>NW_006408647.1:5002345-5045752 GCF_000296735.1 Chrysochloris asiatica
AAAAAAAAAAAAACAACACACACAAAAACAAAACGACAGCCAAGCATCTTAACATTTTCACCCCCTCTTTTACCCATTCAAACCCATGCCTCAATCCCTGTGTCCCAGAACCCTGTTGTTCCAAGGTTGAACATACATCATTATTTACATCTGTCCCACTTAGCCCATGCAAACCTACCTAACTGTTCTTCCATCTGCCTTGTTCTTTAATTCCCCTCCCCTTTCTTGTGTATTGCCCACCCCGCCCCACCCAAGCACCCAAACTATCCTGTGCCTATTGCATACCCTGTGCACAACATTCCCCTCCCTCCCCTCAGCCCAACCCATACATTGCAGTAACCAGCAAAAAAAATTTTTTTTTTACCCTTTTAGTTTGGGTACTTTTTCTTAACCTTTTACAATAATGATATTATGCAGTATTTCTTCTTTTGTGACTGACTAATTTCACTCAGCATAATGTCCTCAAGTTCAGTCATGTTATGCAGTCGCTTGCAGCTTCCTTATTATTCTTCGAGGCAACATAATATTGTATTGTGTGTATGTACCAAAGTTTGTTTATACATTCTTCCATTGAAGGGCACTTAGACTGTCTCCATAATTTTGCTATTGTAAATAGTGCTGCTATGAATATTGGTGTGCATATATCTACTCATGCTATGGCTCTTTTTTCTTGTGGGTAAATACCAAGTAGAGGAATTGCTGGATCATAAGGTATTTCTATTCCCAACCTTCTGAGGAAGCGCCATATTGCTTTCCAGAGTGGTTGGACCATTTTGCAATCCCGCCAGCAATGTAGGAGTGTTCCAGTTTCTCTGCATCCTTGCCAGCATTGTCCTCTACTTTTTTGCTTGTGTGAGATGATATCTCATTGTTGTTTTGGCTTGCATCTCTCTAATGGCTAGCGATTGTGAACATTGTTTGTTGGCTGCCTGGATTTCTTCCTTAGTGAAGTGTCTGTTCATGTCCTGTGCTCATTTTTCAATTGGGTTATTTGTCTTTATCTTGTAGAGGTGTTGTAGTTTCCTACAATGATTTGGTGGAAAACCAAATGAGGAAGGGTCCGTGTACAGGATGATCATTTTCTGGCAAATCCATTGAATTACACTTTTGAATCAACATGCTATCAAAAAGATCCACCAGGAGCACAACTGAATCCTAGAAGTACATAGCAAAATTGTACATTAAGTATAACACTAGCCTGAAATAGACTAAATCAGATCTAGGTCTTTGATGACTAAACCTAGCACTTACATTGTTCTCTCAAGCTACAGCTGCTGTCAAGCTCACTGCCTGTATTTTCTCAGTGTGTGACCCCAATGACTCAGCTTGATCTTGAATTATCTATTCCAATAATTTGACACCCTATATGGAAATCTTCTGACCTCCTAAACAATGATCAGATCTCCAGTCCAGATGTTGCAAGTTTGGAATGTGTCCCAAACAGCTACCAACACATCAGATTTCAGTTTAAATAATAGAAGAACAACCCCCAAATTCTGAAAACTTTTACTTTTCATGGTGGTGATGTGGCTAACAACAACCAACACACAAAGAAGCAGACCTTATTTTAAGGGTGATATGTTGTAGTTGGGAGCGCAGTGACTCCATATGATAAGCACTGGACTGTGAACCACAAGTCTACCAGCTGTAGGAGAAAGATGAGGCTTTCTGCTCCCATGAAGATTTAAAGCTTCAGTAACCCTATACAGCAGAGTCACTATGACTTGGAACCGACTCGATGGTACTTAACAAAACAGCAACATGGTGTAGTTAGCTTTAAAAATCTTCCAAGAACAAAAATTTCCATGTGGATCCTCCAAAGGTAAGTAGTTTGGGATGGTAATGGTGTGGGAAATAGACTATACTCATAGTATAAATGCTCTGTAATAATGAGACAAGATTTGATAAGAGCAGAGATATGAAGGGGCTTAAAAATTGTGGAAAAAAGAACTTAGCTTTGACTAATTGCCTGTTGTTGTTGGTAGGTGTCATCAAGTTAGTACTGACTCATAGTGACCCTATATATAACAAAACAAAACACTGCCCAGTTCTGGGCCAACCTTATAATCATTGCTGTGTCTGAGCCATTGCTGTGTCAATCCATCTTGTTGGGGGGTCTTCCTGTTTTTCTCCTACCCTCCACTTTACCAAGAATGACGTCCTTCTCCTGATAATGTGTCTGAAGTATGAGAGATGAAGTTTGGACATCCTGGCTTCCAAGGAGCACTCTGACTGTACTTCTTCCAACACAGATCTGCTTGTTCTTTTGGCAGCTCATGGCACTTTCAAGATTCTCCTCCAACACCATAACTCAAATGCATCAATTCTTCTACAGTTTTCCTTATTCACTGTACAACTTTCGCATGCATATGAGGTTATTGAAAATAAGAAGGTATATGAGGTTATTGAAAATAAGATGGGTCAAATACACTTTAATCCTCAAACTGACGTCTTTGCTCTTTAACACGTTAAAGAGGTCATGTGCAGCAGGTTTGCCTAATGTAATACATTGTTTGATTTCTTGCCTGCTGCTTCCATGAATGTTGATGATTAATTCAAGCAAAATGAAGTCTTTGACAACTTCAAACTTTTCTCCATTTATATGGATGCTGTTTATTGGTCCAGTTGTGAGGATTTTTTTTTCTTTCTTTCTTTACATTGAGGTGCAATCCATACCGAAGGCTGTGGTCTTAAATCTTCATCAATAAGTATTTTAAGTCCTCTTCACTTTCAGCAAGCAAGGTTGTTAATGAGTCTTCCACCAATCTGATGCCACGTTTTCCTTCATCTAATCCAGTTTCTCAGATAATTTGCCCCACACAGAGATTGAATAAATATGGTGAATGAATACAAAACCCTGGTGCACACCTTTCCTAATTTTAAGCCATTTGGTGTTTCCTTGTTCTGCTTGAACAACTGCCTCTTGGTCTATGTACAGGTTTCTCATGAACACAATTCAGTGTTCCGGAATACTCATACTTCACAATGTTGTCCATAGCTTGTCATGATCCACACAATCAAAAGCCATTGCTAGTCAACAAAGTACAGGTAAATAAATATCTGTCTGGTATTCTCTGCTTTCAGCAAAGATCCACTGGATGTCAACAATGATATCCCTTATTCCACATCCTATTCTGAAATTGGCTTGAACCTTTGAAATTTCTCTGTATGGTTGCAACCATTTTTGGATTACTTTTAGTAAAATTGTACTTGCATGGGATATTTATATTGTTTGGTGATTTCCACATCCTGTTGGGTCATCTCTCTTTGGAATGGGCACAAATACAGATCTCTTCCACTCAGTTGGACAGATAGTTGTCTTCCAAATTTCTTGGCATATGTGAGTGAGTGCCTCCAGTGCTACCTCACTTTGCTGAAAGATTTCAATTTGTAGTCCATCAATTCCTGATGCCTTGTTCTTTGCCAGTGTCTTCAATGCACCTAGATTTCAATTTGTAGTCCATCAATTCCTGATGCCTTGTTCTTTGCCAGTGTCTTCAATGCACCTTGAACTTCTTCCTTTAGTATCATTGGCTCTTGATCCTATTCTACCTCTTGAAATGGTTGAACATCAACCATTTCTTTTTGTTATAGTGACATTGTATATTCTTTCCATCTTCATTTGATGCTTTCTGTATCATGCAATATTTTGTCCATAGAATCCTTCAATACTGCAAGTTGGAATTTGAATTTTAATTCAGTTATCTCAGCTTTAGACATGCTGACAGAGTTTTTCCCTTTTGGTTTTCCAATTCCAGGTCTTTACACATTTCATTATAATACTTCACTTTGTCTTCTCGGGCTGACATTTGAAATTTTCTGTTTGGCTCTTGTACCTCCTCATTTCTTCCATTTGTTTTAGCATCTCTCTGTTGGAGAGCAAGTTTCAGAGTCTCTTTTGACATCCATTTTGTTCTTTTCCTTTTTTCTTGTTTTCTTAATGAACTTTTTGCTTTCTTCCTGTATAATGTTCTTGATGTCATGCCACAACTCTTCTGCTATTCGGTCTTTAGTGTCTAATGCATCAAATCTGTTCTTCAGATGATCTCTAAATTCAGGTGGGATATATTCAAGGTCATGTTTTTGTTCTCATGGACTTGTTTTAATTTTGTTTACCTTCAGCCTGAATTTTCATATAAGCAATTGATGGTCTGTTTCATTAACTAACTAACTGCCTATCATATCTCAATTAGAGTGTAAACCCCATGAAAGCAGTGATTCATCAGTCTTGTTTGTTGTTTGTTGTATAATACATTAGTTAGTGTACTACTTTGTGTGAACTATTCCTACTCTGTTTTGCAACCTTCATTTTGTATCATTAATCCTACAAACTCAAGTACCACTTCTTCAGACTAGTCTCTACTCCTATTGTATCTTGCTTGCACTCTTCCTTTCTAACATTTATTACACTACTCAAGATCTCTTATTCCCAACAGGCTGCAAGCTCTAGAAGGACTGTATTATAGCTTGTTTGCTGCTATACTTAGTAGATTTGTTGCTGCTACACTTAGTAAATTTGTTAAATGAATGATTCTCTATCAATTGCATGAAGTAGATATTTTTAACTCACAGTGGATATGAAGCGATCAAGTCTCCAAGAAGTTAAGCGATTTGTTCAAGTTAATAAGGTACATCTTGAAATAATTATAGAATATACATTGTTGTTGTGTTAAGTGTTGGGAAGTTGGTTCCAACTCACAGTGACCTGGTTTAGGGTTTCTGAGGAGTGACTGGTGGATTTGACTGGTGACTTATTAGCAGTGTAATGCCTATCCTACGATGCCACAGCAGGACACCTATAAAGTAGACTGTTCTGAAAAATAGCCCTATAGTTTATTTTTTATTTCTATGTTGTTGTTGTTATGTGCCATGGAGTCAGTTCTGACTCATAGCGACCCTGTACAGGGTTTCCGAGGCTGTAAATATTTACAGGAGCAGAAAGCCTCATCTTTATCCTGCAGAACAGCTTGTAGTTTAGAACTGCTGACCATGAGATTAGCAGCCCAATTCGTAACCACTACACTACCAGTGCTATATTCTGGGTACATATAATTCCTACAATTTAAAGGATTTATTGAATACAATAAATCCAAATGCACACATACTCCTTTTTGTGCATGCCACTTTTTGTTAAGTATATTGCATACAGCTCCAAATCCATGCATCAGAGTTTAACAAACATAGGAAAGTCACGACAAGATAAGATATGAACATTGTATGGATCTTAGCAGAAATAAAACAATTGGACAACAAAAAGCAAGAGTCAAAATAAAAACTCCACATTTCCAAATGAGAATAATAAAAATGATAATAGCTAACTTAAAAGATGCTTAAAATGTATCAGAACTATACCAACAGCATGACATTTACTCTCACTGAAGCCTCATAACAAAGATATGAGGTTTGTTGTTCTTAAGTGCTATTAAGTTGGTTCCAACTCATAGCTACCCCAAAGAGTGGCTGGTGGATTTGAATTGCTAACCTTGCAGTTAGCAATCAGGTGCTTATTATACAATGCCACACCAGGAGTCACTATTAATATTCTTGTTTCACAGAAAAAGAAAGTGAGCCTTGGCAAGGTTAATTCTTTTCTCAAGGTCATGTAAGAGGGAGGGCCAACTGAATGCAGAACCTGGATTTCTATGACACCCTAATAAGTCCTACAGAAATAGTAAGATAATTAATATTGCACCAGATTTAAGGCCTCTTAAAAGCATATTTTATAGGAATAAAAAAAAAATAGTCTTGGAGCACTAGAAATTTGGTAATTTCTACATACGTTAGACTTTATCTTAATATTATTGATCTAAAGCCTGTTTTCAAAAAAATTTTTTTGAGGTTTGGGAGCATGACTAAACAAGCCTTAAAATCCGTCATTTTTGTGGCAGCAAATCTGGCTTCAAATATTTAAAGAATTATTTCACCATTTTTTCTCTCATCCCTCACCTCACCTCCGAGGCATCTCCCAACAAAGTAACTAGGTTCTTGGAACAAGTGTGGTCTAGTGGTTTCTAATCTTGACTATGTATCAGCTTCACTTGGGAAGATTTGCTTTTCTTTTTAATACTATTGTTAATAATTGAGAAAATACATTGTAAAAGCAAAACAACAACAGAGCAAACATTGTGTTAAGTCACTATATTAGCTTTCTCATTTATTCCTCCCAATAACTGTATGAATTAGGTGTTATTAAACTGAGGTGCAAAGAGATCATTACTTGCTAAAGTCACGACTTGTAAGTGGCCCAAGCTCTTAAATATTGGCCTACGATGCTTTTTTTTCTTCTTCTAATTGAAAACACCAAAACCATTTCTAGAATATTCCTATGCTTCTGATTGGATCCTACCACAATTTATTGGTATGCTCCTTGTTTTCTCCTTCAGAAAACAAAGTTTATTCATTATTTGGTGATTCCACGTGTTTGTGCTTAGATACCATACTTGTTCCTGGGGAGATGAGAGTGAAATATTCTATGTCACAATAGAGAGAAGACATCTAGTATGAGGTGACAAGAGTAAACTGGAGTAATACCAAGTTTAGAATTGTCTTAGTTAAAAGGTTGGTTCAATTCAAAGGAAAAACAACAAAACAAAACATTTTCACTTCAGAAATGCTTCATCTACTTGTAGAAGAGTGTGGAGAGAATATTTTCACATCAGTGAATTGGAATGGATGATTTTAAAAGAAGCCAAACAGATGATCAGAGTTTTGACATTTATGTAAAACAACAAAATGATAGACTCACTTTTTGCTGCTTAGCCGAAGTGCTCAATTGCCCCCAAATATCATATAGCAAACAGTTATTGGATTTATCATTTGATTCATCTATGTTTTCTTGAATTCTTCTGAGAGTTCAAAATGTTTTGTAGACAAATAAGTAAGTAAAATATAAAATGTGTGAGATGTGATATTAGTTTCCTAGGACTGCCATTGTAAAGTATCAGAAACAGGGTAGCTTAAAATAGCAGAAATGTATTGCCTCAGATCAGGAAGCTGGGAGTCTAAATACAGAATGCTGGCAGGGTCATGTTCTGTCTGAAGGTCCTGGGGAAAAATCCTTTCTTGTTTTTTTCCCCCCAGATTCTGGGAGCTCAAGGCATGCCTTAGTTTTTGACAGCAAAACTTCAATCTTTGCCTCTTTTTCTCTACAAGGGTGTCTTCCTTCTGACTGTCTGTGTTCCTTCCATTCTTATAAAGACATCAGGAGAAGATGGAAGGAATACACAGAGTCACTGTACCAAAAGGAAATGGTTAATGTTCAACTATTTTAGTAGGTAGCCTATGATCAAGAGCCAATTATACTGAAGGAAGAAATCCAAAGTGCATTGAAGGAACTTGCAAAGAACAAGGCACCAGGCATTGATGGAATACAAACTGAAATCTTTCAAGTAAGTGAGGCAGCACAGGAGGCACTCACTCATTTCTGCCAAGAAAATTGGAATACAACTACCTGGCCCCACTGATTGGAAGAGATCCATATTTGTGCTCATCCCAAAGAGAGGTGACCCAACGGAATGAGGAAATCATTGGACAATCTCTTTGATATCCCATGCGAGTAAAGTTTTGCTAAAGGTAATACAGAAATGGCTACAATCATACATTGACAGAGAACTTCCAGAGGTTCAAGCTGGATTCAGAAGAGGCCGTGGAACAAGGGATATCATTGCTGATGCCTGATGGATCTTGGCTGAAAGTAGAGAATATAAAAATGTTTACCTGTGCTTTATTGACTACACAAAGGCTTTCGATTGTGTGGATCATGACAAGCTATGGACAACATTGCAAAGTATGAGTATTCTGGAACACTTAATTGTGCTTAACAGAACATGGAAACACTGAATGTTTTAAAATTAAAAAAGGTGTGCGATAAGGTTGTATTCTTTCACCATACTTATTCAACCTGTATGCTGAGCAAATAATCTGAGAAACTGGATTCTATGAAGAAAAATGTGGCATCAGGATTGGAGGAAGACTCATTAACAACCTGTGATATGCACATGATACAACCTTGCTTGCTGAAAGTGAAGAGGACTTAAAACATGTACTGATGAAGATCAAAGAGCACAGCCTTCAGTATGGATTACATCTCAATGTCAAGAAAACAAAAATCCTCACCACTGGACCAGTAAACAACATTCTTATCAAGGGAGAAAAGATTGAAGTTGTCAAGGACTCATTCTTCTTGAAGCAACTATCAACACTCAAGAAATCAAACGACGTATTGCATTAGGCACGTCTACTGCACAAGACCTTTTTAAAGTGTTGAAGAGCAAAGATGTCAGCTTGAGGACTAAGGTACACCTGACCCAAGCCATGGTATTTTCAATAACCTCATATGCATGTGAAAGCTGGACAGTGAATAAGGAAGACCATAGAAGAACTGATGCTTTGGAGTTACGGTGTTGGAGGAGAATATTGAAAGTGCCATGGGCTGCCAAAAGAACCAATAGATTCATTTTGGAAGAAATGCAGCCAGAGTGTTCTTTGGAGGCCAAGATGGCCAAACTTCATCTCTTGTACTTTGGACATATTGTCACGAGGGATCAGTCACTGGAGAAGGATATCATGTTTGCTAAGGTGGAGGGTTGGATAAAAAGAGGAAGACCCCCAACGAGATGGATTGGCCAAGTGGCAGCATCAATGGATTCAAGCGTGGCAACAGTAGTGAGGTTGGCCCAGGATCGGACAGTGTTTCATTCTGCTGTGCATAGGGTCGCTATGGGTCAGTACCAATTCAATGGCACCTAACAACAGTAATAGTGAATTAACATTACCCATTCCAGTGCAACCTCATCTTAACCTATCTACATTAGCAAAACCCCTATTTAAAATTAAGATCACAGTCACAAATACTGGGGATTAGGATTTAAACATATCTTTTGGGGGATACAGTTCAACCCTAACAGATAGTATCAAGTGTTATGAAAAATAAAAAGCAGAGAAGGAGAATAGGATGTGTGGATTGAGGGTGGACTTGCATTTTGCAAATATGATAATTTGGAAAGTCCTTATTGGGAAGTCCTAGTGTGGCACTATAGTACAAGTACTGGACTGCTAGCTGCTAGTATGGAGATTCAACCCAACAACTGTTCCTCAGAAACCCTATACAGGGTTCCTATGAGTTAGAACCAACTTGATGGCACTTACCAGTAACAACAACATTGGTGGTGGTGGTGGTGGTGGTGGTGGTGGGGAGGTAGTTAAAGGTATTTAAAGGGAAAAAAGAACAAAAGGGTGTGGGGTAGACTTCTGGTTTGGGGACCGGGAAAGCAGAGACAGACAGTGAAAGCTCCTTTGCCAAATCCCAAATAAAGCAGAGAAAGAGCAGTCTGCAGAAAAACTGCAAAGCTTTGGATCTTGTTTAAGATTCCAGGCACCAGTTCCCCGTGTCCATTGATAAGAAATCTGCAGGTGAAGGAAAAATATGGTGGTTTCTGAATCGACCCAGCCATGGAGGCCTGCAGCCAGAAGTCCTCAGGCCAGAGGATGGGGTCACAGCCAAGCGGAGGCAGTGACCCAGCTTTAGAAGCTGTGGTGCGTGCCTGAAGGAAGAGGTGTGACTAATTTTTCATCTTTCACTTTTCATTTTTCACGTATCTCTTCTCTTCACCCTGATTGCGCCCTCATTGCATCAGACACCTTCAGGCGGGCAGGAACACAGCCCCAAAGGGTCTAGGATTGCACCCACAGTTTTCCAAGAGCACAGAGAGGAAATCCATAGGCTGCTTATTATGACATTTGGACCCTGGGAACCTATCCCATAGTTTACCTAGGTAAGACCTTTGCACAGCAAAGGCCAGTGAACAGTGTCAATCAAAATTTTATTTTTGTTTCTGATTGGTGGTTTCTGTCTCTGCTTTTTTCTTGTTCCTGTCTTTGGTCCTTTTAACCTCACTCTTCTCCCAGGGGTTGGAGTTTTCTGCCCCTACCTTGCCTAGGAAGAGGTAGCAACTGTGCCCATATAGCCAAGTATACCCTGTAGTATACCACCATCTGGACAAGAGCCAAAACCAGCAGCTAGGCATTACATGATAAAAGGGATGCCTATCTCCAGATCATATCCACCAGTAAATGCTCAGCAAGCTTAACAAAAAGCAACAAACATCCATTTAAGCATTAAAAACTCACAAAACTGTTGAAAATGTCAAAGAAAATGCAATTAAAGATATCAGTGCATATCCAAAACCAGAAAAAAGTAACTGAGACAAATGAGCTGGAAGCAGACAGACTTTCCAGTAGAAGAGCAGGTTCAGGATCTGCCTGAGAAGGAATTCAGAAGATAATATGGAAACAAATTCAAATGCTGGGGGAGGAAAATAAGAAAGAAGTCAGGAAAATGCTACAGGAGCAATCAAACAAGATAGGTATGGCATTGGAAACAATCCAAAGCCTGCAAAAGAAGTCCAGATGATTTATAATAAATATCAGAAATGGACAATATACTGAAAGGGCAAAGGAGCAGAATGGACTAGATGGGAGCAAGAACCAGCTATCTGGAAAACAAATCTCTCAAAGATAAGAGAGCAAGCAGAAAAAAGGATTAAAAAACTGAAGAAAGTCTAAAATTCATGCTGGATAACATGAAGAGGAACAACTTAAGAATATTGGCATTCCAGAACGGGAAGAATCACAGAAATCCACAAAAGAGATAGTTGAAGAGCTACTGGAAAAAAAACAAAACAAACTCCCTAACATCTTGAAGGATGAGAAAATAAACAGTCAAGAAGCTGAAAGAACCCCAATAAGTATAGACTCCAGAAGAAAATCACTGAGTCATGTCATAATCAAGCTGTCCAATATCAAACACAAGGAGAGAATCCGAAAAGCAACCAGGGAAAAGAGAAGTGTCACCTTCAAAGGCAAGCAAATCAGATTAAGTTCTGAATTCTCAGCAGAAACCATGCAGGCAAGAAGGCAATGGGTATATATATATAAAATCCTAAAAGAAAAAAACTGCCAACTAAGAATTGTCTATCCAGCAAAACTGTCTATCAAATACGATGGTGCAATCACAACATTCCAAGATAAACAGAAGCTAAGAGATTTTGTCAAAGCCAATCCAGCACTTCAAAACATCCTAAAGGGACTTCTTTGGAATGAAAACAAGCAAGAACAAACAAGAACCAGAGATTGATAGACATGGCAACACCACCTGACTCAGTCGATTGATAGCAGAATTCAGAATGGAACAAAACTACAGCAATGAATTCAGAGGACCTAGGTCATCAAAAAACTCTCAACCAACCAAAAGAAGTCCAGGTCCAGATGGCTTCACTGGTGAGTTCTAGCAGACATTCAAGGAAGAGTTGTCACCAATTCTACTCAAATTATTCCAGAATAAGAAGACAATGGAAAACTTCCTAACACATTTTATGAAGCAAGCATAACCCTCATACCAAAACCAGGGAAGGGTATCATTAAGAAAGAAAATTACAGACCAACATCCTTCATGAACATAGATGCAAAAATTCTCAACAAAATCCTAGCCAACAGAATCCAGCAGCACATCAAAAAAATAATACATCATGACCAAGTGGGATTCATATCAGGGATGCAAGGATGGTTCAACATTCAAAAAACAATCAGTGTAATGCACCCTATATACAAGAAAAACAAAACATATCAATTGATGCAGAAAAAGCATTTAACAAAATCCAACATCCATTCCTGATAGAAACCCTCAACAAAGTAGGACTTGAAGGTAAATTCCTCAACATAATCAAGGGCATATATACAAAACCAACAGCCTACATTACTCTCAATGGAGAGAAACTGAAAGCCTTCCCTCTGTGAACAGGAACCAGTCAAGAATGCCCTTTGTCACCGCTTCTATTCAGTATTGTGCTCGAAGTCTTAGTAAGAGCTATATGGCAAGATAGGGAAATCAAGGGCATCTGAATTGGCAAAGAGGAAGTAAAACTCTCTCTATTTGAAGATGATATGAACCTATTTTTGAAAACCCAAAAGATTCAGTAAAAAAAGTTACTAGACCTCATTGGAGGATTCAGCAAAGTGGCAAGGAATAAGATCAACATACAAAAATCAGTTGGATTCCTCTATACCAATAACGACAAAACTGAAATGGACACCCAAAGGATGACATATCTAAGAATAAATGTAACCAGAGAAATAAAGGACCTATACTAAGAAAACTACAGAACACTACTACAAGAAATCAAGAGACCTACAAAAATGAAAGAATATACCATGCTCCTGGATAGGAAGACTTAACATTGTGAAAATGTCAATACTGCCCAAAGCAATTTACACATATAATGCAATCCCAATCCAGATTCCAATGACATTCTTCAAAGAAATGGAAAAAACAATTACAAACTTTATATGGAAAGGAAAGAGACTCAGGATACGCAAAGCACTGCTTAAGAAGAAGAACAGGGTGGGAATCCTCTCACTCCTTGATTTCAAAATTTACTACATGGCTACAGTGGTCAAAATAACCTGGTAGTAGCACAGTGAAACATGCATTGATCAATGGAACAGAATTGAGAACCCAGAAATTAACCAATCCACATGAAGCCAACTGATTTTTCGACAAAGTACCTAAGTATATTGCATGGTACTGGTGCTGGCAGAATTGGAAAGTGATATGCAAAAGACTGAAACAAGACCTTTACCTCATGCCTTATGCAAAAACTATCTCAGCATGGATTAAAGACCTAAATGTGAATCCCAGACTTATAAAGGTCATCAATGAAAAAATAGGAGAAAGTGTGAGTGCTCTAATACAGGGAATACACAGACTACCAAACATTTTGAAAATTACACAAACAAGAATAGACAAAATCCATCAATGGGACATACTAAAAATTAAAAACTTGTGTGCATCAAAAGACTTCATCAAAAGAGTGAAAAGGGAGCCCACAGAATGGGAAAAAAATCTTTTGCAATGACGCATCAAACAAGGGATTAATTTCCAAAATATATAGGAATCTACAACATGTATATAAGAAAAGGATGAATAACCCAATTTAAAATGGACACAGAACATGAATAGACACTTCACCAAGGAGAAGATCTGGGCAGCCAACAAATATATGAAGAAATGTTCACGAACACTAACCATTAGAGAGATGCAAATCAAAACAGCAGTGAGATATCATCTCACACCAGCAATAATAGCAAGATTAAAAAAGTAGAGAACAATAAGTGTTGGCGAGGGTGTGGAGAGACTGGGACCCTACTACATAGCTGGTGGGATTGCAAAATGGCCCAACCACTATGGAGAACAATATAGGGCTTCCTCAGAAGGTTGGAAATAGAGATACCTTGTGATCCCACAAGTCTTCTACTTAGTATTTATCCACAAGAAATATGAGCTATAGCACGAGTAGATATATGCACACCAATGTTCATAGCAGCACTATTTACAACAGCAAAAAGATGGAGACAGCCTAAGTGCCCATCTATGGAAGAACGGATAAACAAACTTTGGTACATACACACAATGGAATACTACGCTACCCTGAAGAATAACAAGGAAACAGCAAGCCATCGCATAACATGGATGAACCTTGTGGACATTATGCTGAGTTAAATCAGTCAGTTCAAAAGGAGAAATACAGCATAGAACTATTATTGTAAAAAAATTAAGAAAAAGCACCCACACTAAAAGGTTAAAAAAAAATGTATCTTTTATTTTATTATTATTATCTTTTTGTTGTTGTTGGTTACCAGTGTATAGGGTGGGGTTAGGGGGAGGTAGGGTAGGGGAAGTTGAAGCACAGGGTATGGAATAGACACAGGATAGTTTGGTGCTTGGGAAGGGGCAATAAACTAGAAAGGGAACGGGAAAGGAAAAATAAGGCAGTTGGGAGAATAGCTCGGCAGGTTTACATGGGCTAAATAGGACAGAGGTAAATAACAATCTGAGCACAAACGTGGAAAAACATGCCTTGTGGCTACAAAGATTGAGGCATGGTTTGAATGGGTAAAAATGGGGAAATGATGTTAAGGTACTCGGCTGTTTGTTGAATCTTGGTTTCCTTTGCCTACTATTGTAAAATAGACACTTGAAGGGGAGATCGAGGAATAGCCAGAAACCTCACCAGAGAAACCTTGTAAGTCCGTCTTTAGCCTATAAATGTTTGGAATAACTAAAATGGGGCTAGCACTTTCCCAGTGAAGGAGGCTCCTTGCAGAGCCTTTGCATTACACAAGACCATAGGTGGAATTTTGATCGTCATTCAGAATCTTCTGAGATGGGACATTCCCATGTGAAAGGACAAGCAGACCAGTCTGGAGCAGCTAGAAGAACAGAAGATACTTCTTGAAAGAAAGACCAGCTGAAAAACAACAACAGCATTTCAATTGACTACTACAAGAATAAGCAAGTTTTTCCCCAGGGAGCCATCAAGGCAAGCGGTCAGGTCCCCTCAAGGCAAACGTCCTTCCAAGACTGAAACTCAAATGGAGTACACTAGTAGGCATGCGGTCTTGCTGCTGACCATGTTGGTCACCGATAAGGCAAAGAGGGTGACAAACAGCAATGAAGATGTGAATGAAGTCTGACCACATTCAATAGACTTCTGTTAACCTGGACTGAGACCTGGTTAAAAGCAGTATGACGAGACCTGGAGATCCCTAGACCCAGTGGCAGGCATATGGTCTCAGAGGACTAGAATGGAGTGTGAAGCATCCAGCTGATACAAAGTGAGGGAAAGATGTACAAGAACACCCACAGTTGTAGATAGTACCCATTTGACTTGGCATCAATGGCTGGATGATCAGAACATGACTAAAGGAAGAAAAAAGAGGGAGAAACAAAAGGTGTAACCCACTATAAGTAGATGAACTCGACTATGCTTGTGGATGCAGTATGACAAAGAAGCAGACAAATCTCTACTGTGAGGATCATCCCACCCCTTTGGTACACAGGGTCAAGAGGAATGGGGTACTAGTCCCCCCCGAAAATGAGGGGACTAGAAAGGCAAGACTGGCTTATAAGCTTTCAGAGAATACAGGGAAAGGTAGAACCTCCATTGAATTGTTTCCACACTGTGTGGATGGGTTTAATGAAAGGTGACGGGGGAAAGGACTCCTGTGGTTCAATAGGGAATGATTGCCATCAGGTCTGACAGTGAGTGTTGGAAAGGGAAATGTAAATGTTTGGTAGCAGGAGGATGGGAGCGGCTGATTTTGCAGTCCAGGAGTGGAGATCCCTGGAACCATCAAGGGAGAAAAGTGAAGTGTGGGATCTTGTCCAGAGAGGTAGTGACACTAGGGATGAAGGCAGAGGCAATGACGTGGACTCAGGGAGAGAGAGTTGAGTGCTGGTGGCTGAGGGGCAGGAGAGTGGGGTATACCCTTTGGGTGTTCGATGATGCATGCAGGGGATTGTGATTATTGCAATGAAACAAAGTACAATAGGAATGTGAAGATAATGTTCACCCATGTAAACTAACACATAATTCACAATAAAAACTTTTTTTGAAAAAAGAGGGTGTGAGCTATTAGTGTTCAAGGCAGAAGCAGCAGTAAGTACAAAGGTCCTGAGACTGGAAAATTCAAGGATCCACTAGGAGTCCAGTGAGGCTTAAGCAGAGAGAAAGAAAGAGACAGAGATTGGGCACAAGAGTCATAGAAAGGAATATGCTATGTAATGTTTTGTAGGGCTTGCTAAGGTCTTTGATTTTTAATGAAAGAAGAAATTGAGAGTCTAAAGAGAGGGCATTGTTTTGTTTATATATATATTTTTTCTTTCTACTATTGTATGAGATATCTACAGCAAAACAACACCAATTCAACAATCTCTACATGTACAATCCAATGACATTGACTATATTCTTCAAGTTGAGCAGCTATTCTCACCCTCCTTTTCCAAATTGTTCTTTTCTTATTGACATAAACTCACTGCCCCCTAAATTTCCTGTCTATCCTTTCAAGTTGCCATTGTCACTTTGGTTCCATAAAGATAGTTCTTTAAAATGTTTAAGGCAGACATTCTTTACTAATTAAACTGTTGCTTGGTTTTAAGAAGACTTCAGAGAATGCATTTGTTTTAAGGTTTAAAGACTATCTCAGGACAAAAATTTAAGGGATTCATCCAACTTCAGTGGCTTTAAAACTTCTGAATTCTACAAGAATTTGAAGTTCTGTTTTGCATTTTTTACCCTTTTGATCAAATGTATTCCTGATTCTATATGAACATCTGAGATCAAAACATTCAATTATGGTAACTGGACTCTGTCCAGTTCTTCTGGTCTCATGGAACAGGAGGTAGTTGTTCATGGTGGAAATTAGTCACACATTCCATTTCCTCCTATTTCTCATTCTCCTTGTTTCTGAACAGAAGGTTTTTAAAATATTCTCCTGGTTTCTGTTTAAGAACAAAAGTAGAAAGAAAAGTTATGAGGTTTTTGCAGTGATCCAGATGAAACAGATGGTAGTTGGGATCAAGGAGGTACCAGTGGAGTTGATAAGAAATGGTTGGCTGATGAATATACCAAACGGGTATTGACTTCCCACATTCTTTTGTCCTCATCTTAATATATCTGAAATTGACATGAGTTTATACGGAGGGCCATAGTTTAATTAATGGTAAGTTTTATTTTCCAATGGCATCACACTGGGCAAATTTGCAGCAAACGATCTCTTTAGAATCTTAGAAAGCAAAGGTGTCACTTTGGTGATTACAGTGTTCCTGATCCACATGCCATCATACTTTCAATCACTTCATATGCACATAAACGCTGGACATGAAAAAGGAAGTCTGAAGAATCGACACATTCAAATAGTGATGATGACAAAGAATACTGATTATACTATGAAGTAACAAAAAAAACCAAGAAAATCAGTCATGAAATAAATACAGTCAGGATACTCCTTAGAAGTGAAGATGGTGAGATTTGGAAAGATAGGGAAAGACCAATTGCTAGAAAAGGATGTCATGATTAGTAAAGTAGAGGCTTAGCAAAAAGAGGGATAACTTCAATGAGATAGATTGATACAGCGGCTACAACAGGAGCTGAAACATAGCAACAATTGTGAGAACGACACAGGACTGGGCAATGCTAATATTCTACTATCCATAAGGTCGCTATGAGTTAAAGTCAAGTTGACAGTACATAAAAACAACTTATATATTGTGATTTAAAAAAAATAATAAATCTAATTGTAAATATCCTATTTTAAAGGCAGATCTACAAGATTGGATGCAATTGTGAAGAAAAAGAGGAGTGATACAGGTCTTTGGTGGCACATGGAAAGACTAGGAAAAGTTAGTTTAGGGTAGATATCAGGAGTTTGGTTCAGGGCATGTAAGCTTGAGATGTCTGTTTGAGTTCCAAGTAGTTATGAACACTCCCTGACCAAAGCCTATTGTATTAAAAACTCAAGTTATACACAACGGGTTGTAATAACAAATAGGTGTTACTTTGTGACACATCAAAACTATACTATTGTTGGCTAACCACAAGTCAGGCAGTTCAAACCCACCAACTACTCCTCAGAAACCCTATATATGATCACTATGAGTCAGAACCAACTTGCTGACACTTAACAACAACAACTATATTACTATCTAAAGATATTTTATAATATCTAGAAGTGTTTCTTTAAAGTTTTTAAAAAATGTTTTATTGTGAATTATGTGATAGTTTACATGGGAGAACATTAGTTTTGCATTCATCCTATTGTATATCATCTCAATCTTTAATGCTTTTTATGCATAGAAAGGTACACTATTTACTAAGACAAACATTGGATTAAGTTACATTAGATAAGAACCAATGCTATTAGTTCTAAGTTAGATTCATTGAACTAACTGTTCCAATTTATGTATAAATTCTACTTAAAGACAGACTTAGCAGCAGAATTTGTAATCCTGGGACTATCTGCAAAAGAGGTGAACAGACATTTCAAAGTATGAGTTCAGAAGACAAAGTTAGGTATTATGAGGAAATGTACAAAGACCAAAAGGAAAGGTAAGACCAAAAGGAAAGGTGCAAAGACCAAAACAAAAGGAAAGAACACACTTGGTATTATTCAAGTTGAAAGAATTGAAGAAAAAAATTCAAGACTTGAGTTGCAGAATTGATTTTTTGGACAAAATATTGAATTATTCAGAAGCACCAAAATAAATAAAGGAATACACAGAGTACTATACAAAAAAGAATTGATTGGGGTCCAACCATTTCAGGAAATAGCTTATGATCAAGAACCAATTGAATGAAGGAGTTCATGGTACATTGAAGGCACTGGTGAAAAACAAGGCCTCAGGAGTCCTGGGTTGATGCTGTGGGTTAGTGCACTGGACTGCAAGGTTGGGGTTGGTTTAAATCACAAGGTCAGTGGTTCAAGCTCACCAGCTGCTCCTTGGAAACCCTATATAGGGTTGCTAGGAGTTGCAGTCAATTTGATGAGACTACAGCAACAGCAAGGAGTCCTGGTGTGATGTTGTAAGATAAGCACTGGACTGCTAACTACAAGGTCAGTGGTTCACCCCTACCAGTTCAGAAACCCTATACAGGGTCACTATGAGTATAAAGGAGCTCTGGTAGCATAATGGTTACGAATCGGGCTGCGAACCTTAAGGTCAGCGGTTCAAAACTACCAGCCGCTCCGCGGGAGAAAGATGAGGCTTTCTACTCCCGTAAAGATTTACACCCTCGGAAACCCTGTACAGGGTCGCTATGGGTCGGAACCGACTCGACGGCACTTAACAACAACAACAACAACATGAGTATAAAGTGACTTGATGGTACTTAATAACAACAATAGCAGGAATTGACTGCCTACTAATTGACATGTTTCAGCAAATATATATAAGTCACTTGGCATAGACAAGTGAGAAATTCTTATTGAAAACTGAAATGTTTCAACAAGAAATGCTTACTTGTCCATGTCAAGATATTTTGAAGACAGCAACTTGGTCAACTGACTAGAAGAGATCCATATTTGTGCTCATTTAAAAAAGAGGTGATCCAACAGAATGTGGAAATTATTGAACAATATAATTAATATGTGTAAGTAAAATTTTGTTGAAGATAATTAAAAAATGGTTGTAATAGAATATGGACAGGGAACTGAAAAAACTAAAGCCATAATCAGAAGATAGGGAATAAGAAATATCATTGCTGATGTTGAATGGATCTTGGATGAAAGCAGAAAATACCAGAAAGATGTTTCTCTGTGTTTTATTGACAGTGCAAAGGCATTTGACTTTGTGAATCATAACAAACTATAGATAACATTGTGAAGAATGGAAATTCCACTATATTTCATTGTTTTCATGTAGAACCTTTATGCAAAGTTACAATAAAAACCTATATACTCTTTTAAAAACCAAAGACGTCACTTTGAGGACTAAAGTGCATCTGACCCACACCATGCATAATTTTGTCACCTCATATACATGCGAAAGCTGAACAATGACTAAGAAAGACCGAAAAAGAATTGAAACGTTTGGATTATGATGCTGGTAAAGAATATTATATTTACTATGGAACAAATCTGTATTGGAAGAAGTACAGATAGAATGCTTCTTAGAAGCGAGGGTTATGAGACTTTATCTGATGTTCTTGAGGCATGTTATCAGAAGGGACAAATCCCTGGAGAAGGACATCATGCTTGGTAAAGTAGAACATCAGTGACAAAGAGGAAAACCCTTTACAAGATGGGTGGACAGAGCAGCTGGAACAATGGACTCCAACATGGGAAAGTTTGTGAGGATGGTGCAGTACTTTTTAGTGTTTCATTCTGTTGTATAGAAGATTGCTATAAGACAGAACTGACTAAATGGCACATAACATTAGCAATATGCCAATATTATGAAGAACTGTATTATTAACAATTCACAATTTGGATGACCTAGATGAAGCAGATAAATTCTTAGAAGCACACACCTTTCCCATACTAACTCAAGAGGAAATAGAAAATTTCAATAGATCCATAATAAGTGAAGAGATTAAATCAATCATAAAAAACCTTCCAACATTAAAAAAGTCCTAGGTCATATGGTTTTACTGAGGAATTCTACCAAACATTTAGAGAAGCATTGATACCAATTCTGTTTAAACTCTTCCTGAGGCTAGAGAGGAGTCTTGGTGTGGCACTGTAGGATGAACACTTGTCCACAAGGTCAGTTTGAACTGCAAGGTTGGTAGTTCAAACCCGTAAGTTGCTCCTTGGAAACCCTATACAAGGTCATTATGAGTCGGAACCCACTTGATGACATTTAACAACAACAACAATAATACAATGGTATTTTAACAATAACAACAATGGTACAGTTAAGTGGAAATAGTGTGGCAATTCCTTATAAACCTAAAAGTAAAACTCCCATGTTGTGGTAAAATGCCATCAAGTTGGTTCTGACCCATAGCAACCCAGTATAGGGTTTCCAAGGAGTGGCTGGTGAGCTTGAACAGCTGACCTTGTAGTTCAAATCAACTTTGCAGTCCAGCGAATTAGCCCACAGCGCTCCAAAACTCCCATATGACCCAGGACTCCAGGACTCCATTCCAGGACTCCAAAACTCCCATATGACCCAGCAGTTTCACTCCTAGATATATATACCCAAAGGGCTTGAAAGTAGAAACTCAAAAAGAGACTTTACACCAATGCTTATCACAGCACTATTCACGGGATCCTGATGTGGCACCATAGGATAAGCACTGGACTGCTAACTGCAAGATCAGAGGTTCAAACCCATCAAAAGCTCCTCAGAAACCCTCTACGTGGTCTCTATGAGTCAGAACTGAATAACAGCACTTAAGAACTAAAACATTTACAATAGTCAAAGGTGGAAACAACCTAAATGCTCAAAAATAGATGAATGGATGAATCCTGGTATCATGCTATAGGATAAGCACTCGACCGCAAGGTCGGTTTGAACCATAAGGTCAGTGGTTCAAACTTACTAGCTGCTCCTTGGAAACCCTATACAGGGTTGCTGTGGGTTGGAACTGACTCAATGGCATTAACAACAAAAATAACAACAGATGATTGGATAAATAAAATTTAGTAGATATATTCAAAGGAAAAGGAGCTCTGGTAGTGTAGTGGTTTATGGATCAGGCTGCGAACCACAAGGTCAGCAGTTCGAAACTACCAGCTGCTCCACGGGAGAAAGATGAGGCTATCTGCTCCTGTAAAGATTTACAGCCTCAGAAACCCTGTTCAGGGTCGCCATGGGTCGGAAGCGACTCAACAGCACTTAACAACAACAACATACAAAGGAATACTACTTAGCTAGTAAGGAAGAATGAACTCTTGATACAGTGTGTATGGAGCTTGAAGACATGCAGAGCAAAAGAAACTAATCACATAAGGATAAATATTGCCTCCTTTAATGCCACCTTCCATCCCCACTTTAAAGTTGGTTGCACTTGATTAAGCTTATTTCTGTTAGGAGAAAGAACAGATTTAGATGGGGGATTGGCCCCAAGCTGTTGCCATGACCAGTGTCCCTATGTGGCTCCTTTCCCTGCCTATTGACTCACTGATATGTCCAGAGGGAGTGGCGTTTCCATCTTTTGCACACCAGCTTGCAGTCTGTATGTGCTAATGTGAAAAAAGAATGACTGTAGCCACAAAAGAACCTGAAAAGTTGAGTCCATGACTGCCTTTGGCCTTGAAAGGAGTCATTGAAGACAGAGGAACTTTCTTACCATACTTCCCACTGGATCAGAGCAGAATGACTTGTGCTGCCACAAGCTCCTCCATTTGCTGAGATAACTAGGCTGGTTTAACTACGAAGTCAGTTCTGACTCATCGTGACCTTGTGTAGGGTTTCTGAGTAGGGTTTCTGAGGCTATAAATCTTTACAGGAGCAGAAAGCCTCATCTTTTCCCCAAACCATTGGACTAGATAATAAAAAAATAAAAAAAAGATACTTATTGTATGAACTCATTTATATAAAAAAGGCAAGTGTACCAGGGCTGGATATGAAGAGGAAATAAATAGGGAATGAAGGGGATGGAAAGATGCTGATTAAGGGTATGGTTGCATAGCCAATTAATGTAATTGCTGTCAATAAGTTGTTCACACGTATAAAGTTGAATTCACACAGTTGTGTGATAGATATATTTACAATGATAAAAAAAAAAAAAAAAAAAAGCTGAACCTGCTAATGTACAACCAAATATATTATAGGATTTGTTCTTTGATTGGAAGTTTAGGGTCATGGTTTCATAGGACATTCCAGTTTTTACTCTAATGTGTTTAGTGCTTCTGTTTTACCTTCTAGTTCATTATGTAGTGTTTGTGGTCTTTAAAGTCATCCAAGTATTGGTTTCCCCTGCCTATTATTGTAATATAGACATTTAAATAAGATAGGAAGGAATATTGGGAAATATGATTATAGAAAGCTTGTAAATCCATCTTCATCCTGTAACTGATTGGATTAGCTAAAAGGGGACTAGAATATGCCCAGAGAAATAGGTTTCTTATTAAGCCTGTGTGGAGTATGGGGCCTTCAGTGGAATCCTGAGCCCTACCCAGAACCTTCAGAGGTGGGGCATTCCCACTTGAAAAGACAAGCAGACTAATCTGGGACAGTTAGAGGAACAGAAGATACTTCTTGAAAGAAAGATCAGTGGGGAAAAAAAGAAAAAGAAAAACAGACTATTTGGCTGTGACCCCTATCAATTAAGCTGTTTGCCTTGGAGCCATCAAAGCAAGAAAAGTCAGCCCAATAGGGTCAACCCCTTTCTAAGACTGAAATTCTAAGGAAATAAACAAACAGTGTTGTAGGCTTACTGGTGACCACCCTGTTCAACTTGTGAATGGAAGTGGGGAAAATACAGCAATGAAGACATGAGCTGAGTTTGGCCATGTTCCATAGACACCCGATGACCTTGAGATGAGAGAGAACAGAGGAAGGGCTCCCTGGTTTGAAGTTCAGGGAGACGTGTGAACTCCTGAACTCAAGGACACTGACCTAGCCACTGGAGGCTAGAGTTAAGAGTAAAGTGGAAAAGAAAAAAAAAAGAGTGAAGTGGCCAGCTGGTCTAAAGTTGGGGGAGGCATGAGAGAACTCCCCAACTTTCAGATAGTACCCATTTGGCATAGTTTGGATGGTTTGCTGACTAGAATTCAATCAGATGAAGATAAAGAAGTTTGATACAGGGAGCAAGCGTAAATTGCTATAGCTTGATAAACTGGACTTTTGCTTAGGGATGAAGTTGCCCAAAATTCCAACCGAAAGGGAAGGATTCTTCATATCAAGAATCAAACTTGCCTTCTCAGTACATTGGGTTGATAGCCACAGGCAACTTAGAGTTCGGTTATCAAAAATTTGTTGTTGTTGTCAGGTGCCATCAAGTTGGCACCGACTCATAGCGACCCCATGCACAGCAGAACGAAACAATGTCTGATCCTGGGCCAACCTCACTACCGCTGCCACACTTGATGCCATCAGTGATGCCACCTGGCCAATCCATCTCATTAGGGGTCTTCCTCTTTTTCTCTGACCCTCCACCTTACCCAGCATGACATCCTTCTCCAGCGACTGTTTCCTCCAGACAATATGTCCAAAGTATGAGAGACAAAGCTTAGCCATCCTGGCCTCCAAGGAGCACTCTGGCTGCACTTCTTACAAAACAGATCTATTGGTTCTTTTGGTAGTCCATGGCACTTTCAGTATTCTCCTCCAACACCACAACTCAAAGGCATCAATTCTTCTACGATCTTCCTTATTCACTGTCCAGCCTTCGCATCCATATGAGGCTATTGAAAACACCATGGCCTGGGTCAGGCGCACCTTAGTCCTCAAGCTGACATCTCTGCTCTTCAATACTTTAAAAAGCTCCTGTGCAGCAGATTTGCCCAATGCAATACGTCGTCTGATCTCTTGACTGCTGCTTCCTCGAGTATTGATAGTTGATCCAAGAAGAATGAAGTCCTTGACAACTTCAATCTGTAAAGGCACAAAGTGGCTTCCATGTCAGAAAGAGGGGGGTAAGATAGAATCCCTGTTGAATAGTTTTCCTCTTGTCCATATGGGTCTGGTGAAAGTGGGTGGGGGATGATAGGGATAGGATTTTATGATTCAATTGTAATTGTTACCAGAACTAATGGCAATTGTCATAACTGCCAATGTAGAAGAGTTGTAACTAGAAGGTGGGAACAGCTAATCTATCATTTCAGGAACGTAGACCTTAGGACCATCAAGAGGGAAGAACATGAGAGGAGCAAGGGATCTTGACCAGAAAATTGGCAACAACAGAGATGGTGGCAGAGGCAATGGCATAGAGAGACAGAACAACAGAGGACTATAACTCTATGAACTGAGAAAGGCAGTGTGCCTGAGGGCAGAAGGCTGATTTGCAAAATGTTCCCTTTGGACATTTAAATGAATAAATATTTTCAGTGTGGTATGTGTACATAAACAAACAAACAAAACAAAGATAATAGAGGTAAATACCATTAACTGATGGTACATAAAGGGGATTATAATCATTGCAATGATTTATTGAATCTGTAACTGATGATCTGCCCTCTAAACCTTCGCTCAATTCACAATAAAAGCTTTAGAATAAATAAGTAAAAATCATTGAAGGTACAATAGCTGGTCTCTATTTGCTTGGAGCAACAAAAGGAGAGTCAGGGATGGGGGGAAAAATGGAATAGCTTTCATGAAAAACTGGAACCTTTGCCATGGGACCAGAAGAAAAGGATAGTGCATAGCCACCATAACTGTACATTTACATCAATGAACTAAAAAGGAATAATGAAGAACAGAATTTAAAATGCTCATGGAATCTAGAATTTCTGGATGGCTAGAAGCTTAATGAGGAGCTCTGGTAACATAGTGGTTGCGAATCAGGCTACGAACTGCAAGGTCAGCAGTTCGAAACTACCAGCAGTTCTGCAGGAGAAAGATGAGGCATTCTGCTCCCATTAAGATTCACAGCCTCGGAAACGCTGTTCAGTGTCACTATGAGTTGGAACTGACTCCACAGCACATAACAACAACAGAAGCTTAATGAAGCATTGAAACTATTGTCCTGAGATAGTCTTTAATCCCCAAACCAAAAATAACCCCTCAAGTCTTCTTAAAATGGAACAATAGTTTAGCTTAATTGGTAAAAAGTGTCTGCCTTGACTTTGAAATTTTTTACAATGTAACTATATGGAATACAATTGGCAACAGCACCTCAAAGGATTAGCGAGGTCGTGGGTTTCTGTTAACAGGGGAGGAAGGTGCAGTTAGTACCACTGAATTGTGCATCTAGAAACTGTTGAAGTAGTGTGTGTTTTGTTGTATATATTCTCAACAACAGCAACAACAACAAAAATAAGAAAATAAAATAATGAAGTGTGTATTAGAACAGCATTCTATATTATCTAACTTTGGAATGCTCTCTGTGAGTTTTTCCCAAGCACATTAACCTACTTGCTTTTTGCTTTGATTTTATCAAAATTATTTGCATTCCCTATCCACACACCAGCCTGAGAGCTACTGAGTCAAATTTCACAGGCAAGAAATGTGAAATTAAATATTTGCTGTGGGTGATTCAAAATATGTATCTGTATAATCCACATGTATTTAATAGAAAGTAATAGTGTATCATCTTATCTCCTCTTCTTCCTTATATTGCTCTCCTCCACTAGATGGTGCTGAACAGGCAGAAAGAACTGGCACCTGGAAGCCTTCCTTTCTGATCCCCACCCCCAAGCTGAACCCTCACCTCTTCATTCTTCTGCCTGATGTTCTCAGAGGGATTGTTCAGGAATGTCTAATGATAACACAAACCCTTTCAAACATTACACAAATGCAGGTCAAGGTGGGTAAACATCATTAGTGAACTTCTCCTTTGTCTATTATTAAAAGGGGTGAAGCCCAGTAGTCAAAAAAGAAGGTGGTGAGATTTCAGTTAAATCAAGGCTCCTTTGGAAATATTTGTGCATGGATTATTTCTTTAGGGTGGAAGATGAAAAGCAGGAAGAGTGGGGTAGAGGAATATTTTAAAAGTGTGTGGGTTGGGGATTTGAGAAATGCAAATTGTTCTTTCACTATATAGTGGAAAACTCAGACATAAGGGTTAGAGTCTTATGATCAAACCTGTTGTGGTGCTGAGTGTTAATGTGCTAGACTGCAAGGTCAGTTGGAACTGGAAGGTCGGCGGCTCAAGCTCACCAGGCACTCCTTGGAAACCCCTATACAGGATTGCTCTGGGTCGGAACCAACTTGATGGCACTTAACAACAACATATTTATAGAGTCAAAGGAAATGAAGAGAAATTATGCAAATTTGAAATATTATGCACCTAGGCAAATAGTTCCTTGTAACAATAAGTGACATGTATGCTGAGATAGGAAATCATTTTTTCTTCCTGATGAAGAACTTTCAACTTAATGAAAAGAGAGAATAATCCTAGTGGCTCCAAATGTTGTTGTTGTTGTTGTTAAGTGCCGTTGAATCAGTTGCAACTTAGTGACCCTGTATAGAGTTTCCAAGGGGCAACTAGTGAGTTTGAACTGCTGACCTTTTGCTTAGCAGCCCTGTGCTTATCTTACAGTGCCACACCAGTACTCCAAATACATCCTGTTAAAACAGAAGTTTGCACTTAATCACTCTTTAGAGAACATGATTCTGATTTTAGGCCAGGCAAAAACATGAATTGGAGGGAGAAACCTTTGGAATAAAGTAGTCTTTGTTTCTGCTTTTGCAACTGGAAAAAGTCATGAAGTATTTGATTAATGCTGATACTTAGGTGTTCGTTTTAGAGCAACTTGGGTGATCCAGTGAGCTGAAACTAACTCCTTACTATGTAAAACGTAAAGAGCTTCAAGTCGAAGGAATTTAACTTAAAAATCATGGTGTCAAAAAATAAAGTTAAGTGTTATGACTTTACTGTCATTATTGCCAAGCCAGCCAAAGCAGAAATTCTTGACCAAAACCATGAATCTAAAATATTCTCTCTATAGTTGATCAAGATTGACAGATTGTCTTTCTTATTGCTTATGTCAGGGAGAAAAGCTGTGTAGAGCATGCACTATATTATTTCCTCCAGAGTATTACCTAGAGATGCTGGTGGATCAGCAGTAGAGCTCTCGCCATCCATATGAGAGACACAGGTTCAATTCTTGGATACTTTCAGTACTCATGCACAGTCGCTACTTGTCTGTCAGTGGTGGCATGCTTGTTGCTATGATGCTGAGCAGGTTTCAATGGAGCTGCCAGACTAAGAGGGACTAGAAAGAAAGGCCTGGGAATCTATTTAAAAAAAAAAAAATTATCCAATGAAAACCTTATGGATGGAAAAACAAAAACATAAAAACCTTATGAATCACGATGGTCTGATCTTCACAGACTGAGGAAACATTTCCTTCTATCGTGCATGGTTCGCCAAGAGTTGGGCACCTAGTCGAAGCTGATAGAAACAACAATGAAGGGGATTGGGATTATATAATATCAGAAGTTTGGGCAAAGCCAGCATCACAGTCAAGTATAGCTGTGGATCTGAAGAGCTATGTGGGGAATGTCTGTGGAGAGGGGGACTGTGGGGAGGAGAGGTAGAAATGGGCACAGATTTGTGCATGTTTTTCCAGGTTTGCTTTGCTTTAGGATGGAGGATGAGGAGAGCAAAAAGAGATTAGGGAAGAGGTCAGGGACATGCCAGACCCAAGGACACAAAACATTGTCCCAGCACAGTTTCATCAAGTGTTATGCTATGTAATCACCATCAAAGTTTCAAAACAATAGCTCGGTGTGCCGCTTCCAGATGTCAGAACTGAGTGATCCATGACTACCAATTCCAAGGTGCCTCTTTGGTGCCCACGTAGTGGGAGGATCATCATGACATCATAGCTGGCTGTGGTCACCGAGCTCCCATATTTAAAGGGAGAGTTGTGCACCATGCTTACCAATGCTGGGGCAGTTCACCTCTGGCAGGTGGTCTTAGTGAGGCAGTGGTGAGGAGCAAGGAAGCCCAGAGTCACAGATTATTAGGTAGCGAGAACCAACCAGTTATTGTCTAGTTGATTTTGACTACGGTAACTCCATGTGTGACAGAATAGGACTGTGTTCTATAGGGTTTTCAAAGACTTATTCTTTTTTTTTGAAGCAGCGTTTCAGATTTTATTAAGCCGCCTGACTCAGAGGAGCTAATTTCTCCAGATTCTGAGCCCTGAATGGCAGGTAACAAGGGCCTATATGGGGTCAGAGTCAGGGAGGGGCCAGGCTGCATAGCTGTTTGAGGGCAGGGAGAAAACCAGGAAGATTGGTCCCATTCAGTAACCTGATTAGCATTCTAGTTTATTTCCTGGGTGGGAAGATTGGTCCCATTCAGTAACCTGATTAGCATTTTAGCTTGCCTCCTGGGCAGAGAGGACAGTGAATGCTTTTTACTTTTTCCTATTCATTCCCCCCTCTGATGACCTTTGGGAGCCTTTTCCCAGAGGCATCATCTAAATGTTGCCTAAGGAATGGTATTTTGGTATTGATTTGGATTGTTGGTGCCCTTTTTGATTGATTATTGTTTTAATGGCAGTTCCCATGGCCCTGATTGCTAGTGGGAGTAGGCATGGACTGATTAAATAAATTCCAAATAAAACAGGACTCCACCCACAAGGGTCTTGAACCCTTTAAAGGTGAAGAATGACCCTCCCCATAGACTCTGTGGGTTCCACCCACTCCAAGTTTGCACAGGGATATGGGCAACTTTCTGCATTTTTACAAGGTCTTCTACTGCCAGATTCTGGGCATCTACTTGTATGCAGCAGTTAGCAAAATTAACCTTCTCACATACCCCTCCTCCCTCCACAGCCAGTGAGTAGTTTAGGGCTAATCTATTTTGATAGATGGCATTTAGTATCTGTGTCTGTTGACATGCAAAAACGGTTAGGGCCACCTCAGTTCCATTGGTTATAGATTCAGTTACCTAGGAGGGTGCCCTCTCTTTTATAGCAACTGTATAAGAGTAGTGTGGTTACTGTTTGGCCCACCTTGGTGGTGTGGGTGTATAGATTACAAAGATTTCTCCCTTTCCCACACCCCAAAGTCTAATTAAAATGAGTCCCACAGCGAACAGCCTCATGCTTCGGCCTTGCATAGATCAGCCAGCTCCTGGTTTGTGGCTGAAGCACAGTGGGTTGCACATCTCAATGTTACTTTATGAGAGTTGGTAGGATCAGTTTCAGCTTCTCATGGAGATGTGGCTTTCTTCAGCCTGCTGTGGTGAATCCAGGTGGGGACTCCTTCTACCTTGGCTGCTGGGCTTGGGATAATTTCTTGATCCAGCCCTCAGTAATTTTTGCAGATGCTTCTGGATGTCCTCCCAAAAGGAAAAACAAATCAGATACATTTATTACACTCTGAGCTAAATAAATCCAAATATTTTTCATCCCGTTAAACTGAATAATGTCTGATGAGAGACCCATTGTGTCCAAATTGAGTCCTGCTGTTCTCAAGATGTTGGCCAGGACTGCAGTTACCTGAAGTTTTGACTGGGTGTTATAGATTGAATTTCGTCCCCTCCCCAAAGTATGTTCAGGTCTTAGTACCTGTATATGTGAATGAGAACTTGTTTGGAAATAGGGTTTTTCCTTTGTTATCAGTTAATGAAGTCATACTGGAGGAGGTTGGGTCCAAATTCCTTCTGAGCGATATCTCATAAAAGGGGATCACAGATATAGATGCAGGAGTATATGCCAAGAAACACCAAGAGACTCCTGGGGCTACCAGATGCTGGAAGAGACAAAGAAAAATCTTCCTCTAGAGTGGAGTTTCCTTTAAAGAGAGCATGGACCTGCTGGTCCACTTAATTTGAACTTTTGAGTCCTCAGAACTGTGATTTCTAATACAGTGCTGTAGTCCTGGTGTGGTGCTGCAGAATAATGCACTGGACCGCAAGGTTGGTTTGAATCGCAAAGTCAGCAGTTCAAACTCACCAGTGCCCTCATTAGAAACTCTATGCAGGGTCTCTATGAATCAGAACCGACTCAATGGCACTTAACAACAACAAAACAATTCTGATGCAATACTGAATAGAACTGGTGAGAGTGGACAACCTTGTCTTGTTCCCAATGTCAAGGGGAATGCTCTCATTCTTTCTCTATTAATTATAATGTTAGCTTTTAATATATGCCCCAAATCATACTGAGGCATTTCACTTCTATTCCAATCTTCTGTAGGGTTTTCATTAAGGGGATGTTTCTCCCCCCAACCCCCTTTTCGTTTAAAGAATAGAAATTTATTTCCTCACAGTTCTGGAGGCTAAAAGTCCAATTAGAGCCTCATCCATGTTGATTTCTTCCTTGTAGGGAGTCAGAGTGTTCCTTGGGTTCTTGGTGATCTTCACGTGGCAGCTGTCTTCTCCAGTGTATAGGTATTTCAGTATCTAATCTGCTTTCTCTCTCCTTTTTTTTTTTTTCCCAAAGAGATTTTCTTGTGGTTTAAGTGAAGTAGATGCATTTCCCATTTAGTGACTTATACACAGATTGTTTCAGGACATTGGTTGTAATCCCCACTGTGTGCCAGCGTTCTCCTTATTTCTATCTTGAATTCCCCTTGGTGCTGAATTCTACCAGATGCTTTTTCCTTATCCATAATCAAGTATTTTCCTTTGTTATATCAATGTGGTATATTATACTGATTAAGTTTTCTAATGCTGACCAATCCTTGCATTCCTAGAATTAATTCTACTTGATAATTTTAATATGCTGTTGGATTCTGTTGGTTAGTACCTTGTTAATGATTTTTGAATTTATTTATAAGATAATTTGGCCTGTAATTTTTTTCTAATGGTCTGTTTCTCTGGTTTGGGTAACAAGATAATGTATCCTTCATAGAATGAGTTATGACATATTCCCTCATCATTTGGGAGATTTTAAACAGGATTGGTGTGAATTCTCTAAATATTTGTTGGAGTTACCCAGTGAATTCATCTGGTCCAGTAGGGAGGTTTTTGATCACTGATTAGATCTCTTTACTTGTCTTTTGAGACTTTCTATTTCTTCGTGAGTCAGTTTGGGTAGTTTGTGTGGTAAGAACTTATCCATTTTATTAAAAGTTTATCCAATTTCTTGTCATATTTGTTGTTGTTAAATGCTGTTGAGTCATTTCTGACTCCTAGCGACCCTGCATAAGGTTTCTGAGAAGTGGCAGGTGAGGTTAAACCACCAACCTTGCATTTCAAATTGACCTTATGATCAAGTGCTTATCCTATAGCACCATGCCAGGGTTCCTCTTGTTATATAGTTTGTTCATAATATTATCCCATAATTCTCTTTATTTCTGTGGATCAGTTGTAATGTTCCTATTTTATTTTTTATTTTGGTCATTTGTCTTTTTTCTTTTCTTTATTTGTCTAGCTAAAAGTTGGCCAATTTTATTTACTTTTCAAATAAGTGACTTCTGGTTTTATTGATTCTCTTAATTTTTTTCTGCTATTTTTTGTCTTTGGTAGGTTTAATCTTAGTTTGCTTTTCCCTAGTTTCTGAAGTAGGCTGTTGACTTGAGAGCTTTCTTTATTCTTAGAGGCTTTTTTTGCTATAAATTTCTTTCTGAGTGCTTTGCTGAATTCTATGAGTTCTGATATATTGTGCTTTACTTTTTTGTGTGTGCTTTACTTTTAAGTCGATACTAAGAAATTTGTGATTTCTCTTTTGATTTCTCTCTTGACCCATTGTTGTTTAATTTCCATATTTTTGTTGTTGTTGTTATTGATTTCTCTCTTCACTTTGTTGTGGTCAGAAAAAATATTTTGTATGATTTCAATCGTTTAAAATTTATAATGACTTGTTTTGTGACTAACCTGTGGTCTGTCCTGGAGAATGATCTATGTGCACTGGAGAAGAATGTATTGGGGTTGAGTGGTCTAGATATAATCTGTTAGATCTGGTTGGTTTATATTCAAGTTCTCTGTTTCCTCTTTGATGCTTTTTCTAGATGTTCTGTCCACTATTGAGAGTGGTGTATTGAAGTCTCCAAATATGTTAAAAATATTGGTTTCAAAATGGAACAGTATATAAAAGTATCAAGATCTGACTTTTTCCCATATAATTTGAAATAAGTATGCATTTCACACTTACAGTACATTTCAATTTGGATTAGTCATGTTTTGTTTCACATTTTTAACAAAAAAGGAGTGACACCAAATGTTTCCTGCGTTTGTTCCACAATAAATCCAACCCAAACCCACTCTCATTGAGTCAATTCCAATTCATAGCTATCCTACATAGAGTTTCTGAGGCTGAAAGTATTTACAGAAGCAGAAGCTTCATCTTAAAGGAGCAGCTGGTTGGTTTAAACTACTGTCTTTGTGGTTAACAGTCCAGTGCTTATCCTACAGCACCACCAGGGCTTTAATTCTACAATGGTGGTGGTAGTAACTGTGTGCTGTGGAGTTGGTTCTGATTCATAGAGACCCTGTATAGGGTTTCTGAGCCTGTAAATCTTTATGGGAGTAGAAAGTCTTAGACTAGTCGTGTTTTAAGTGCTCAATAGTCACATGTGTCTAGTATCTACAGTACTGATCAACACAGGTCTAGAGTATAAACTCCATGAGTTCAGGAACCATGTCTACTTTGTTCATTGCTATACTCTCAGTGTTAGACATAGAATCTAGCATGTGATATGTATTCAAGAAATACTTTTTGAATAGGAAAATGATACTGATTTAAAATTAAGGGAAAATTATAAAATATATATTTGTTCATACAATATTCATTTATATATAGCAAATCATTTAAAAATTGCCATGATTTTCTAGAGTTTTCAAAAAAAGACTGAACTATTGTATGCAATGTTGAATTTCTTTACTATTTTTTTTCTTAAATGTTTTATTGTGAATTATGTGATAGTTTACATGGGAGAACATTAATTTTACATTCATTCTATCGTATATTGTCTCATTGCCATGGTTACAATCTCCTCCATGCATCATCAACCAACAATTTTTTTTTTTTTTTTTTTTTAGTCTTAATATTTTAGGATCTGGTATTCAATCTGAAATATAGTCAGAATGTTCTCAGAAGTGAGGATGGTGAGAATTCAATTCATCTATTTTGGACACATCATCAGGAAACACCAATTGCTAAAAATGAACAACATTCTTGGCCAAGTAGACAGCCAACGCAAATAAGGAAACTGTCAACGAGGTGGATTGACACAATAGTCACAGCAATGGACTCACATACCAGTAATCATGAAGATTGCATAGGACTGGGCACCACTTAGTTCTGCTATGCATAAAGTTGCGAATAGTCTAAGCCAACTCCACAGCAACTAACACCTCCAACAATAACATGTAATCTGAAGACACACTGTCTTACTTGGGAACTGATTCTCACTAGCCTACACTTACAATTTTATTGTGGTGAAAATATACGCAACAATACATTAACCAGTTAAGACAATTTATACATGCATAACTCAATGACATTGATTGCATGCTTCATGTTATGTAATCATTATATTTTCCCAGATTATTCAACCACGATTAACTTATATTCAATATCCCCTAAGCAAAAACTTCCTTCTTTTCTTCCCTATCACCTGGCAGCCACTAAAAATCTTTGAGTTTCATTTATTTTCTTTTTTCATGTAAGTGAGATCATATAATAGTTTTCCTTTTGCAACTACCTTATTTTACTCAGCATGAAGAGTCTCTTAAGGTTCCTCCATGTTGTAGCCTGCATCAAGACTTCATTTCTCTTTAGTGCCGAGCAATATTCCATTGTTTGTACACACCACAGTGTTTATATATTTACCTGTTGATGAAAAGTCTTGGTTGTTTGCATATTTTTATTATTGTGAAACGTGCATGTAGAACAGTGGACAGTGGTGCACAGGTCTCTTTTTGTGTTCCTGCTTTTACTTCTTCTGGGTAGATATCTAGGATTGGGATTGCTGGGTCATATGGTAGGTCTGTGTTCCAAGTTTTGAACAACTGCCAAATTGTTTTCCACAGTAGCTGTACCATTTTTATTCCCACCAGCAATGGATGAAGATTCCAGTTTATCCACAGCCTTTACACACTTTAAAAGTTCAAAATTGTTGCCTATTCCTATGTCTGTCCCTAGCCATCCTGTACTCCCTCCTACCCCACAATTCTGCTCTGCAGGTCCTGGTCTTTCTAAGTCCAGTCATATTTCTGGCTCCTCATAAGCCATATGGCCAGAGTAGAAACCAAACTCCTTGCTCATTTTCTTGAACATCTGTCTGCTGCAAGACCTGTTTTCAGCACAATGAAATAAGATCCTAGATTATTCTTTCAGGGTATTTTTATTCTTCAGGGTTAAAAGAATTTCTTAGAATTTTAAGAGACCTGAAAACATTGATGATACCAAAGAAAAACACAGTGACACCTAACATTGACAAACCATAGAGGCTTTTATAGATTACATCCAGTAGGCAGAGGACAGTTTTTGTTCAAAAATGTAACTACAATGTTTTAAAGAAATCAAGATGAACATAATACATTAGGGAAACTCTGTAGAGCAAAAGTCAGGGCTCCAAATTTCCCCAACTAATTTTTTCCTTATTGTTTTATGTAGTCCTGGTGTGGTGCTGTGAGTTAATGTGATAGACTGCAAGGTCGGTTTGAACCACAAGGTCAGTGGTTCAAGCTCATCAGCTGCTCCCTGGAAAGTCTATACAGGGTCACTATGAGTTGGAACTGACTCAATGGCACTGAACAACAACATATGTATATAAATGGGAATTTACTTTACTTAGTGTGGCACTGTGGGTTAATGCACTAGACTGCAAAGTCAGCTTGAACTGCAAGATTGGTAGTTCAAGCTCACCAGTTGCTCCTTGGAAACCCTCTACAGGGTCACTATGGGTCTGAACTGACTCTATGGCACTTAACAACAGCAACAACTTTACCTGCTCTTCTTGATTACGTTTCTTTTCTAAATTTTAACTTAACAGTATATTGTAATTTGTATTATAATGATTCTACACAATGATATCTTGTACTGCTTTTGGTTGGTTGCATACAGTAAAATATGCAGTGTTGCTGATGATCATTTCTCATTACATATATACTTGGAAATTTACAAAAAGAAAAAGGTAGCCCAGCCTCAAGTGAGGAGTTCTTGGGTGGTACAAACAGTTAACACACTTAGTTGCTAATCAATTGATTGAAAGCTTGAGCTTACCCAGAGGTGTCTTGGAATAAGGCCTGGTGATCTACTTTGGAAAAATCAACCACTGAAAGCTCTATGGAGTATAGTTCTATTCGGACACAGACTAGATCAGTATGAGGTGGAATCGTCTCCAGGACAAGTGGTTTTGGCTTCAGATGAATGGCTAATTCCCTTGAGTGTGCAAAGAGCAAAAGAGAGCTTTAGAAAAGTTCATGAATCTGAACATACTATGGGTGGTGGTGTTTAATATAACACACTCCACTACACATTGTGCATCTTGTACTTTCTTCTTCTTGTTGTTAAGTGCTGTTGAGTCAGTTCCAACCCACAGCAACCCTGTCTGGGGTTTCCAAGGAGCAGCTGATAAGTTTGAACTGCCATCCTTGCAGTTTAAACTGACCTTTTGGTCAAGTGCTTATCCTACAGCACTACACCAGATACCCTAAATTATTTATTATTATTATTATTAAGTGCCACGGAGTTGGTGCTGACTATAGTGTCCCTGTAGAGCATTTTTAAAGAGCTGCTGGTAGGTTTGAATTGCTGACCTTGTGCTTACCAGTCCAATGCTTATTCTACAGTGCCATGGGTGAACAGTTAGAATAGTCTTCCAAGAGTTGAATTAGAAAAGACACTTAAAGTTCTCTGTTAAAGTCATTTAAGTATACTAACAGATTCTAAACAGAATAGCAATTCAGAACACATTTTGCAAACAGCTTGACTAGCTTGTCCTTCCAAATAAATCTAAATCCTCAGGCATTGCATATCTGGACTCAGAGTTCAGATGCAAATATTTGGTAAATTTGAAATGCCAACCTTTTGGTTAGCAGACTAACACTTAACCCACTGTGCCACCAGGTCTTTTTGATGACATCAATTGTTGTTAAATGCTGTTGAGTCAGTTCCAACTCACAGCAACCTTGTATAGGGTTTCAGAGGATCAACTGGTGGGTTTCAACTGCCGGCTTGTGGTTCAAATTGACCTTGAGGTCCTGTGCTTATCCTACAGTGCCACACCAGAGCACCAGTCAATGGTAGAACATCACGTGGAATGACGATGTGAAAATAGCTACCCGTTCACCTCAGGAAAACAAACAAACAGCATGTAGTTGGACTAGAATAAAGAAATAGTGATGTTCTATACTGGAAGCTTACTAAGAAGTACATCATGCTCTAAATTTTGTAGATCTTATGTTACAAAAAAATATAAGAACTTCAAGAAAATATTTCTTTCTAGTATGACAGTGGCAAAAGTTACTTAAATTTTGAAACTCAGTTCCCTTATTTGAAAAATGGATGTTTTAGTATTTGGTTCTCAAAGCTACAATAAGAAAAGAATCAAGATAATCCTTGCAAAGAACTTAAGATATGAAATGGCACATAGAAACACTCAATACTGGTAACAGCTATTATTATTTGATAAGGAACTTGGAAGGAAACAGAGCTTCTCAAATCTAAATAGTGTTTCACACAAGACAAATATATTCACTAATATATCAAAGTTAAAGAATGTACCTGTAGGAGGAAACATTAGTCCATGGTTTTGGGTGAAGAAATGCCCACCAAATCCAGACTAAAACAATGTTCAGCTTGGAAAACATGACACAAGACTAAAACAGACATCAGATAGGGCGATGAAAGTTGTTGCTCAGAGACAATAGTTTACCACCCACATGGATTCCATTCAGCTTGTTAAATGCTAGCAGTGAGATCACAGTCAAGTACTGTACCTTATAGTTTGTCCCTGAGGGCAGCTAACTAACCAGGGCACCTGGCCCTGAATCAATGATCCACGTTGTAATGACATCTCTGACAATGTGCATCCATGGCATCTCTCCAGAGATGAATACAGTCTTTTCATTTCCTGTTTAGGTTCAGATGGGTGATGATAATGCCATAGCAGAAGATATATATACATATGTGGAGTCCTGGCTAATGCGCTGGATTGCAAAGTCTATTTGAACTGCATGCTTGGTGGTTCAAGTTCACCAGCTGCTCCTTAGAAACCCTGTACAGGGTCTCTATGGGTCAGAAGTAACTCAATAGCACTTATCAATATATACACATATACATAAATGGAATTCTAGTGTGCTGCTGTAGGATAAGCACTGGATCACAAGGTCAGTTTGAAATGCAAGGCCAGCAGTTCAAACTTACCAGTTATTCCTGGTAAACCCTATATAGCATTGCTATGAGTTGGAACCAACTTGATGACATTTAACAACAACAACAACATATATATATATTGTTTATGTTGTCATTAGTTGAGCAACAAATTGTGGGTTTTGAAGTTCACTCTCTCATAACAAGACTGATAATTTGATTATTCTAAATTACTCCCTTCGCATTTGCTGAGTGGCCACTGAGGGAAATGTCCCTGCACTTGACATTAGGGGTAGGTGAGAAATATAACTCCTTGTACTGTCCAGAGACTCTTCCTGGAATTCCATCTGATGCCCCAGTTTTTGCAGCCATTTCCTGCATTTTCTCTCTTTTCCGTGACAAGTGGTTGTAGTTGATTGTTAGCTTGTTTCTGGCAGGTCATGCCTACCTAATTCTATCATCCATCTCTCTTTTCCTATTTCCCTTGGCTATATTCCCTTGTGTGACACTGAAGGATAAGCACTGGACCACAACTTTGGTTTGAACCACAACGGCAATGATTCAAACTCACCAGACACTTGTTGGAAACCCTATACAAGGTCACTACTAGTCAGAATCTACTCAGTGGCACTTTACAACAGCAATAGCCCCTGGGAAACAGACTTTTATGCAATGCCAATTCAGCAGACTTAACACAGTATGAAAGAGAGAATTTTCAGTTGTCAGTCCAATGGATCAGACCCAATATCTATCTTTCTAACAATGTGTTAAAGAGACTCTAATAAAGTCTTCTATGTAGTTCTGGTTGAGTGTTCCTTACTAGAGAAGGTCTTTCTACTTTAGTCCAAGGTGTGAAAAAGTAGCAGATTAAATGTCTATTGTTTTCTTACATCACATAGCATAGGCATTAAGCAACCAGGTCATATGAAGCTAATTACATTTATATTCTAGATTCTGATAAAATATACGACCGCATATATTCTTCTTGTTGTTAGGTGTCATTGAGTCAGTACTAACTCATAGCAATCTTATTCACAACAGAACGAAACACTGCCTAGTCCTGAGCCAAACTCACAATTGTTGCCATGCTTGACCACATTGACGTTGCCACTTTGCCAATCCATCTCACTGGGGGTCTTCCTCTTTTTCTCTGACCCTCCACTTTACCTTCTCCAGTGACTGGTCCTTCCTGACAATATGTCTGAAGTATGAGAGACGAAGTCTGGCCATCCTGGCCTCCAAGGAGCACTCTGCCTGCACTTGTTCCAACACAGATCTGTTGGTTCTTTTGGCAGCCCATGGTATTTTCAAGATTCTCCTATAATACCATAACTCATGGTATCAATTCTTCTACGATATTCCTTATTCACTGTCCAACTTTCACATGCATGTGAAGTTATTGAAAATACCATGGGTTGGGTCTGGTGCACCTTAGTTTTCAAGCTGACATCTTTGCTCTTCAGTACTTTAAAAAGGTCTTATGCAGCAGATTTGCCTAATGCAATATGTTGTTTGAGTGTTGATAGTTGATCCCAGATGAATGAAGTCCTTGACAACTTCAGTCTTTTTCCATTGATAAGAATGTTGTTTATTGGTCCAGTGGTGAGAATTTTTGTTTTCTTTACATTGAGATGCAATCCATAGCAAAGGCTGTGGTCTTTGACCTTCATCGGTTAAGTATTTTAAGTCTTCTTCATGTTCAGCAAACAAAGTTGTATCATCTACATATTGTAGGTTGTTAATGAGTCTTCTTCCAATCACGATGCCATGTTTTTCTTCATATAACCCAGCTTTTCGGATGATTTGCTCAGCATACAGGTTGGATAAACATGGTGAAAGACTACAACTCTATGACTTCTGGTTTGGAGGCAGGTAAGCAGAAATCAATACTGAAAGCTCCTCTGGAAAATCCCCCAAAAAGCAGAGAAAGAGCAGGCTGCAGAACAGCTGCAGAGTTTTGAATCTTGTTTAAAGTTCTGAGCGCCAGTTTCCTGCACCCACCTGTGAAGAAATTTGCCTTTGGAAGCAACGTATTGTGATTTCTGAATTGATCCAGCTGCAGCGGCCAGCAGCCAGAAGTCCTCAGGCTTGAGGGTGGGGCCACACCAAATGGAAGCAGTGACCCAGCGCTAGATGCAGTGGAGCTGCGCATCTGGAGGGAAAGCTGTGACTAATTTTTCATCTTTCACATTTCATTTTTCACGTTTTTTCTCTCTTCACTCTGATCGTGCCCTCACTGCCCAGCCTAGAGGCTTTCAGGTGGGCAGGAGCACACCCCCCAAAAGGGTCCAGCATCGCACCCACAGTTTTCCAACAGCACAGAGAAGAAATGTGCAGGCTGCTTCTTATGATGTCTGATTCTGGGACCCAGTCTGAAAGTTGACCTAGGTGGGACCTTTCACCCCTGCCTGCACAGCAAAGGCTAGTAGACAGTGTCAATAACTATTTTGTTTTTGTTTCTGATTGGTGGTTTCTGTCTCTGCTTATATATTTTATCTATCTTTGGTCCTTTGGGCCTCACTCTTCTCCCAGGGGTTGGAGCTTTCTGCCCCTACCTTACCCAAGAAGAGACAGCAACTGTGCCCATATAGGCGGCTACAAGCATACCCTATAATATCCCACCATCTGGACAAGAGCCAAAACCAGCTGGTAGGCATTACACATGAAAAAGGAAGCCTATAGCCAGATCATATCCACCAGAAGATGCTCAGCAAGCTAAATAACAAAGCAAAACACATCAATTTAAGCATTAAAACCCCACATAACTGCTGAAAATGTCCAAGAAAACACAATTAAAGATCTCAACACATGTGCAAAATCAGAGAAAAGTAACTGAGACAAATGAGCTGGAATCAGACAGACTGTCCAGTAGAAGACCAGTCTCAGAGTCTGCTGGAAAAGGAATTCAGAAGAATGATATGGAAACAAATTAAAATGCTCCAAAAAGGGGTGGAAGAAAATAAAGTCAGGTAAGTGCTACAGGAGCAAATGAACAGATAGATATGGCATTGGAAATAATCCAAAACCTGCAAAAAGAAGTCCAGATGATTAATAATGAAATATCAGAAATGGGCAACACCCTGAAAGGGAAAAGGAGCAGAATAGAAGAGATGGAACCCAGAACAAATGAGTGGAAGCCAAATCTCTCAATACTGCTAAGATAGAAGAGCAAGCAGAAGAAAGGATTTAAAAATCTTACGAGAGTCTAAGATTCATGCTGGATAACATGAAGAGGAATAACTTAAGAATTATTGTCATTCCAGAACAGGAAGAATCACAGAAGTCCACAGAAGAGATAGATGAAGAGCTCCTGGAAGAAAAATTTCCTAACATTTTGAAGGATGAGAAGATAACCAACCATTCAAGAAGCTGAACAAACTCCAGGAAGAATAGATCCCAAAAGAAAATCACTGAGAAATATCATAATCAAGCTCTCCAAAATCAAAGACAAGGAGAGAATCCTAAAAGCAGCCAGGGAAAAGAGAAATGCTACCAACAAAGTCAAGCAAATCAGATTAAGCTCTGATTTATCAGCAGAAACCATGAAGGCAAGAAGGCAATGGAGATACATATATAAAAACCTAAAAGAAAAAAACAAAACAAAACAAAAAAAAACTGCCAACCAAGAATCATCTATCCAGCAAAACTGTCAATCAAATACGATGGTGCAATCAAAACATTCCAGGATAAACAGAAGCTAAGAGACTTTGTCAAAGCCTATCCAGTGCTTCAAAATATCCTAAAGGGAGTTCTTTGGAATGAAAACTAGCAAAAACAGACAACAGTCAGAGATTGACAGGCATGGCAAGACGACCTGGAACTCAGTCAACAGATAGCAGAGTTCAGAATGGAACAAAATTACAGAAATGAATTCAGAGGGCCTGTGAGGCCAACCAAAGATCAAAATATTAAAAACGTCAAAGAAGGGAAAAATATAGGAATAGGGATCCAGGTGGTGAGGAGGTTGAGTAGATGGCAGTCTACATTAGACTCTCTTAAATGCATGAAAACTTAATAGACTATAGGGTAACCCCAAAGAAAATTAATACTTCACAACTTACCATGAAAATGAAGATCCAAGCAAAGCAAGTAAACATTAAAACAAACAAGAAACTGACAAGAAATTGCATTAAAAAGCATGAACGCAGCATAAGAAGGCATGCAGAGCAAAGGAACAAACAGGACCACAAAAAAATAACATAATGACAGCAGATAATCCATACCTATTGATAATTACACTGAATGTCCCTGGATTAAATGCACCAGTGAAGAGACAAGAGTGGCTGAGTGGATAAGAAAACAAGACCCTTCAATATGCTGCCTTCAAAAGACACACTTTACACACAAAGACAAAAACAGACTAAAACTTAAAGGATAGAAAAAAATATACCAAGCCAACAGCAATAAAAAACAAGCAGGAGTGGCAATACTAATCTCTGATAAAATAAACTATACACCAAAAACCAGCATAAGAGACAAAGAAGGACACTATCTCATGATTAAAGGATCAATTGTGCAAGATGACATAACCATAATTAACATCTACGCTCCAAATGAAAAACCACCAAGATATACAAAGCAAACCCTACTAGAATTGAAGAAAGAAATAGATAAATCTACCATTATAGTGGGGGATTTTAATACGCCACTTTTGAAAAGGGATAGAACAACCAGAAAGAAACTCAACAAAGCTACAGAGAAACTAAACAGCACAAACAACTTGACCTTATAGATGTGTACAGAGCACTCAAACTAACAATAGCACAATACACATTATTTTCCAGTGCAGATGGAACATTCTCCAAAATTGACCATGTGTTAGGCAACAAAGCAAGCTTCCACAAATTTACAAACATCAAAATACTACAAAGCATCTTTTCAGACCACAATGTCATAAAATTAAAAATCAACAATATGAAGACCAAGGTAACAAAGTTTAATACATGGAAACTGAATAAAACCTTGTTGCAGAGCCACTTGATAATAGAAGAAATTAAACGTGAATTCAGAAAGTTTCTAGAAACAAACGTGAATGAAAACACAACATACCAAAATCTTTGAGACACGGTGAAAGTGGTGCTGAGAGGACAATTTATTGCGATAAATGTGCACGTCTAAGAAGAAAAAAGAATCAAAATTAACACGTTAACACAGCATCTCCAGCAACTAGAAACAGACCAACAAAGGGAACCTACAGTTACCGAGAGAAAAAATAAAGATCAGAGCAGAAAGTGAATGAGATAGAAAACAGAAAAACTATAGAATCAGCATGACAAGAAGCTGGTTCTTTGAAAGGCTTAATAAAATTGACAAACTATTGGAAAATCTAACAAAAGAAAAGAGGGAGAAGACACAAATAACACGCATTAGAAATCACATGGGCGATGTCACAACAGAACCAAAGGAAATCAAAAGGATAATAACAGAATACTATGAAGAGTTGTACTCCAACAAATTTGAAAACTTAGAAGAGATGGATACATTTTTAGAAAAAGACGACTACCTAAACTCAAACATGGTGAAGTAGAAGACTTGAACAAACCCATATCAATAGAAGAAATTGATCAGGTCATCAAAAAACGCACAACCAAAAGAAGTCCAAGTCCAGATGGCTTTACTGGTGAGTTCTAGCAGATATTCAGGGAAGAGTTGTCACCAATTCGACTCAAATTATTCCAGAATATAGAAGAGGATGGAAAACTTCCTAATACATTTTATGAAGCAAGCACAACCTTCATACCCAAACCAGGGAAGGACGTCACTAAGAAAGAAAATTATAGACTAATATCCCTTATGAGCATAGATGTAAATTTTCTCAACAAAATCCTAGCCAACAGAATCCAGTAGCACATCAAAAAAAATAATACACCATGACAAAGTGGGATTCATATCAGTGATGCAAGGATGGTTCAACATTTGAAAAACAAACAATGTAATTCACCCTATATACAAGAAAAAAAAACAAAACATAATCATATTGACTGATGCAGAAAAGGCATTTAACAAAATCCAACACCCATTCCTGATAAAAACCCTCAACAAAGTAGGAATTGAAGGTACATTCCTCAACATAATCAAGAGCATATATATAAAACCAACAGCCTACATTATTCTCAATGGAGAGAAACTGAAAACCTTCCCCCTGCGAACAGGAACCAGATAAGGATGCCCTTTGTCACCACTCCTATTCAATATTGTGCTATAAGTCTTGTTGTTGTTGTTAAGTGCCGTCGAGTCGGTTCC
>NW_006408647.1:5046350-5050152 GCF_000296735.1 Chrysochloris asiatica
TTCTTCAAAGAGATGGAAAAAACAATTACAAACTTTATATGGAAAGGAAAGAGACCCAGGATAAGCAAAGCACTGCTTAAGAAGAACAAGGTGGGAAGCCTCTCACTCCCTGATTTCAAAATTTACTACATGGCTACAGTGGTGAAAATAGCCTGGTACTGGAATAATGAAAGATACATTGACCCATGGAACAGAATTGAGAATCCAGAAATTAAACCATCCACATACAACCAACTGATTTTCGATAAAGTGCCTAAATATATTGTATGGGGAGGAGATGGTCTCTTCAACAGATGGTGCTGGTAGAATTGGAAGTGACATGCAAAAGACTGAAACAAGACCTTTACCTCATGCCTTACACAAAAACCAACTCAGCATGGATTAATGACCTAAATGTGCATCCTAGATTGTAAAGGTCATCAATGAAAAAATAGGGGGAAATGTGAGAGCCCTAATACAGGGCATACACAGACTACCAAACATTTTGAAACTTATACAAACAAAACTTGACAAAATAGATCAATGGGACATACTAAAAATTAAATATTTATGTGCATTAAAAGACTTCATCAAAAGAGTAAAAAGGGAGTCCCAGAATGGGAAAAAATATTTTGCAATGACACATCAGACAAGGGACTAATTTCCAAAATATATAGGAACCTACAACACCTCTACAAGAAAAGGACGAATAACCTAATTTAAAAATGGGCACAGGACATGAACAGGCACGTCACCAAGGAGGAGATCCGGGCAGCCAACAAACATTAAGATATGTTCACGATCACTAACCATTAGAGATGTAAATCAAAACAACAATAAGATATCATCTCACACCAGCAATAATAGCAAAGATAGAAAAAGTAGAGAACAATAAATGCTGGCAAGGATGTGGAGAGAATGGACCCTTCTACATTGTTGGTGGGATTGCAAAATGATCCAGCCACTCTGGAAAACAATAAGGCGCCTCCTCAGAAGGTTGGAAATAGAGATACCTTATGATCCAGTAAGTCCTCTTATCCACAAGAAATAGTAGCCATAACATGAGTAGATATATGCACAGCAATGTTCATAGCAGCACTATTTACAATAGCAAAAAGATGGAGACAGCCAAAGTGCCCATCTATGGAAGAATGGATACACAAACTTTGGTACATACACACAATGGAATATTATGCTATGTTGAATAACAAGGAAGCTGCAAGCCACCACATAACATGGATAAACCTTGAGAACATTATGCTGAGTGAAATCAGTCAGTCACAAAAGGAGAAATTCGGCATAGGTCCATTATTGTAAAAGATCAAGAAAATGCACCAACACTAAAAGTGGAAAAAAAGTATCTTTTATTTTATTATTATTATTTGTTGTTGCTGTTGTTGTTGGTGGTTACCAGGGTGTATGTGGTGGGGTGAGGGTGAGGGAGGGGAAGGTGGAGCACAGGGTAGGGAATAGGCACAGGATAGTGGGGCATAGGGTATGGAATAGACACAGGATAGTTTGGGTGCTCGCAGGGGCATAAACTAGAAGGGGAAGAGGAAAGGAAAAATAAGGCAGATGGGTGAATAGCTAGGCTGGTTTACATGGGCTAAGTAGGACAGAGGTAAATAACGAGGACGACGTAAGCACAAACATGGAACAACAGGGCTCCAGGATACAAAGTTTGAGGCATAGTTTGAATGGGTAAAATTTGAAAAATAACGTTAAGATGCTTGGCTGTCTTTTGAATTTTGGTTTCCCTTGCCTACTATTGTAAAATGGACTTGAATGGGAGAGAGAAGAATATCCAGAAACATCACCAGAGAAAGCTTGTAAATCTGTCTTCAGTCTATAACTGATTGGAATACCTAACAGGGCGCTAGAACTTTCCCAGTGAAGGAGGCTCTCTGCAGAGCCTTTGCATTGCACGAGACCATAGGTGGAATCCTGATCGTCATCCAGTTTTCTGAGGTGGGACATTTCCACTTGAAAGGATAAGGAGACCAGTCTGGAACAGCTAGAAGAACAGATGATACTTTTTGAAAGAAAGACCAGCAGAAAAAAAAAATAAATAAAATAACAGCAGTCCAACTGACTACTATAAGAACAAGCAAGTTTTTCCCCAGGGAGCCATCAAGGCAAGTGGTCAGGTCCCCTCAAGTCAAACCCCCTTCCAAGACTGAAACTCAGATGGAATACACTAGCAGGCATATGGTCCTGCTGCTGACCACGTTGGTCACCGATAAGGAGAAGAGGGGGGAAAACAGCAATGAAGTTGTGAACTAAGTCTGACCACATTCAACAGACTTCTGTTAACCTGGATTGAGACCTGGTTAACCATCAGCATGATGAGACCTAGGGACCCCTGCGCCCAGAGGACTAGAGCAGAGTTTGAAGCATCCAGCTGATATGAAGTGAGGGGAGATGCACATGAACACCCACATTCACAGATAGACCCATTTGACCTGGCATAAATGGCTGGATGATCAGAACACAACTAGAGGAAGAAAGAATAGGGGGGAAAAAAAAGGAGTAACCAACTACAAGTGGATGAACTCAAGGCTTGTGGATGCAGTATAACAAGGAACAGACAGATCTCCACAGTGAGGATCATTCCCACCCCCATGGTACACAGGGTTGACAGGGATGGGGAACTTAGACATTGGCTACCCAAAATGGGGGGACTACAAAGGCAAGAAGTGACTGGCTTACAAGCTTTCAATAGAGAACCTAGCTTCAGAGGATACAGGGAAAGGTAGAATCTCTACTGAATTGTTTCCAACCTGTCTGGATGGGGTTGATAAAAGGTGAGGTGGAAAGGACTTCTGTGGTTCAATAGGGAATGATTGCTATGAGGTCTGACAGTGAATGTTGGAAAGGTAAATTTTAATGCTTGGTAACAAAAGAGGAATGGCTGAATTTGCAGTCCAGGAGTGGAGATCCCTGGAACCATCAATGGAGAAAAGTGAATTGTGAGACCCTCTCCGGGGAAGGGTGTGACACTAGGGATGGAGGCAGAGACAATGATGTGGACAGAAGGAGCATCTGGGAACTCTGGGCTCAGGGAGGTAGAGGGGCTGTGTGCTGGTGGCCGGGGGGCAGGTGTACCCTTTGGTTGATGATGCATGCAGGGGATTGTGATTCTTTCAATGAAACAAAATACAATAGGATGAATGTAAAGATAATGATCATCCAAGTAAACTAACACATAATTCACAATTAAAACTTTTTAAAAAAAATATGAATACAACTCTGTCTCACATCTTTCTTAATTTTAAACCTTTCAGTGTTCCCATATTCTGTTCAAATTACTGCCTTTTGGTACAGGTTCCTCACTTTGTTGAAAGATTTCAATTTTTATTCCATCAATTCCTGGTGCCTTGTTCTTTGCCAATGCCTTCAATGCACCTTGGATGTCTTCCTTCAGAATTGTTAACTCGTGATCATATGCTACCTCTTGAAAGGGCTGAACATCAACCATTTCTTTTTGATACAGTGACTCTGTGTATTCCTTCCATCTTCTTTTGATGCTTTTTGCATCATTCAATATTTTGCCTATGTTGTTGTTATTGTTGTTAGGTGCCATCAAAGTGGTACCAACCCATAGTGACCTTATGCACAGCAGAACAAAACACTGCCTGATCCTAGGCCAACGTCACTACTGTTGCCACGCTTGAGTCCATCGATGCTGCCACTTGGCCAATCCATCTCACTGAGGGTCTTCCTGTTTTTCTCTGACCCTCCACCTTATCAAACATGATATCCTTCTCCAGTGACTGGTCCCTCCTGACAATATGTCGAAGTATGAGAAATGAAGTTTGGCCAT
>NW_006408647.1:5050756-5085261 GCF_000296735.1 Chrysochloris asiatica
CAATCCTGATACCACATTTTTCTTCATAGAACCCAGCTTCTCATATTATTTGCTCAGCATACAGGTTGAATAAATATGGTGAAATAATACAACCTTGTCGCACACCTTTCTTAATTTTAAAACATTCAGTGTTCCCATGTTCTGTTAGAACAACTGCTTCTTGGTCCAGGTACAGATTCCTCATGAGTACAGTTAAGTGTTCTGGAATACTCATACTAAGCAATGTTGTCCATAGCTTGTCATGATCCACACAATCGAAAGCCTTTGCGTAGTCAACAAAGCATAGGTAGACATCTTTCTGATATTCTCTGCTTTCAGCCACAATCCATCGGACATCAGCAATGATATATCTCATTCCATGGCCTCTTCTGAATCCAGTTTGAACCTCTGGAAGTTCTCTGTCAATGTATGATTGTAGCCGTTTCTGTATTACCTTCAGCAAAACTTTACTCACTTGAGATATCAAAGAGATTGTCCGATGATTTCCACATTCCGTTGGGTCACCTCTCTTTGCCTATAGAATCCTTCAATATTTCAAGTCAAGCCTTGACAATTTTCTTCAGTTCCCTCAACTTGAGAAATGCTGAGTGTGTTCTTCCCTTTTGTTTTTCTAACTCCAGACCTTTACACATGTTTTTTATGATATTTGACTATACTCTTGAGCTGACCTTTGCAATTTTCTGGTGAGCTGTTGTACCTCCTTATTTCTTCCATTTGCTTTAGCATCTCTATACTGAAGAGCAAGTTTCAGAGTCTCTTTTGACATCCATTTTGGTCTTTTCCTTTTTTCTTGTCATCTCAATGACCTTTTGCTTTTTTCCTGTATGATGTTCTTGATGTCATCTCACAAGTCTTTTGGGCTTCGATCTTTAATATCTAATATATCAAATCTGTTCTTCGGATGATCTCTAAATTCAAGTGGGATATATTCAAGGTCATATGTTTGTTCTTGCGGACATGTTTTCATTTTCTTCAGCTTCAGTATGAATTTGCATATATATGAGCAATTGATGGTCTATTCCACACTCTTCTCCTGGCCTTGTTTTGGCTGATGATATGGAGCTTTTCCACCCTTTCTTTCCACAGATGTAGTCAATTTGATTTGTGTGTATTTCATCTGGTGAGGTTCATGCTGTGTCCAAAAGGTATTTGAAATGAACAAATCATTGGTTTTGCAGAATTCTATCATGTGATCTCCACCATAATTTCTATCACCAAGGCCATAATTTCCAACTACCGATCCTTCCTCTTTGTTTCCAACCTTTGCATTTCCAATCGCCAGTAATGATCAATACATCTTTATTGCATGTTTGATCAATTTCAGATTGAAGAAGTTGGTAGAATGCTTCAGTTTCATCCTCATTGGCTCTAGTTGTTGGTGCGTAAATTTGAATAATAGTATTATTAAATGGCCTTTTCTGTAGGTGCATGGATATTATCCTATTACAGACAGCATTGTACCTTATGACATATCCTGATATGTATAGTCTTTTTGATGATGAGTGATACACCATTTCTCTTCAATTTGTCATTTCTGGCATATTAAACAATGTGATTGTCAGATTTTAAATGGCCAATGCCAGTCCATTTCAGCTCACTAATGACTTGGTTATGGATGTTTATGCATTACATTTATTTTTGACAATTTCCAATTTTCCTAGATTCATGCTTCGTACATTCCATGTTCTGATTATTAATGGATGTTTATATCTGTTTCTCTTAATTTTGAGTTGTGCCCCATCAGCAAATGAAGGTCCCGAGGGCTTTACTCCTGCGGGCTTTACTCCATTTGTGTCATCATGGTCAACTCTACTTTGAGGAGGCAGCTCTTCCCCAGTTGCACTTTGAGTGCCTTCTGACCTGAAGGGCTCATTTTCCGGCACTATATCTGACAGTGTTTCTCTGTTATTCACAAGATTTTCAGTGACTAAATATTCGGAAGTAGTTCGTCTCTCCTTTTTAGTCTGTCTTAGTCTGGAGGCTCATCTGAAACTTTTCCACTGTAGGTGACCCTGATGGTATTTAAAATACCCATGGCATAGCTTCCAGAATCACAGCAACTCACAAGCCATTACAGTATGACAAATTGACAGATGAGTGGGGAATATTCTTATATATTTGTTAAATGTTTATTTATTTCCCACCTATCATTTTATTGCTATAGGGTTAAAAAATGAATGATAAGAACCAAAAGAACAATAGCAATGAAAGGTTTAGAAAAATTTAGGGACACCTTGAAGGTATGAACCCTACAAATTTCATTAATTTTAAAACAGAGTCTCGATATAGTAGATACTAGATTTTTGACATCCATTTCTCAATTCTTCCTTTTCAATGGTGCTCTTTTTCCACTTATAGATCATGTGGTTCCAGAGAAACTGACCTTAGTCCTGGTTCTAGGGATAAAAAATATAACAGACTAAGACTCCTGGTGTGTTGCTGTAGAATAAGCACTAGACTGTGAACCACAAGGTCAGCAGCTCAAACACACCAGCTGTTCCTCGGAAATCCTATACAGGGTCGCTATGAGTTGACAGCACTTAACAACAACAATAGACCAATCATTGCATTCCTTACTTTGGTCACAGTATTGACACAAGAGTTGTTTGTGACCTAATTTGGTCCAAACACAAAACATGTCAGAATTTTGTTTGGATTTTTGGAGCAAAAAAAATCCTTCTCTGGGAGTGACTGGTATTTAGGAGTGGTAGGGGTGATACCAAAACAGTTGGCAGCAGAGTAAAGAGACAGTTGACAAGACAACAGGTTCCTTAGGGATATTGTTGAGTTAATGGATCAAGCCTAATTTAAGTTTAGCTCCACTTCTGCACTTTTTAGTTACATGAATCAAGACATTTCCTTTTATTGTGAAGGTAATTTATCATCCCTTTTATATTTAACTGAGCATTTCCTCACCAATATATTGTTCTAATGCCTGCCACATAGTAGGTGTTCAATAAATATTTGTTACATGAGTAAATGAATAAATAACTAAAATTTTAATAAAGGCTTCAAATATCTTTGCTTTATCTATAGCTTCGTAATAATTAAAACTAGAAAATGTAAACTGAAGTAAGCCACAAATTTATATAAAGGAAGTATTTTGGTAGTAGATTTGGTAAGATTTGATTGAATATGTTTGAAGTTCCTTCTTTAGGTATTAAATAAGCCCTGGCAGCTTTTTTAACCTAAAAAGAGGTGACATATAGAGATCAATGAAAAATACCATAAGAATCATTTTTAAAAACTACATGTACAACCTCTTCCTGCAACACTCTGCCTTATTTTCATTTATAGTAATTATCACCACTCAACATAGGATGTATTTTCTTTTTACAAATTGCTCACATCTACTAGTTGCTCTGCACGAGAAAGATGAAGCTTTCTGCTACCATAAAGATTTACAGCCTCAAAAACTCTATTCAGGGTCCCTATGAGTTGGAATCAACTCCATGGCACACCACCACCACCATCATCATATGCTTCAAAAAGTTCACGTAAAAATGCCATTATCTTTTCATTCATTTTTTCCACATACTTTTTGAAGTCCCCTCAGATATATATATCTTGTTGGAGTCCTTACGTGGCACTGTTGAATAAGCATTGAAGTGCTAACCACAAGGTTGGTGATTCAAACCCACCAGCTACTCTGTGGAAACCCTTTACAGGGTAGGTGTGCATCGGAAACAACTCATTGGCACTTAACAACAATAACAACAATCTTGTTGTTAGGTGGTGTTGAGTCAATTCTGACTTATAGCGATTTTGTACAGGAGTGGCTTGTGGGTATGAACTGCTGACTTTGTAGTTAACAATCCAGTGCTTGTCCTACAGCACCACACCAGGATTCTCTCTCTCTTTACTTAAGTGTTGTTGAGTTGGTTCTGACTCATAGCGACCCTGTATAGGGTTTCCAAGGAGTGGCTGGTGAGTTTGAACCACCTACCTTGTGGTTCAAACCGATCTTATGGTCCAGTTCTTTATCCCATAGTGCCATATTCCATTATAGGTTCAAAAGGAGTCCTGGTGGAGCAGTGGGCAAGCACTTGGTTTCTAACAGAACGTTCTGTAGTTTAAAGCCAGCAATGCATCTTAGGAGAAAGAGATGACAGTCTACCATAAAGATCACAGTTGTTGCTTAATATGGTTGAACTGGTTCCAATTCACAGTGACCCAGTGCTAACCCAGGATTCCATACTGCAAAGATTGTTGTTGTTAAGTGGTGTTAAGTTAGTTCCGACTCAAAGCATCCCTGTATAGGGTTTCTGAGGAGCAACTGGTGGGGTTTAAGCCTCCTATCTTATAGTTAGCAGTTCAGTTCAGTACTTATTCTACAGTGCCACACCAGGACTCTACTGTAAAGATTACAGCAAATCAATGAAATTTGCTTTGAGACTATCTGTATCAGTCCCTATATCAAATCTAAGGCACTCTGGTAGTATAGTGGTTATGAGTCAATCAGACTGCTAATCTTATAGTCAGCAGTTCAAAACTACCAGTGGTCCCATGGGAGAAAGATGAGGCTTTCTGCTCCCCTAAAGATTTACAGTGTTGGAAACCCTATATGGGGTAGCTATGAGTTGGAATCAACTCCATGGCACATATCCAGCAGTACCAAATCTGCTTTAAAAATGCCTAATTTCATACAAGTTACATTAAAGAATAAAAGAGAAAAATTCCAGCCTTGGAATCCTATTGGCAACTGCTCTTTAAAAAAATGTAAATTCTATGAGGTTGGGGATTTTTGATATAGATTTGATATACAGATAGATACAGACTTTCTCAATACAAATTTATTTGATTTTGTTTAGTCACTGCTATATCTCTAAGGAGTCCTGGTGTGATGCTGTGGGTTAATGCGCCAGACTGCAAAGCTATTTGAACTGCAAGGTTGGCGGTTCAAGCTCACAGCTGCTCTTTGGAAACCCTATAGAGAGTCGCTATGGGTTGGAACTGACTCAACGGCACTTAACAGCAACAACATATCTCTAAAACCCAGAGCAGTGTCTGACACGCAGTAAGTACACAATAAATATTTGACAGATAGTTGAAAGATGAATGAGTAAATTGTAACCTTCCTTAGCAATCAGCAATGAAGACAGATTGCACACAATAATCATTTAGAAGAATGCAGAACGGTTTCCTTAAGCTTAGCTAAGAATGTTTGCTGAGGCCAGAAGACATCCTAGCTCTGAGATTTGAGATCTCCCATCTCACTAAAGATTGAATGGGAGGCATCAATTTCATTTTATTCAAACACAGGGGTTCAAGACAAGTCTGGGACCCTCCTTCATATTCCTGACACTCATCTTTGACAGGTCCTATTCTAAGGCTTTGTCTTAGGCTGGATTCATTAAAGAAGCAAAACCAGTGAAATTGTTTACATCTATGAGGATAAGTAAGTATAGCTACTAGGGTTCCAGGTCATACATACACAGGTTTATTATAAACTATAACATGTCACTGCAGTCAGTGGTTGACTTCAGACAAGTACTTTCAATAACACTCTTGTATTAGTCTCATCAGGGTGCCTTCAAAAAAGGATTCTTTTGTGCCGTGGGAAAAAATGATTTTGAGGTCAGGACTAATATTGAATTGATAAATAATCTCAAGTGGACATCTTCCATCATTTAAGCTTTGTAACAAGTTTATAGGAAACCTGCCTCATATAAAACACTGGTTTTTCGATGAGTCAAATGTTTTAAGGAGGTTTGGGAAGACCTCAAACATGAACCAAGAGCAGGAAAACTGTCATTTTCACCAACAATAAAAGAAGCTATAGGTAAAGTCCAGAAACGGGTTGAAGAAGACTGTAACATTATCATTAAAGTGACGGCTGCTGAAGTTGGGATTTCACAAGGTTTGACATTTTCGATTTTAAGCAAATATCTTGGCTTTAGCAAGTTTTGGATGGTAAGTGCCAAGAAATTTGCATGAAGAACAGCTAGCTCAAAGAGTTGATCTTTTCATCAGTCTTCAGTGTCTTCAAATTAATGAAGATAATTTATGGAATAAATCAAAATCAAGAATGATTCTTGGATTTATCAATATGAGAGCAAGGTCCAATTGAAACAATGACTTCTGAGGGGATATGCTGGGTCAGTTAAATTTAAGCTAGAGAGGTCAGCTCAGAAGTTTATGGCAACTGTTTTGGGATAGATTTTCTAAAAGGACACAGGGCAATCATGAGAGTTTATTAGGAAGAAGTTTTAAGAAAATGGAAAACTACATTGCTGAGAATAAGGCCAGGAAAATAGCACAAAAGATTTTTCCATCACTTCAATGTACCTGCCCATTTTTCAAGGCTATTAAGGGCTATCCTATGAGAATAACCTTGAGAAAATTTACCTTGTCCACTCTACAATCCTGATTTTGTTCCTCCAGATCCCTTTTTATTCCCCAAATTCAAAGAATATTGAAAAGTAACATAATGTGTGTTTGTTTGGATGTGGTAACTGAAGAGTAGAGAATTCTTTGGGTAAGGGTTGTTACTGTTGTTAGGTGCCCTGAAGACAGTTCTGACTCAGAGCAACTCTATCCACAACAGAACAAAACACTGACTGGTGCTGAACCATCTTCCCAATTATTGTTATGCTTGAGCCCATTGCTACTTCTGCTATTGTGACAATCCATCTCATTGTGTGTGTGTGGCTGTCCTCCTATTTTTCCTGAGCTTCCACTTCACCAAGCATGATGTTTTTCTTCATTGACAGGGCTTTCTGGATAATATGTCTACTTCAAAGTATGAGAGATGAAGTCTCACCATCTTGGTTTCAAAGGACCATTCTGGCTATACATCTTCCAACACAAATTTAGTACTTTTTTTTTGGATGGGACACAAAAAAATTATAATATCTTTATAGCATTTGATGGGAGCATGGTGGAGCAATATGATAATACCATAATGTCAGCAGTTCAAGTCTGCTAGCCACTCTGCTGGAGAAAGATGAGGTTTTCTGCTCCCATAAAGATTTAAAGCTTCAGAAACCCTATAAAGCATTAGTATGAATCGTAATAGACTCCACAGTTGTTTTAATATTTTTCTCCAACACCACAATGCAAATGCATCAATTCTTCTATGGTCTTCCATACTCATTGTCCAACTTTTGCATGCATATGAGGCTATTGAAAATACTATGGTTTGAGTCAGGCACATCTTCATGCTCAAACTGACATGTTTGCTCTTGAATACTTTAAAGAGAGAAGTCTTATCAGCAGATTTGACAAATGTAATACGTCATTTAATTTCTTGATTACTGCTTCCATGCATGTTGATACAGAATCCAAGCAAAATTCAGTCTTTGACAACTTCATTCTTTTCTCCATTTATCATGATGTTATTTAGTGGTTCAGTGGTTATTAGTTTACAATGATTTGCAACCCATGCTGAAGTCTGTGGTCTTTGATATTCATCAGTATTTTAAGTCCTCTTCACTTTTAGCAAGTAAGGTTATATCATCTGCATATTGAAAGTTGTTAATCAGTTTTCCTCCAATCCTGATGTCACATTCCTGTTCATAGAATCCAGCTTCTTACATGATTTGATCAGCATGCAGACTGAATAAGTATGATGAAAGAATACAATCCTGGCATACACCTTTCCTGATTGTAAACTATTCAGTATCCCCTTGTTCTGTTCGAACAGCTGCCTCTTGGTCTATGTACAGGCTCCTCATGAGCACAATTAATTGTTCTGGAATATTCATTCTTCACAATATTAGCTTGTTATGATACACATGGTCAAAAATATTTGCCTAATCAATAAAACATAGTTAAACCTTTCTGATATTCTCTGCTTTCAATCAAGATCCATATGATGTCAGCAGTTATATCCCTCATTCCATGTCCTAGTCTGAATCTGGCTTGAAACTCTGGCAGTTCCCTGTGAATGTACTGTTGCAGCATTTTTTAAATTATTGTTAGCAATTTTACTTGCATGTGATATTAGGGATATTGGCCAATGATTTCTGCATTCCATTGGATCACCTGTCTTTGGAAATGGCACAAATATGGATCTTTTCCAATCAGTTGGCCGGGTAGTTTTCTTCCATATTTGAGTGCCTCCAGTGCTGCTTCAGTTTGTTGAAAGATTTCAATTTGTCTTCCATCAGTTCATGGAGCTTTGTTCTTTGCCAATGCCTTCAGTGGACTTTGGACTTCTTCCTTCAGTATCATTGGCTCTTGATCATAGGTTCCCCTTGAAATAGTTGAACATCAACCATTTCTTTTTGGTACAGTGACTTTGTGTATTCCTTCTACCTTCTTTTGATGCTTTCTGAACCATTCAATATTTTGCCCATAGAATCCTTCAAAATTTCAAGTCGAGGCTTTAATTTTTTTCTTTAGTTCTTTCAGCTTGAGAAATGTTAAGCATATTCTTCCTTTCTGGTTTTCTAACTCCAAGTCTTTGCACATTTCATTATAATATTTAACTTTATCTTCTCAAGCTGCCCTTTGCAATTCTCTGTTAAGCTCTTTTACCTCCTCATTTTTTCTATTTGCTTTAGCATCTGTATGCTGGACAGCAAGTTTCAGAGTCTCTACTGACATACATTTTGGTCTTTTGCTTATTTCTTGTCTTTTTAATGACTTTTTGCTTTTTTTGTGTATGATATTCTTGATGTCATCGCACAACTCTTCTGGTCTTTGGTCATTATAGTTTAATGCATCAAATCTGCTCCTGAGATGATCTCTAAATTTCAGTGGCATATGTTCAAGGTCATATTTTGGCTCTCATGGACTTGTTTTCATTTTCTTCAGATTCAATCTGAACTTGCATATGAGCAATATGGTCTACTACTGACCTGGTTTTTTGACTAATGATATGTTGCTTTTTTACAGTTTCTTCCCACAGATGTAGTGAATTTGATTTCTGTATGTTCCATCTGGTGAGATCAGTATGTTTAGTCATCTTTTATGTTGTTTAAGAAAGTATTTGCAATGAAGTCATTGGTCTTACAAAATTCTATCATGCAATATCATCATTTCTACCACAAAGACCATATTTTCCATGTTTGATCATTTTCAAGCATTAGAAGTTGGAAGAATTTTTCAATGTCATCATCACTGACTTTAGTGGTTGATGAGTAAATTTGAATATGAGTTGTATTAATTGGTCTTCCTTGTAGGTGTATGGATATTATCCTATTACAGACAGCATTACACTTCAGGGTAAATCTTGAAATGTTCTTTCCATTCCTCCATTCCTCTTTAATTTGTCATTCTCAGCTCAGTAAACCATGAAATTTTCAGATTCAGAATGACCCATACCAGTCCATTTCAGCTTACTAATGCTTAGGATATTGGTCTTTATGCATTCCATTTTGTTTTTGACAACTTTCAATTTTCCTATACTCATAATACATTCATTCCATTTTCATATGATTAATGGATGTTTGTATTTTTTATCCTCATTTTGAGTTATGCCTCATAAGCAAATGAAGGTCCCAAAAGCTTTGCTCCATTTGTGTAATCATGGTCAACTCTACTTTGAGGAGGCAGTTCTTCCCCAGTCACATTTTGAGAGCCTTCTAACCAGAGGGGCTCATCTTCTGGCACTATTATCTGACACTATTCTGGTGCTATTCATCATCATGTTTCAATATTTAATATTCTGATGCTATCTGACAGTGTTCCACTGCTATTCATAAGGTTTTCAGTGTGTAAACATGCAGAAGTAGTCCATCTCTCCTTCTTTCTAGTCTGTCTTAGTTTGGAAGATCAACTGAAACCTGTCCACCATGATGACCCTGCTAGCATTTAAAATATCTGTGGCATAGCTTCTAGCATCATAGCGACACTCACCACATTATGACAAACTGGCAGATAAATGGTGATGGGGAAGGGTTAGAGAGATGGAAACACTGCCCTCAGTAGAGTATAAATGAAGTTGGTGAATATGTTGAGAAACTATATCTGCATATTTTCATATTTTTGTTTAAGATGTATTTGTATAATTTTATAGCAATACCTCTTTACTTGCCCACATAGAGAGATTCAGCTCAAGGAATTGATTCATGTATATTGTAGAAGCTGGCACGTACCAAATTTGTGTCTGATACCAGACTGGAGTCCTCTCCTAACTCATGTAGCTGTAGATGATGATGAACCCAAGATCAGCAGGTCAGATGCTGGCATACTACCAGGAGAGTGTGATAAACCCAAGATTTTCAGGTAAGATGGCAGCTTGATGGTTCCCAGACTGGAGAGGCTGACAAACCCCAAGACTGGCAGGCAGTTCAGCAGGCCACTGACTTAAGGCTCAAGAACCAGAGGTCAGATGATGATGAGTAGATACAGGCTAGTAAGCTTTACCAGAACATCCATCTATAGCATGTAGGCCACACCCCTGAAGAAACTCTACTTATAGCTGATTGGCTAATCAAACTAGATCACATTATGGGAATAATTACATTATATGACAAAATAGAGGATAATTCCATCATTACAGCACATAAGTGCCAAATTATAGCATTACATAACTGCCAAATAAACAATTGACAGTCATAATCTAGTGAAATCAACACAGCTTTGACAATCACAGACTTCTTAGAGCCAATCTCAGTGAAAATTAAGAAAAAAGTTTCAAGGCTATTTAACTGACTTATTTAAATTCATTAATTGATACAAATTTAGTTTATGCAAATATAATTTAGGCCACATATTAGCAATTGCATTTTCCTCTAGGAGGAAACAATTTCTTTCATTCAACAAAATTTTCAAAAACAATGTATCAAAATTCACAGAAGGGTTTTAGCCCTCTAGAAAGACTTTATCAGAGTTGTATAAAACAAATTAGGGATAAACCCAAATGTAAGTATGAAATCTGTCAGATAAATTCATAATAGTGGTACAGTCACAATAACCATCCTAGAAATTCTTTGATTTTCCAAACCATAAGATACATTTCAAAACATTACAGGGATGTACTGCATAGTGCATTTTGTCGGGATATTTCTAAGATCTCCCAAATTAGTGATATTCTTGTTTCTATAGAAACGAATGCACTTTAATGGTAAAAGTAAGGGAATACTTAATGGCCAAAAGTGAACAAAATAAGCAAGCAGTGTTCCCAGAGTCAACTACATGAGGCAAAATCTGTCAATGAGTTTTCTCCTAATCTAAGTAGCTTTTGAGTAGAGAAAAATATTGTTGAAGAGTAACTTATGAATAGGTTGCCCCACTTAGTTATCTCTCATGCATTTATAGTTATGAAGCATTTCTTCCTTAAGTTTAAGCACCAGACTATGATAGAAACTAGGCAGAATCCAATGAAATGTAAAGTATGCATCCTTAATTTAACAATTATCGTATGGTGATGTCTAGTTGGTTCTGACCCATAGAGACCCCAAACACAACAGAACAAAACAATGGCCGGTCCTGTTCCATCCTCACAATTGCTGTTACGCCTGAGCTCATTGCTGCTGCCACTGTGCTAACCCATCTCATTAGGGGGTCTTCCTCTTTTTCACTGACCCTTAATTTTATCAAACATGATGTCCTTCTCCAGAGATTTGTCCCTCTTGGTTACATGTCCAAAGTATGTTCCAAGGAACATTCTGGCTGCACTTCTTCCAAAACAGATTTGTTTGTTCTGGCAATCCGCTGTACTTTCAAATGGTTTGGGTCAGGCGTAGTTGAGTTCTCAGACTGATTTCTTTGCTCTTGAAAACTTTAAAGACATAGTGTACATCAAAATTGCCTAATACAATGTCTTTTGATTCCTTGACTGCTGCTTCCACGAGTGTTGTTTGTGGAGGCAAATTAAACAATAACAAGCATTTAATTGTGTGATATGATTTACAATGTCTTCTTAAAAATAAGTGAAGCGTTATTTAATTTAAAGTCAAAGGGTAAGTACTGATGTTATGTTTTGAGGTGATAGGCATTATGTGACTATGGTACATAAATCCTGTCAAAATGCCACAGATAATTTAGCAAGGTCAACGGATGGATTTAGTTTATTGCTTTCATGGCAAAGAAACATATTGTAAAAAGTACTCTTAAAACAACCACATGTATATATGAAACAAAGTGAATGAAGAAAGTATAAGGAGAGAAATGAATCATGTAAGCTAGGGATCTAACTACTAATAAGAGATTCTTATGTTATTTCAATTGCCTTAAGGGGATTTCAGTGTTGTGTTGTTATTGTTATTTCTAGTTGCCATGGTGTTGACTCCAATGCATGTTAACCTTATGCACGAAAGAACAGATTGTTTCCCAGTACTGCATTGTCTCCGTGATCATTGGTATGTTTGAGTTCCCTGTTGTGGCTATTGCGTAGGTCCATCTCATTGAGGGAGTTCTTTGTATTTGATGACCGTCTTCTTTATCAAATAAAATGTCTTTTTTGAGTGACCGATCTTCCGTGTTGATGTATCCAACATAAACAAAACCAACTCTCCCCATCCTTGCATTTAAATTTTAATAATTAAATTGTTTTGAAAGGGATGAGAGAGGCAGTATAAGCATTGTTGCTGCTAACTGCCTGACATACGTGGATACTCCTCCTTGTAGTCATATTATCTGGGGCTGAATTTACAGTAGTAGTCTTCACAAAAAATGTATGTCAGGGTTGTACTCTTTAACTACCTTTATTCTATATATATGCTGAGCAGACAAGCTGAGAACCTGGATCATATGGAGAAGAATGTGGCATCAGGATTGGAGGAAGACTCCAACAACCTGTGATATGCAGATGGCACAACCCTGCTTGCTGAAAGTGAAGAGGACTTAAAATACTTACTGATGAAGATCAAAGACTACAGTCTTCAGTATGGACGACATCTCAACGTAATGAAAACAAAAATTCTTACTACCGGACCAATAAATAACTTCATGATAAATAAAGAAAAGATTGAAGTTGTCAAATACATCATTTTGCTTGCAGCCACAATCAACATTCACAGAAGCAGCAGACAAGGAATCATCAGATGTATTGCATTCGGTAAATCTGCTGCACAAGACTGCTTTAAAGTGTTCAAGAGCAAAGATGTCAGTTTGAGGAGTAAGGTGAGCCTGACCCAAGCCATGGTATTTTCAATAACCCCAGATGCATGAGGAAGTTGGACAGTGAATAAGGAAGATCATAGAAGAATTGATGCCTTTGAGTTGTGGTGTTGGAGGAGAATATTGAAAGTGTCATGGGCTGCCAAAAGGACAAACAAATCTATCTTGAAAGAAGTACAGACAGAGTGCTCCTAAGAAATGAGAATGGGCATACTTAGTCTTTTCTTCCTGAGATATATTGTCAGTAGGTCCCAGTCCCTGAAGAAGGGCATGATTCTTGATAAATTAGAAGGCCAATGAAAAAGATGACGACCCCCACCAAAATGGATTGACACAGTGGCATCAACAATGATGAAGATGGCACAGATGGGCAGTGTTTCATTCTGCTGTGCATAGGGTCACTATGAGTCAGAACTGACTCAAAGACACCTAACAATAACAGTAATAGTCATCACAAGGAAGACTTCATAGGCCAGTGGCATTGAGGGCATGATGTCCAGTGTACTCCACAGAGTATAAGGACCTTGGGTTCTTGTAGGTTGAAGGAAGAAAATATGAGCAAAGAAATGAGCTGTGCAGGATCAGGACCTAAAAGGTGTGTTGTTACCTCAGGACGATACTTCAGGATGGGGGTTAAATACTAATAAACTGACACACATTTGCACAAATATAATAATACAGCACTGAAAGATGTCCCAGCTGCACTGAAGGCATTGATGAAAACCAATCTGGGAAACTGGTCTATGTGAATAAGACCATGGCATTAGAATTGCAGGAAGACTCATTAGCAACCTGCAATGTGCAGATGATACAACCTTGATTACTGAAAGTGAAAGAACTTAAAATACTTAGTGATGAAGATCAAAGACAACAGTATTCAGTATGGATTACACCTCAATGTAAAGTAAGCAAAAAGCCTCACCACTGGACCAATAAATATCATCATAAGAAATGGAGAAAAGATTGAAGCTCTCCAAGATTTCCTTTTGCTTGGATCCGTAATCAACACTTAATGGAAGCAGCAGTCAAGAAATCGAACAACATATTTCTTAGGCAAATTTGCTGTACACAATTTGTTTAAAGTATTCAAGAGCAAAGCTATCACTTTGAAGACTAAAATGCACCTGACCCAAGCCAGGATATTTTCAATAGCCTCTTATGCACGTGAAATATGGGCAATGAATAAGGAAGACTGTAGAAGTATTGATGCATTGGCATTATGGTGTTGGGAAAGAATATTGAAAGTACCATGGATTGTCAGAAGAACAAACAAATCTGCTTGGAATAAGTAAGTCAGAATGCTTCTTAGAAGCCAGGATGGTGAGATTGTATCTCTCATACTTCAGACATGTTATCAGGAGGGTCCAGTTCCTGGAGAAAAAAATTATGCTTGGTAAACTGGAGGATCAGTGGAAGAGAGGAAGACCCCCAAAGAGATAGAGATTGGCACTGTGGCAGCAACAGCAATTCACTCAAGTGTAACAACAATCGCAAGGATAGTGCAGACTGGGAAGTGTTTCGTTCTGTTGTGTTTCATTCTGGTTGCTATGAATTGGAATGGACTCATCGGCACCTAACAACAATAACAACACCACCACTAACTAACATCAGCATCCTTGCTAACTAACTTTCATAGTGAGAATAAGAAGCTCTCAAACAGTTTATACTGAAAAGGAGTGAATAAAATATAGTAGGACTCCTGGTGTGGTGATGTATGATAAGCACTGTACAGACACCACAAACCCACCCTCTGCTCCTTGGAAACCCGCTGCATGGTCCCTATGAGTTGTAACCGACTCGATGGCACTTAACAGCAACAATGAAGTATAAAAAGGAAAGGATGGAAAAGAATTATTTTTTAAATCTTATTTAACAAATTACATATACTGCCTTAAATTTTTTAAAACCAAAATACAGTTTATATTCTAAAGGCAGTGACCTAGTAATTAATTAACTCCCAAGTCTCATGAGCTCAACACAGTGAAATGTTACTTCACCCTCACATAAAGTCCAATGCCAGCTGGCAGAAATATATCCAGGGATCTGGGCTCTCAGTACTTCTTGATTCTGCTCTTCGCACATGTGCTGGGCCACAGAGACCTGGAGAATGCACTCTGGTTCTTACATTACACCTCAGTCTGGACATGACAGACAAGATTTTTATTCACAGTCACTTTGCCCCAAACCCACTGCAAGAGGGGCTGGGAAATGGAGTGCAGTTCATGAACATATAGTGAACATTAACTGATTCAGCCCCAGGTACTCAAGATAATGACAGAAAATGGGACGAAGGAATTGTTACATAAATAGAAGGGAAGGCTGAGAAATATAGAGATATTAGAACAAGAGAACAATAAAAGCTAGTTGTCTTCAAGTCAACCTTGACTCATGGCAACCCTACCTGTGTCAGAGTAGGACTATGCTTTATAGGGTTTTCAGTGACTGATTTTTCAGAAATAGATCACTAGACCTTTTTTTTCTGAGCTACACTAGATGGACTCAAATCTTCAGCTTTTCAGTTAGCAGTTGAGCATGTTGACTGCATTAACCAGGAATCCCAGGAGAACAATGAATCCCCTGCTCTAGAGTTGATTCCTAGTCATAGAGACCCTATAGGGCAGAGTAGAACTTTACAGAAGGGGTACTGGTGGCACTGTGGGATAAGCATTGGACTGCTATTCACAAGGTTAGTAGTTCAAACCTTTTTCCTCAGGAAAAAGATGAGGCTGTTTACTCCTGTAAAGATTTACACTCTTAGAAACCCTATATCAGGCCATTATGAGTCTGAATTGACGCAGTGGAAGTGGATTTGGTTTGGTTACTTTTAATCTTTACAGAAGTAGACCACTGCATCTGTCTCCCACAGAGTACCTGGTGGGTTCAAACACTATTAGCAATCAAATTGCTAAAACACTGTTACCAGGACTCTTTGAGAGAACATTGCTGTTGCTGTCAAGGTGATTCCGACTCATAGCGATGTATACGGTTTCCAAGGAGCAATCAATGAGTTTGAACTGTTGACCCTGTGGTTCAAACTGACCTTGTGGTTCAGTGCTTTATCCTACAGCACCACACTGGACTTTCTCATATGGCATTAATGAGTGATTTAATATTGACTGACATCTTTTTTTTTTTTTTTTTTAAGTTTTTATTGTGAATTGAGTGATAGTTTACATGGGAGAACATCAGCTTTACATTCATCCTACCATATTTTGTTTCATTGCAATGGCTACAATCCCCTTCATGCATCATCATTCAACAGAATTTGCTTCCATTCCCTCTGTGTTTTTTTTTTTCTTTCTTAATATGAGCATATTTATTTGTCACTCATTAAAATTTCTTATTTTTGACTGGATTCCGACTTGGAGGTAGACGCTCTCAGCGAGGACAGCCTCCATCTCTTGGCAATCTGTTCCTGACGTTTTTCTTTGGTCTCCTTCATCCTCTTGGCCAAAAGTTTGGCGTATCCCGCAGCCTCTGCCTTATTTTTTTTAGTGCGCTGTTTCTTCAGAGCAATACACCCATGTTTGTGTTGCAGGACATGAGGAGTAATAAGATGCTGAATCTTGGGCACTTTGGTCCTGAGTTTCTTGCCTTCTTTGTTCAGTGGCTTTCTCACAACATACTGGTATACTTCATCTTCTTTAGAGAGATTGAAAAGTTTGTGGATTCTGCTAGCTCTCTTGGGCTCCAGGCAATGAGGCACAGTTGTATCAGTCAGTCCTGGGATAGCTTTCTCTCCCCCAAACCCCACCCTTTTTTTTTTTTACAATAACCAAGTTGAGAACACTCAAGTTGGCAACCACAATGCAACCCTGGACAGATTTGTGTTATCTTTCGCCAGTTCTCCTTGGTCTATAATAGAAATGCCCCTTACTTAGAAGCAGGCAGATAGCCATGGGTCAAGACGCCCTGCTTCATGGGGAAACCTTGCTTGTTGTTTGCACCACTGATGCGGACAACATAACCCTTCCACTAATTACCCAGCGAGTCAGCAGCAACTTCTGTGGCCATTCATTTATCATAAAAGGTACGAAGCTTGCGTTCATCGTCCACTTCAATGAGTTTTTGGCAGCCAGTGGCTGGGAAGGAGATGTTCAGCTTCATGGTGAAGCAGCCGATGGCCTCCTCGGTGTCACAAAAAAGAGTTCCCTCTGTTTTTTTTTGGATGTACACTGAAGCACTCAGGAATATATAACCATTCAAACAAAGGGCATGCAGTGCAAGTCTTCCAGCACACAGCCCCTCTCCCTCCTAGCGTCTAGAGTCCACAGCCATTCTCCACTTCATTGTCTCTGCCTCCGTCTCTGGCATGGCTGCTTCTCTGGATAGGGTTCTGCACTTCCGCTCTTCTCCCTTGATGGTCTCAGGGTCCTCAGCTCCTGGACTGGCAAGATCAACCTCTTCCGGCCTTTTTACATCTTATTTTGTGGGCAGTAAATTTTCCTCCCTCTTAATTAAAAAGTACTGTATGTGAATGTTAGGGACAATTTTAAAAAATAATAAAAGAAAAGAAGGAGAGGGAAGGAAGAAAGAAGAAAGCAAAAAAGAAACAAAGAAAGACATAGAAGACAAACAAAAATATCATATACATAATCCTACTACCCAGATACAATTATACCATGCTTAACTGCTTAATTTGCTTTCTCTCAGAACTCTGTAGTAAGTCTCTCTTAACTCTTGCTTCTTCAGAAGCCCTCCAGGGACCCAGACTGGTAGGAGACTGGGGCATGTAGAGGTCTAACCTCTACCTACATGTTGTGAGAGGCACAATGTTGCTCGGACAGGTCAAGTCAGGATGGGGCTGGTGAATGAAGGTTAATGATTCTTATGTATGTGAGGGAGTAGGAGTGGAAACTGGGGGTTTTCAGAGGACCATCAGTAAGAAAAAGAGTAAACAGAGTGAGCTGTGAAGAGACAGGATGCCCAAGACTAGTGATAAGAGTTCCGTGAAGATAACAAGGTTGTTCTGAAACCCACACATGAGAGACTCATGGGAAGGTTTCAGAACACAGGCAGTGTTCATGAAGGATTTACTCTGAGGGTAAGTGGAATGAGGTGTTAACCAGACAGAAAGTTGTTGCTTTACCAGAAAACAAGACAGTCTTAGATAAAAGGCAAGAATCAAAACAGGGCAGTGAATACAAAGGGCTGAGCTTTTAAGATGGAGGGCAGTAATTGGGAGAGGGAAGCCGCTAGAGCAAGGAAGGGGCTGTTTAATGTTTGTTGAGTGGAACCAAATGCTTTAAACCTGTGCCAAGCTAATTGAGTAATGTGAGGCTTTGTGCATGTAACTACCTAATCACTGTCGCTTGTACTTTGAGATTCCCTCACATTGTCACATAAGCAGTTTGTATGCTTGAACTGATTGTGTGTTTTAGTTCAGTGACCACAGTGAGAAAGGGACACAACTAGAGTAGAGAATGGGAGAGAGAACTCCAGGGAGCATCCTGTTTTAAGGAAACAGTCTAAAAGAAATATACGGAGAAATGATGATGTGAAGGTTATGCTTTATTTTTAGGGATTGTCTCAGAAGTTTCTACCTCACCAAGGTCTTCTCATTGAGACTCATCCTGTTCTGAGGAGGTGGTCTGATCCTGCTTTGGACTGATAGATTTGGCTTTTCAAAGCATGCTGCATGAGTAGCCTTTAGTGCCCACATTATTCCAAAGTGGCAGGGGAAAAAGCCTGTTTCATGAAATGGCACTTAACAACAACAACAACAACATGAAACTTTGGATAGTCTCCAAAAACTAAGAAAAAAACAGCCAATTGGAATATCCTTCCAAGGAATTCCAATCTCCATTGAAAATCTTGGCAAAATGAGAGATCAAGCAAATTCACTGTATGTTCAGAGTTAAGTAAGGCAGATAGAAGACCCCACAGAAATTAGGGATGAGGGTAGGACTTTGGGCCTGTGGGAACTGAAAAACAACTGAAGGCAAGAAGGTAAGGCAGGATTACAAACCCCAAGGCTTAGAAATCAAATACTCTAAATCCACATGTTTCAATTAGAGAAGCATTTCCAATAAAGTTGAGACAATTACATACTAAAAACAACAGAGCTGGTGGAGATCTAACAGAACATCTAACCCAATATTTGAGGAAATGGAGAATCACGCCTTTATTTTTAAAGTGATGCATGATGTCAGGATATGCAAACAATCCATTAAGTTTTTTAGAACCCCTGCCATTTAAAAAGATCAATGCTACCTTTCAACCCAAAGCTAGTCCCCAACCCAAACCAAATAACCCCTTTCCCAAACATGCAGACATAAACAGAACCCACTACATATTCTGGAAGTGGAGTGGTTACAAGTTGAGCTGTTAAGCTCAAAGTCAGTAGTTCAAAATGACCAGCTATTCTTCAGCAGAAAAATGAGGTTTTCTGCTCCTTAAAGATTTATAATCTTGGGAACCCTATGCAGGGTCACTATGAGTTGGAACCGACTCCATAGCACACCACCACCACCACACTGGTGTGGCACTGTAAGATAAGCACTGGACTGCTAATGGCAAAATGGACAGTTCAAACCCCCCAGTCGCTCCCGGAAACCCTCTACAAGGTCAATATGAATTGTTGGAGCCAACTTGAGGGCACACAATAGCAACAGGAAGCACAATTAATGGATTTCTGAGTGGCATCAAAGCTAAATGCTAAACTAGTAAACACTGTTGTTGGTAAGTGTTATCAAGTCAATTCCAACTCTTAGGAATCTTAGGGTTTCCAAGGAGAGTTTGAACTGCCGACCTTATGGTTCAAATTGAACTTGTGTTCATGTGCTTATTCTATAGCACTATACCAGGACTCCAAGGTTGGCTATTTAAATCCATCGACAGTCACTTGGGAAGACAAGCCTGGTGATCTACATCCATGCAATTCTACTCTGCACACAAGGGTCACCATGAATTGGAATTGGCTCACAGGCAACTAACAACAACAAACAGAAATAATATATACTTTGTTGTTGTTTTTGTTATTAAGTGCTGCGAGTTGTTTCCAAAGCAAAGTTGCTGTATTTAGGGTTTCCTAGGAGAGGCTGGTGAGTTGGAACCACCAACCTTGTAGTTTGAATCAACCTTGTGGTCTAGTATGTTATCCCACATCAGCACAAAAAGTATTAAAATACAACAAAAAATTAAATCTTGCTTTAGAAAAAGAAGTATTATGAGGTAGACGTTGGCCAAAACTAACGACAGAGAGAGAATTTGCTTCTTCATGCTTTGAATTCACCTAAATCTTATGACATGGCTATTGTAATATATCAACATTAACTGATTGTCTAGTTTCTAGCCACCTAGGGACAAAGCCTACTCCTTTTACTGAGTCCTCGCTATGTGCCATAGTGTGGCACTGTAGGTTAAGCACTGTACTGGTAGCCAAAAGTTTGGCAGTTCAAATTCATCAACTCCTGTCATAAACCCTATACAGGGTTGTTATGAGTTGGAACCAACTTGACAGCACACAACAATAACAATAACAACACTGTGTGCCAAGTACTTGGCATTCATTCATTATCTTACTTAGTTAGTCATCACAATAGCCTACTAAGGTACCTGCTTTCCTTTACAGATAAGGTAACTGAGGTTTAAAAATATTAAGTAACTGCCAAATTCACTTAGCCAAAGAATACTCATGCTTAGATTTGATTCTTCTTGTTGTTAAGTATTTTGGAGTCAGTTCTAACTCATAGTGACCCTGTATAAGGTTTCTGAGGAATGAGTTTGAACCACAAACCTTGAGGTTCAAACCGACATTGCAATCCATTGCATTAACCTGCAATGCTATATCAGACTCCAGATGTGATCCTAGATCATGTTTTTTTCACTGATGACTCTCTAACCCTTGATTTTGTTCACAGCTACACCATTTAGTGAGCTGAAATGGACTGGTATTGACCATTTTGACTCTGACAATCACATGATTTACTATGTCAGGAATGACAAAATGAAGAGGAATGGCTTCACATTCATCATCAAAAAGAATATATCAAGATCTGTTCTGAAGTACAACACTGTCTGTGATACAATAATATTCATACGCCTACAAGGAAGACCAGTTAATAACATTATTATTCAAATTTGCATGCCAATCGCTAAAGTCAGTGATGGTGCCATTGAAGAATTCTACCAACTTCTTCAATCTGAAACTGATCCAACATGCAATTAAGATGTATTGATGATTCCTGGAAAATGGAATGCAAAGATTGGAAACAAATAGGAAGGATCAGTCATTGGAAAATATGGCCTTGTTGGTAGAAACAATGCTGGTGATCATATGATAGAATTTGCAAGACCAATGACTTCATTACAAATGCCTTTTTAAACAACATAAAACATGATTATAAACATGGACCTCACTAGATGGCATACATAGAAATCAAATTGACTGTATCTGTGGAAAGAGATGGTACAAAAGCTCCTTATCATCAGCCAAAACAAAGTCAGGGACAGACTGTGAAATGGACCATTAATTGTTCATATGCAAGTTCAGGCTGAAACTGAAGCAAATTAAAACAAATCCCCAAGAGATAAAATATGACCTTGAATGTATCACACCTGAATTTAGAGACCATCTGAAGAACAGATTTGATGCATTGGACAGTAAAGACCAAAGACCAGAAGAGTTGTGGAGTGACATCAAGAACATCATACAGAAAGAAAGCAAAAGGTCATAAAGAAAATAAGAGAGAAGGAAAAGACCAAAATGGATGTCGGAAGAGACTCTGAAACTTGCTCTCCAGCATAGAGATGCTAAAGCAAATGGAAGAATTGAGTATGTACATACAAGAACTGAACAGAATATTTTAGAGGTCAACTTGAGAAGACAACGTCAAATATTATAATGAAATGTGCAAGACCTGGAGTTAGAAAACCAAAAGCGAAGAACACACTCAGCATTTTTCAAGCTGAGAAAACTGAATTAAAAATTCAAGTCTTGACTTGTGGTGTTGAAGGATTCTATGGGAAAAATATTGAATAATGTAGATAGCATCAAAAGAAGACAGAAGGAATACACAGAGTCACTGTACCAAAAATAAATGATCAAAATTCAATTTATGACCATTTCAAGAGATAACATATGATCAAGAGCCAATGATACTGAAGGAAGAAGTCCAAGGTGCATTGAAGGAATTGGCTAAGAATAAGGCTCCAGGAATTGATGAAATACAAATTGAAGCCTTTCAACAAACTGATGATTCACTGGGGGCACTATGCCAAGGACTTTGGAAGACAACTACCTGGCCAACTGACTGAAGAGATCTGTATTTATTCCCATTCCAAAGAGAGACGACCCAACGGAATGCAGAAATCAGTGTGTAATATCATTGATATCCTATGCGAATAAGTTTTACTAAAGATAATACAAAAATGGCTACAACCATACATTGATAGAGAACTTCCAGACGTTGAAGCCTGATACAGAAGAGGACGTGGAATGAGGGATTTTATTGCTAATGTCAGATGGATCTTGGATGGAAGCAGAGAATACCATAAAAATGTTTATCTGTGCTTTATTGACTACACAAAGGCTTTCAGGTGTATGGATCATGACAAACTATAGACAACATTGGGAAGAATGAGTATTGCAGGTGCTCATGAGGAACCTTTTATATAAACCAAGAGGCAATTGTTTGAACAGAATAAAGGAACATCAAATGGTTTAAAATTAGGAAAATGTGTGTGCCAGGGTTGTATTCTATCACCATACTTAATCTGTATACTGAGCAAATAAACTGAGACGCTGAATTATATGAAAGAAAATGTGGCATCAGGATTGGAGGAAGACTCATTAATGACTTGTGATATGAAGATAATACAACTTTGTTTGCTGAAAGTGAAGAGAACTTAAAATACTGAAGAAGATCAAAGATCACAGCCTTCGGTGTGGGTTGTATTTCAATGTAAAGAAAACAAATATTTCACCACTGGACCAATAAGTAAGATCCATGTAAATGGAGAGAAGAATAAAGTTGTCAAAGACTTCATTTTGTTCAGATCAATCATCAACACTTATGGAAGCAGCAGTCAAGAAATCAAATGATGTATTGCATTAGGCAAATCTGCTGCACAAGACCTCTTTAAAGTGCTGAAGAGCAAAGATGTCCATTTGAAGACTAAGGTGCCCCTTACCCAAGCCATAGTATTTTAAATAACCTCATAAGCATGTGAAAATTGGACAGTGAATAAGGAAGACCATAGAAGAATTGATTCATTTGAGCTATAATGTTGGAGGAAAATATTAAAAGTATTATGGACTGCCAAAAGGACAAATCAGTTTGTGTTGGAAGAAGACAGGATGCTCTCTGGAAGCTAGCATGGCCAGATTTCGCCTCTCATACTTTAGACATAGTGTTAGGAAGGACCAGTCCCTGGAGAACGATATCATGTTTGGTAGAGTAGAGGGTTGGAGACAAAAAGGAAGACCCCCAGTGAGATGGATTGACACAATGGCAGCAGCAATGGTGTCAGGCGTAGCAACTATTGTGAGTTTGGTGCAGAACCGAACAGTGTTTTGTTTTGTTGTGCATAGATAGGGTTGCTATGAGTCAGTTCTGACTCGATGGCACCTACCAACAACAACACACCATCTAGAACACATCTGAGTTGTCACTTGGTTTTTTTAGTCCCAATGTCACTCACATGAGCGAAAAATTAAGTTCTACCCATAAGTACTTCGGCCATTGTCAGGAGGGACAAGTCACTGGAGAAGGATATTATGTTTGGTAAGGTGAAGGGTCAGAGAAAGAGAGGAATACCCCCAATGAGATGGATTGGCCAAGTGGCAGCATCAATGGGCTCAAGCGTGGCAACAATAGTAAGGTTGGCCCAGGATTGGACAGTGTTTCGTTGTGCTGTGCATAAGGTCGCTATGGGCAGGTACCGACTTGATGGCACCTAACAACAACAACAACCCATAAGTATCATCATTTCACTATATTCTTATGGCTTTTTTCTCCTGTTAAGGACACGTGAGCCATCACTGTGGTCCAGCCAGCTTAGTGGAAGATCTGCCCAGAGAAATGGCCTTGCTTATTTGAAAACAGCATCTGACTTTACAGTTCTGTTGATTCAGAGCCGTCAGAGTTGCTGTTTTGCAGCCCCTGGCTCTCATAGCAAATGTACAGGCCAGTCAACCAATGGATCTCCTTTTAGGCATCCATTCTATCCCAAAGCAGCACTCTGGCAGCCAAGAGCACACGTGGGGAAAGAAAGCCAGGTTTGCTGCCAGAGTTTCTCTGTGGAGTAGGCTGTCTTGGCTGCTTTTGGAAGATTCAGAGAGTACTACAGTGGTTGTTGGTGGTGATTATGTGCTGTGGAGTTGGTTCCGACTCATAGCAATCCTGTACAGGGTTTCTGAGGTTATAAATCTTTATGGAAGCAGAAAGTCTCATCTTTCTCCCGCAGAACAGCTGGTAGTTTCGAATCGCTGACCTTGCGGTTTTCAGCCTGATTCATAACCATTATGCTACCAGAGCTCCTTACAGTGGTTAAGGATCCAGAAATAAAATCACTTTCCCAAGGTCTTCAGTCTCAGCTCCTCCATGTTCAACCTTAGACAAGTTCTTTCTTAGCGTATTGTCTCCTGGAAAATACTATATGGCACTTACACCATAGGGCTGCCATGGGAATAAATGTAAAGTGCTAAGTAAAGTGGCTGGCACGTAAAATGTTCATTTTTACCACCGTAATTATCATCACTGGACATAGTCCTAGTAATAGATGATTTCCTTTCATTTTATTCTTGGTTAAGTAGATGGTATTTGAGTGGAATCGTGCTTTTACGTTTTGGGTCATGTACTGGTATCATCATTCACACAGGCTAACCATACATCAGTGTGTTCACATCAAATGCCCTGACTTTCCTTGGTAGCAAATACTTTCCAGTATCATGAAACAGATGTGCAAGGGGTCAGTAAGTGGCTTAAAAGGTGGAGGGGGAGAAATAACTCTAGCCAAGACCTTTCTTTTAAGCTGGCGATTCAGACTATTTATAAGTTCTCTTCTTTTATTGTCTAAAAAGAAAAAAATCTTTATTTTGATCAGAAATGGAAACAAAGGGATTAAAGGAATCAGAAGAGTGGTTTGTAATTGGTCTCCAGACTGCACTCCTGTTTCCATTTGTCAAGAGCAAGCTGGTGAATAAAACTGCATGGAAGGACTTTATTAGCAGTAGCTTTGCTCCTGCAGCCTGGGATTAGAGGAATACTTTAACCTTGACACATTCATTTTATGATCACAAAGCCCTTTGCCTTTTGGTCTATTTTCCTCTTTTCATATCACCCTGATCCTATCAGAAGCTTTAAAAATTATCAGAAAGTAGTACTATGATTCCCCCTTTCTCTGTTTTTCTCCATATTCTCTCTCTCTCTTTCTCAAATTTACTCAAATGCACCCAACCAATCTCTATTAAAACAAAGAAAACAAACCCTCAGATAATGAGTGTGACAATATTTTCAGACATATTCTTGAAGTCTGCCAAAGAGGACATCAGCATTTCTCTCACTGAAAGGTCAGTGTATATAATATTGCCTTCCCAAAGAAATTTGTTGAAATTTACAGGTTTCCAAGGAAAATACAAAAGAGCAGGTATGAAACATACCAAATGCATTTATAGCCATTCCAGTTGTCTGTAAGGAACAAAGGGAATCGGGAAGCTGTTTTTGAGAAGAAGACACATGAACACATTTTTATCAGAGAGGTGATTATGAAAGGACATATAATCCTGTTTTCTAAAATTCACTTGAAACTGGTGTGGGGTAGGTGCCTCTGATGTGCATAAATCTCAGAGGGGAGATTGTACAATTGACTGGTAGATTTGTTAATGCGGAGATCTATATTCAGAGAGTTAAATGTTGATTGTAAAACACTTAATCCCAAAGACACAACTACCTTTGTTGTTTGGTAGATGGAGGAACCTATCCACTGTGCACCAATTTATAATAATTATGGAGTTTTACTTTACTTTTTTCTTTATCCAGCAACATTTTTGACTTGTTTTAGATTAAAGTGTATGAGTCTCCTTAATTATGGCATTTAGTTCTCAGCTTGTAATTGGTGTCTGGTACTTCTAACTCCTAGAGCTCTTAGTGTCACTGTTTCAAGGGGGCCTGATGAATTTGCCCGAGGAAATCTAAAATGGAAAGTACCGACTTTTTAAAATAATTTGAGTCATTTCTTGTGGCTTCCGTGATTTCAGATTGTTACAGCCACAGCGTAGGGGGTGGTAATGGTGAGAGGTAGGTAGTATATCCAATTATCTTCCAATTGGAGGGATGGAGATAGGAACTCTATATTACTGGCAGGGCTGGATGCCAAAATGTAATCAAATAGGAAACTGGGTGCCAATGGTAATTTTTTGAAATGTGCTTTTAGGACATCCTCTACCAAGATGAAAGCAGTCTTCTCAAAGACAAACAAACAGCACTGGACTTGGGCTAAAATAAAGCTCTGATATGAAATGTATTTATGTTTCATCAAACCCAACTTGAAAGTAATTGGATATGATTTGAAACTTTTTAATTGTTCTTGTTGTTTCTCTCTGCAAATAAGGATATCCTGGCTTTCTGGAGTTAAAAAAAAAGAGAGAGAAATAAAACAATTAAATAAAACAAACCTCCAGATCATGGCTATTGGTTTCTTTTCAAGGTTCTGCCACACTAATTGCTTTCTGTTTGATTCTGTGCCCTTCTGAAATTGAAGGTTGCCTCAAGGCAGTGAGAGAAACTGCAGTGGTGACTTGTGGGTTTGGGGACTGGGGTAACCCAGAGCTGTGGCTGCAAGCCAGTCTCATTATCCCATAGCTCTACTGGGCAATCCGGGGGCCCATTTTATGGCTTCAGATCTGAGCCTATGACTGGAGGGTTAGAATCTCAAGCTTTCTCTTTGCATTATTTATTATTTCTGAATGATAACAGCAACACTTTCTTCTAAAAACCAGACACTGGTCATTATGGCTTTGTTTTAATGTGGTATTTGGTATTACTTTTCACTGTTTTTCTACCACAGATTTATAAATTAGGAATGTATTGTTCTTGTTCTTGTTGTTGTTGTCAGGTGCCATCGAGTTGGAACTGACTCATAGCGACCCCATGCACAGCCGAACGAAACAATGTCCGATCCTGAGCCAACCTCACTACCGCCGCCACACTTGAGTCCATCAATGATGCCACCTGGCCGATCCATCTCGTTAGGGGTCTTCCTCTTTTTCTCTGACCCTCCACCCTACCCAGCACGACATCCTTCTCCAGCGACTGCTTTCAAATCAGTTTCAACACATAAGGACCCTATGCGCAAGAGAAGGAAACGCTGGCTGGTCCTGAACCATCCTCACAGTTATTGTTATGTGACCCATTGTTGCTGCAACAGTGTCAATTCATCTCCTTTCAGGGCAGGGTCTTCCTCTTTTTCCCTGATCTTCTGCTTTACCAGGAGTCCTGGTATGGTGCTGCAAGATCAATGGCTCAGACTCACCAGCTGCAGCTATGCAATCTTATACAGACTCAATGGCACTCAGCAGCAAGACCTACTTTACTAAGGTTGGTGTTGTTTTCCAGAAACTGATCTCTCCTGATAACATGTCCAAAGAACATCTCTGTCATCCTTACTTCCACCGAGTATTCTGAGGGTACTTCTTTCAAGACAGATTGGTTTGTTCTTTTGGCAGTCTGTGGTACTGTCAATATTTTTTTACCAAAACTACAATTTAATTTATCAGTTCATTCCTTATTCATTGTCCAGTATTCATGTGCATATGAGATGACTGAAAAAAAACATGGCTAGGGTCAGGCACTTCTTAGTCCTCAAAGTGACATCTTTGCTCTTTAACACTTACAAAGGCAGATTTGCCTAATGCAACATATCCTTTGATCTCGTGACTTCTGCTTCCAAGAGTATTGTGGATTCAAGAAAATAAACTCTTGGACAATTTCAACCTTTTCTCCATTTATCATGATGTTTTTTACAGGTCCAGTTTTGAGGCTTTTTGTTTTCTTTGCATTGAGATGCAACTCATACTGAAGGCTTTAGTCTCTGATCTTCATTAGCAAGTGCCTCAAGTCCTCTGTGCTTTCAACAAGCAAGGTTGTGTCATCTGCATATGTTTTTGTGGTCCAATTCATAGCGACCCTATATAGGGTTTCTGAGGAGCAGCTGGTGGGTTTGAACTGATGATCATGTGGTCAGCAGTCCAGTGCTTATTCTACAGTGTCATATCAGGACTCCCTTCTTCATATAGTCCAATGATAATTTTCTCAGTATACAGACTGAATAAGTATGGTGAAAGGATACAACCTCGTTGTGTTGTAACAAATGTCTCTTGGTCTATGGAAAGGTTCCTCATCAGCACAATTATGTTTTCTGGGTTTCTCACTCTTTGCAATGTTATCCACAGTTCATTATGATCCACACAGTCAAATGTCTTTGTATACTCAATAAAACACAAGCAAGCATCTTTCTGGTAGTCTCTGCTTTCAGCCAAGATCATTCTGACCTCAGCAGTGATATCCTTCATCCCATGCCCTCTACAGAATCCAGCTTGAATTTCTGGCAGCTCACAGTGGATATGCTGCTGAAACCAGTTTTTTAATTATCTCCAGAAAACTTTGATTTGCATGTGACATTAATGATATTATTTGATACTTTCCACATTCTATAGGGTCACCTTTCTTTGGACTAGACACAAACATGTATCTCTTCCAATTGGTAAGTCAAATTTCTTGGCATAGACAAATGAGTTCCATTAATGCCTTACCAGTTTGTGGAAACATGCCAGTTTGTATTCTCTCAATTCCTGGAAACTTGTTTTTCTCTAATGCCTTCAGTACAGATTAGACTTCTTCCTCCAATACTATTGGTTCTTGATCATATGCCATTTCTTGAAATCATTGAAAGTTGACCAAATCTTTGTGGCATAGTGACTGTGTATCCCTTCCATCTTCTTTTGATGTATGCTACATAGCTTGAAGACTAAGGTGCACCTGACCCAAGCCATGGTATTTTCAATAACCTCATATGGATGTGAAAGCTGGACAGTGAATAAGGAAGATCGTAAAAGAATTGATGCCTTTGAGTTGTGGTGTTGGAGGAGAATACTAAAAGTGCCATGGACTGCCAAAAGAACCAATAGATCTGTTTTGGAAGAAGTGCAGTCAGAGTGCTCCTTGGAGGCCAGGATGGCTAAGCTTCGTCTCTCATACTTTGGACATATTGTCAGGAGGGAACAGTCACTGGAGAAGGATGTCATGCTGGGTAAGGTGGAGGGTCAGAGAAAAAGAGGAAGACCCCCAACGAGATGGATCAGCCAGGTGGCATCATTGATGGCGTCAAGTGTGGCAGCGGTAGTGAGGTTGTCCCAGGATTGGACATTGTTTCGTTCTGCTGTGCATGGGGTCGCTATGAGTCAGTTCCGACTCGATGGCATCTGACAACAACACATCACATCATTCAATATTTTGCCTATGTTGTTGTTGTTAAGTGCCTTCGAGTTGCTTCTGACTCATAATGACCTTGTATAAGATTTCAGAAGAGCAACTGGTGGGTTTGAACTGTCAACCTTGTGGTTTGAAGTCCAATGCTGACTTCGACGCTACACCAGGAGTCCATTTTTGCCTATGTTGCTGTTGTTCCGTCAAGTCAGTTCTGACTCATAGCAACTTTGTATAGGATTTCTGAGTCGCAGTTAGTGGGTTTCAATTGCCAACCTTGTGCTTCGCAGTCCAGTGCTTATCCTACAGCGCCACGCTAGAAGTCCAATTGTAAGTTGAGGTTTGAATTATTTCTTCAGTTTTTTTCTCTTGAGAAACAATAGGTGTGTTCTTCCCTTTTGGTTTTCTAACTACAGTTCTTTGCATGTTTCATTATAATACTTGACTTAGTCTTGATCTATTCTTTGAAATCTTCTTTTCCATTCTTTTACTTCACAAATTCTTTCACTTATATAATCAATAGTAAAATAGTACAATAATTGTACTATATTCATGAAAAGTTTTCACAGTCTATTCAGACATCCATTTTAATCTTTTCTTTCTTTCCTTCTTTTTAGTTAACCATCTTTTGCTTTCTTCCTGTCTGATGTTCTTGGTGTCATCCCACAACTCTTCTGGTCTTCTGTCATTAATGTCTAATGCATCAAATTGGTTGCTGTGATGGTCTCTAGATTTAGGTAGAATATATTCAAGTTCATATTTTGACTCTTCTAGACTTGTTTTAATTTTCTTCAGTTTCAACCTGAACTTGCATATGAGCAAATCAGCCCTGCTCTTGTTTTGGCTAATAGTAAGTATTGAGCTTCTCCATTGTTTCTTGCACAAATGTAGTCAGTTTGATTTCTATGTTTACCACATATTTATGTCCACTTTTATAGGTCCCACTTATGTTGTTGCAAAAGGTATTTCAGAATTATTTGAGAATAAACAGCTACAGACATCCATGAATAATCAGAATATGCAATGTATAAAATATACGAAAATTCAAGTTGTCAATAATGAAATAGAATGAATAAAGATTGATATCCTAGATATTCAAAATTCTATCATGAGATCTACAGCATAGTTTCTAGTACCAAGGCAATACTTTCCAACAACTGATTCTTCCTCTTTGTTTCCAAGTTTTGAATTCCAATCACCAGTAATTATCAATGTATCATGATTGCATGTTTGATAAATTTCAGACTGTAGAAGTTGGTATAATTCTTTAACTTCATCATTGATTGACTTTGGTGTTTAGTGTGTAAATTTGAATAATAGTGGTATTAACTACCCTTCCATATAAGCATATTGATATTATCCTAGCACAGACAGCATTCATTGTACATCCAGAATATGATGGTAGATCTTGAAATGTTCTTTTTGAGGATGAAATCAACATCATTCTATATTGAACTTGTCATTTCTTTCTTAGTAAATGATAGGATTGTCTGAATCAAAATGGTCAATACTTGTCCATTACAGCTCACCTAGGATATCATTCTTTATTCTTTCCATTTCATTATTGACAACTTCCAATTTTCCTATATTTCCTGCATTCCATATTCTGATTATTAATGGATGTCTGTAGCTGTTTATTCTCATTTTAAGTTGTGCCCCATCAGCAAATGAAGGTTCCAAAAGCCTTACTGTATTCGCATCTTTTAAGTCAACTGCTTAGAGTAGGCAGCTCTTCCTCAGTTGCATTTTGAGTGCCTTCCAAACTGAGGGGCTCATCTGTGAGCACCATATTAGAAAATGTTCCTCTGCTATTTATAATGTTTTCAGGGGCTAATCCCTCAGATTGGAAGCCTTTTCATTCTTCCTAAGGAGTCCTGTTGTGGTGCTGTAGGGACAACCACTGAACTGCTAATTGTAAGATTGGCAGTTTAAACCCACCAGCTGATCCTCAGAAACCCTATACAGGGTCATTATGAGTTGGAACCAACTTTGATGACACTTAACAACAACAACAAGCTTCTGTTAGTTTGAAGCTCTGCTGAAACTTGTCCACCATAGGCAACCGTGCAGATACTTGAAAGAGCAGTAATATAACTTCCAGCATCACAGCAACACATGAGTCACCACAGTAAGACAAACTGACAGATGGATGAGGAAGAAATATATTGTTTTTGTTTAGTGCTGTTGATTTGGTTCTGATTCTTAGCAACCCTTTGTAGGGTTTCTGAGGAGTGGCTGGTGAGTCTGAACTGCCAATCTTGCAGTTCAAATTGACCTTGCTGTCTGGTGCTTATCCTTCAACACCATATCAGGACTCCAAGGAATATATTGTTGTTGTTAAATGCTGTCAAGGTGATTCTAACTACTAGCAACCCTGTATAGGGTTTCCGAGGAGTGGCTGGTAGGTTTCAACAGCAGACAATGTGGTTCAAACTGACGGTGCAGTCTAGTGCTTATCCTAAGATGCCACAGGACTCCAAGAAACATATTAGGGGAGGTGTATTGCACAGGAAATAGATATTCCACATCTTTTCAGCAATAATATTTATTGCTTCTACTCCAGCCTACTCTTAATATTACTGTGTGATTGTTTCCTTCAGATTTGACTTCACTGAGGTAATGAACACTGATGGTTCTTCATTGTGTCTGGAAACATGGATGTGCTCTGCACACTCAGACACAGACATGGCAATTGCATGATCCAGCAGTTTTGTCAATGAGATCTCAAAATCGTAATTTATAAGTATTAGTGAAATGTGTTATTTAGTTGGTTCCTGGCTAGTACAGTTTGCTCTTAGCTACTAACCTAAACATTGGCAGTTTAAACCCACTCAGTGTGCCACAGAAGAAAACCCTGTTTCCATAAAGATTGCAGTCAAGAAAACCTTAAGTGTAACACATTGGGTCACCATGAGTCACAATCAACTCAACAGTAATGGATTTTTATTTTGTTTTGACTTCTCTGCCTAGTAATCTGAAATTGTGATAGGTATTCTTTCTGAATGAAAACCTTACAGAAAGTGATATTTAAAAGAATAGGGATCAAATTCCAGCTGTCACCTATGAGAGAGAATGCTCAGTGTGTTAATTTCTCACATGTTGCATGCGACAGAGGTAGAGAATAAGAATACACAGGTCATGCAGTAGTTAACACATGCCTCATAGTGCCTGACACCTAGCGAGACTTCAAAAATGGCAACTGCCAAGGACTACCAGCAAGATAGAGGACTAGCCAGACACACTATGCAGACCCTCTACAGCAAATATTTGTTGTTGTTGTTAAGTGCTGTTGAGTCAGTTCTGACTCATAATGACCTTGCATAGGGTTTCAGAGGAATGGTTGATGGATTTGAACCACCAACCTTGCAGTTCAAACCGACTTGCAGTTCAAGTGCTTATCCTACCGTGCCACACCAGGACTCCACCACAAAGATACAGAGACCAAATTAAATAGACACAGATGAAAATTCAATAACAGAGACATTCAGAGGAAAGGTTGTTGTTGTTGTTAGGTGCCATCGAGTTGGTACCAACCCTTAGCGACCTCATGCACAGCAGAACAAAACACTGCCCAATCCTGGGCCAACCTCACCACTATTGTCACACTTGAGTCCATCGATGCTGCCACTTAGCCAATCCATCTCGTTGGGGGTCTTCCTCTTTTTCTCTGACCCTCCACCTTACCAAACATGATATCCTTCTCCAGCGACTGCTCCCTCTTGACAATATCTCTGAAATATGAGAGACTAAGTTTGGCCATCCTGGCCTTGAAGGAGCACTTTGGCTGCACTTCTTCCAAAACGGATCTATTTTGGCAACCCATGCTACTTTCAATATTTTCCTCCAACACCATAACTCGCATGCATATGAGGTTATTGAAAATACCATGGCTTGGGTAAGGCACACCTCAACATCTTAAAAAGGTCTTGTGCAACAGAGTTGCCTAATCCAATACGTCATTTGATTTCTTGATTGCTGCTTCCGTGAGTGTTGATAGTTGATCCAAGAAGAACGAAGTCCTTGACAACTTCAATCTTTTCTCCATGGATAAGAATGTTGTTTATTTGTCCAGTGTTGAGGATTTTTGTTTTCTTTGCATTGAGATGTAATCCATACAGAAGGATGTGTTTTTTGAACTTCATCAGTAAATGTTTTAAGTCCTCTTCACTTTCAGCAAGCAAGGTTGTATTATCTGCATATCACAGCTTGTTATTGATTCTTCCTCCAATCCCGAAGCCACATTTTCCTTCATATAACTCAGCTTCTCAGAATATTTGCTCAGCATTCAGGTTGAATAAGTATGGTAAAAGAATACTTGTAACCTTGTTGCATACCTTTCTTCATTTTAAACCATTCAGTGTTCCCATGTTCTGTTCGAACATGTTCTTTTGGTCCAGGTACAGATTCCTCATGACCACAATTTAAGTGTTCAGAAATACTCATACTTCACAATGTTGTCCATAGCTTGTCATGATCTACACAATCAAAAGCCTTTGCATAGTCAATAAAGCACAGGTAAACATCTTTTTGATTTTCTCTGTTTTCAGCCAAGATCCATCAGACATCAGCAATTATATCCCTCATTCCATGTCCTCTTCTGAATCCGGCTCGAACCTCTGGAAGTTCTCTGTCAATGTATGCTTGCAGCCATTTTTGTATTACCTTGAATAAAACTTTACTTGCATGGGATATCAAAGAGATTGTCCCGTGAATTCTGCATTCTGTTGCGTCACCTCTTTGGAATGAGCACAAATATGGATCTCTTCCAATCATTGGGCCAGATAGTTGTCTTCCAAATTTGTTGGTATAGATGAGTGAGTGCCTGCTGTGCCGCCTCAATTTCTTGAAAGATTTTAATTTTTAGTCCATTAATTCCTGGTACCTTGCTCTTTGCCAATTCCTTCAACGCACCTTGGACTTCCTCCTTCAGTATCATTGGCTCTTGATCATAAATAAGCCACCTTTTGAAACAGTTGAACATTAATCATTTCCTTTTGGTACAGTGACTCTGTGTATTCCTTCCATCTTCTTTTGATGCTTTCTGCATCATTCAATAATTTGCCCAGA
>NW_006408647.1:5085730-5128338 GCF_000296735.1 Chrysochloris asiatica
TTGCATATGAATAACTGAGGGTCTGTTCCACAGTCTGCCCCTGGCCTTGTTTTGACTGATGATATGGAGCTTTTCCATCATCTCTTTCCACAGATGTAGTCAATTTGATTTCTATGTGTTTCATCTGGTGAGGTCCATGTGTATAGTCATCTCTTATGCTGTGAAGAATATATCTGAAATGAACAAATCACTGATTTTGCAGAATTCTATCATGCGTTCTCCAGCATAATTTCTATCACCAATGACATATTTTCCAACTACTGATCCTCCTCTTTGCCCCAACCTTTGCATACCAATTGCCAATAATGTTTAATACATCTTGATTCCATGTTTGATCAATTTCAGATTGAAGAAGTTGGTAGAATTCTTCTATTTTATCCTCACTGGCTTTAGTGATTGGTGCATAAATTTGAATAATAGTATTAATTGGGCTTCCCTGTAGGTGTATGGATATTATCCTATCACAGACAGCGTTGTACCTCATGATTGATCTGGATATGTTCTTTTTGACAATGAATGCAACACCGTTTCTCTTCAATTGTCATTTCCGGCATAGTAAACCATGTGGTCATTGGATTCAAAATGACCAATACCAGTCCATTTCGGCTCACTAATGCCTAAGATATTGATGTTTTTGCTTTTCATTTCATTTTTGATAACTTCCAATTTTCCCAGATTCATACTACGTACATTCCATGTTCTGATTTTCAATGGATGTTTACAGTTGTTTCTCTTCTTTTTGAGTGTGCCCCATCAGCAAATGAAGGTCTCCCACGGGCTTTACTCCATTTGCATCATCACAGTTAACTCTACTTTGAGGAGGCAGCTCTTCCCCAGTCATATTTTGAGTTCAGAACACTGAACATAGGGAACCAGAAATATCAATGTATAATGAATGAAGTTAACCACAAAGCAAAAAGAAGGAATAGTGTAAATACAGAGCTTCCAAATGACAAGGAAGTCAAGTAGATTTCAAGATAAAAGATATTGTTTTAAATAGGGAAAAGTTTTAATAAATTACAGCGTAGCCTGTCACTTACCTTTAAAATTAATACAACTACACATCAAAATATAAAAAACAGAAAAATCAGAAAGATTTAGTAAACACAAATGAAATGAAAATGAATAGAGAACCCACAATAAAATTAACTCAGTGCAGAAAATTTTGTGGTACAAAGAAATCAGCAACACCACACACAAACACACAGCAATCAATTCATAGCTGTCTATAATTACACTGAATTTAAATGAATTAAATCTACCAGTCAAGGGACAAAGAAAGCAGAATGGATAAGAAAACAGGATCCTTCAATATGCTGTTTACAAGAGACATATCAAAAAACTGGAGCCAGCCTAAATGTCCATCAGCAGAAATATGATTAAACAAAGTTTGGTACATATGTTGTTGTTAAGGGCCGTCAAGTCAGTTCTGACCCATAACGACCCTGTACAGCGTTTCCAAGGCTGTAAATCTTTATGGGAGCAGAACGCTTCATCTTTCTCTTGCGGAGCGGCTGGTAGTTTTGAACTGCTGGCCTTAAGGTTCGCAGCCCGACTTGTAACCACTACACTACCAGAGCTCCATTCTGGAATTAAAGAATAACTGAATCAGGCTAACGCCTCACAACATGGATACACCTGGTGGACATTACGCTGAGTGAAATTAGTTAATCACAAAAGGACAAATATTGTTGAGTTCAATGTAAAAAGTTAAGAAAAGGTTTTTTTAAAAAGGAAACAATCTTTGACAGTTATGGGACAGAGGGAAGTAACGTTATTCATGGGCTAGAGGATAGACATCTGTTAATATGGGTGGCAGGGAATGCAATATGCAACAAGAGGGAGGTTGGCAGAGGAAAGATAAAGGTAGCAGGAGACATATGACGTGTGTAATAGTTAAAGTGAATAGAGATAAATACTGTTTGTTAACTGGTGGTATATGGAAGGGATTGCAATCATGGTAATGAAGCAAAATATATGATTTGCTGAATGTAAAACTGATGATCTGTTCTGTAAATCTTCACTTAATTCACAATAAACAGTTTCTAAAAAGTAATGACTGCCATAAAAACCAAACCCAAACTAATGCCATCAAATCTATTTTGACTCATTATGAGCCAATAGGATTTCTGAGGCTACAAATCTTTATGAAAGCAGACTGCCTTATGTTTCTCCCCAGGAGTGGCTGCTGTGTTCGAAATACCTACCTTGTCATTAGTACCCTATCATTTAACCCACTGCACCACTAGGGTTATCTTTCGAAAATGTACTTGGTACTTCTTTTATTTTGTTCATTATATATGACTTAACCTTTCCCTGAACACCCTAGGACATCATTAGGGATTTCAGTGATTACACAGTGCTATACTTCCACCCCACTCCACCCCAGGTGTCCTGCACTTGGACAGCACTGCTGTACCTCAGGTCATTAGTCAACTTCTGCCAGCTCCCACCAACTGACTGCCCACTATTTTATTGTTAATTGCCTCTGAGTCCTTCTTCAGGGACTGGTATCTACTGATTGTTGTTGTTGTTAGGTGCCATCGAGTCGGTACCGACTTATAACGACCTTATGCACAGCAGAACGAAACACTGCCTGATCCTGGGCCAACCTCACTACTGTTGTTGCCACGCTTGAGTCTGTCGATGCTACCACTTGGCAGATCCGTCTCATTGAAGGTCTTCCTCTTTTTCTCCGACCCTCCACCTTACCAAACATGATATCCTTCTCCAGTGACTGGTCCTTCCTGACAATTTGTCCGAAGTATGAGAGATAAAGTTTGGCCATCTTGGCCTCCAAAGAGCACTCTGGCTGCACTTCTTCCAAAACGGATCTACTGGTTCTTTTGGCAGCCTATGGCACTTTCAATATTCTCCTCCAACACCATAACTCCATAACTCAAATGCATCAATTCTTCTACAGTCTTCCTTATTCACTGTCCAGCTATCGCATGCATATGAGGTTACTGAAAATACCATGGCTTGGGTCAGGCACACCTTAGTCCTCAGGCTGATATCTTTGCTCTTCAACACCTTAAAAAGGTTTTGTGCATCAGATTTACCTAATGCAACACATTGTTTGATTTCTTGACTGCTGCTTCCGTGAGTGTTGATAGTTGATACAAGAAGAATGAAGTCCTTGACGACTTCAATCCTTTCTTCCTTGATAAGAATGTTGTTTATTGGTCCAGTGGTGAGGATTTTTGTTTTCTTTACATTGAGATGCAATCCATACCAAAAGCTGTGCTCTTTGATCTTCATTAGTAAATGTTTTAAGTCCTCTTCACTTTTAGCAAGCAAGGTTGTATCATCTGCATATCGCAACTTGTTAATGAGTCTTCCTCCAATCCTGATGCCACGTCCTTCTTCCTATAACCTAGCTTCTCAAATTATTTGTTCAGCATACACATTGAATAATTATGGTGAAAGAATACAACATTGTCACACACCTTTCTTAATTTTAAACCATTCAGTGTCCCCATGTTCTGTTTGAACAATTGCTTCTTGGTCTAGGTACAGGTTCCTCATGAGCACAATTTAAGTGTTCAGAAATACTCATACATTGCAATGGTGTCCATAGCTTGTCATGATCCACACAATCGAAAGCCTTTGTGTAGTCAATAAAGCACAAGTAAACATCTTTCTGATATTCTCTGCTTTCAGCCAAGATCCATCAGACATCAGCAATGATATCCCTCATTCCACGGCCTCTTCTGAATCCGGCTTGAACCTCTGGAAGTTCTCTGTCAATGTATGATTGTAGCCGTTTCTGTATTACTTTTAGCAAAACTTTACTCACATGTATATCAAAGAGATTGTCTGATGATTTCTGCATTCCATTGGGTCGCCTCTCTTTGGAATGAGCACAAATATGGATCTCTTCCAATCATTGGGCCAGATAGTTGTCTTCCAAATTTCTTGGCAGAGATGAGTGAGTGCCTCCTGTGCCGCCTCACTTTCTTGAAAGATTTCAGTTTTTATTCCATTAATTCCTGGTGCCGTGTCCTTTGCCAGTTCCTTCAATTCACCTTGGACTTCCGCCTTCAGTATCATTGGCTCTTGATCATATGCTACCTCTTGAAACAGTTGAACATTAACCATTTCCTTTTGGTACAGTGACTCTGTGTATTCCTTCCATTTTCTCTTGATGCTTTCTGCATCATTCGATTATTTGTACAGAGAATCTTCCAATAACGAAAGTCGAGGCTTGAATTTTTTCTTCAGTTCCCTCAGCTTGAGAAATGCTGAGCGTGTTCTTCCTTTTTGGATTTTCTGATTGCAGATCTTTACACAGTTTGTTGCAATATTTGACTTTATCTTCTTGAGCTGATCTTTTGAAATATTCTGTTCAGCTCTTGGACATCTTCATTTCTTCTATTTGCTTTAGCATCTCTATGCTGGAGAGCAAGTTTCAGTGTTTCTTCTGACATCCATTTTGACCTTTTCCTTCTTTCTTGTCTTCTTAATGACTTTTTACTTTCTTCATGTATGATGTTCTTGATGTCATCCCACAACTCTTCTGGTCTTTTGTCTTTAGTGTTTAATGATTCAAATCTGTTCTTCAGATGATCTCTAAGTTCAGGTGGGACATATTTAGGGTCACATTTTGGCTCTCATGGACTTGTTTTCATTTTCTTCAGTTTCAGTTTGAATTTGCATATGAATAATTGATGATCTGTTCCACAGTCTGCTCCTGGCCTTGTTTTGACTGATGATATGGAGCTTTTCCTTTCATCTCTTTCTGCAGATGTAGTCAATTTGATTTCAATGTATTCAATCTGGTGAGTTCCATGTGTAGAGTCATCTCTTATGCTGTCTTGTGTAGCAGATTTGCCTAATGTGGTATGTCATTCTATTTCTTGACTGCTGCTTCTGTAAGTGTTGATGGTGGCTCCAAACAAAATGTTGTCTTTCACAATTTCAACCTTTTCTCCATTTTTCATGATGTTATTTATTGTTAAGTTGTGCAATTTTGTTTTCTTTACATTGAGGTGTAACCCATACCAAAGACTGTGGTCTTTTATCTTCATCAGTATTTTAAGTCATCTTTCCTTTCAGTAAGCAAGGTTGTATCATCTACATATCACAAAATTATTAATGACATCCAATTCTGATGTCATGTCATACTTCAAATAATCCAGCTTCTCAGATAACTTGCTCAGCATACAGATTCAATAAGTATGGTGAAAAAATGTGAACCTGGCACAACCTATCCTGATTGTAAACCATTCCATGTCCCCTTATTCTTGGTCTATGTACAGTTTCCTCATGAATGTTCTGGAATACTCATTCTCCACAATATTGTCCATAACTTGTCATGATCCATACAACCAAAAGCTTTTGCTATGTCAAAAAGCACAGGTAAACATGTTTCTGATATTCTCTGCTTTCAGATAAGATTCATCTGACATCTGCAATAATTTCCCACATTCCACATCCTTGTCTAAGTCTGGCTTGAACCTTTGGCAATTCCGTTAATGTACTATTGTACCTGTTTTTAAATTATCTTTAGCAAATTTTTAATTGCTAAATATTTGTCCAATAATTTCTACTTCTTTTGATATTGTCCAATAATTTCTACTTTTGTTTGGGTCACCTGTCTTTGGAATGGGCACCAATATGGATCTCTTCTAATCAGTTGGCCAGTTAGTTGTCTTTCACATTTCTTGACATAATAGATAATGAGTGTCTCTAGTGTGGCATCAGTTTGTTGAAAGGTTTCCATTTGCATTCCATCAATTCCTGGAGCCATGTTCTTTGCCAATGCCTTTAGTGCGCCTTGGACTTCTTCCTTCAGTACCATTGGCTCTTGATGTCATGCTACTTCTAGAAATGGTTGAACACCAACCATTTCTTTTTGGTACATTGATTCTGTGGCTCTATATAATCTTCCCGTCTTCTTTTGATTCTTTCTGCTTAATTCAACATTTTGCCCATAGAATTTTTCAATATTTCAAGTCAAGTCTTGAATTTTTTTCTTCCGTTTCCTCAGCTTGAGAAACAATGAGCTTGTTCTTCCCAATTGGTTTTCTAGTTCCAGGTCTTTTCCAATTTCTTTAAAATATTTAACTTTGTCTTTTTAAGCTTCCCTTAGAAATGTTTTGTTCAGCTCTTTTACCTCCTCATCTCTTGCATTTGCTTTAGCATCTCTAGGTTGGATAGCAAGTTTTAGAGTCTCTTCTAATATCCATTTAGGTCTTTCCTTTGTTTCTTATCTTCTTAATGACCTTTTGTATTCTTCCTCTAGGATGTTCTTGATGTTATCCCACAGCTCTTCTGGTTTTCAGTCATTAGTGTCTAATGCATCAAATCTGTTCTTCAGATGATCTCTAAATTCAGGTGGGATATGTTCAAGGTTATATTTTGGCTTTCATGGACTTTTTAATTTTCTTCAGCTTCAGCCTGAACTTGCATATGAGCAATTGATGATTTTCCCTGGCTTTGTTTGCCCCTGGCCTTGTTTAGGGTGATGATATGCAGCTTTTCTACCATCTCTTTCAACAGATGTAGTCAATTTGTTTTCTGTGTATTCCATCTGGTAAGGTCCAAGAGTATAGTCATCTTTATGTTGTTTTAAAAAGGTATTTTCAATGAAGAAGTCATTGGTCTTGCAAAATTCTATCACGTGATCTCCAGTATTGTTTCTAACTCCTAAGCCATATTTTCCAGTGACTGATCTTTCTTGTTTGTTTTCAACCTTTGCATTTCACTCACTACTAATTACCAATACATCTTGATTGCATGTTTGATCAGTTTCTAATTGAAGAAGTTAGTAGACTTCTTCAATTTCATAATCACTGATTTGAGTGGTTGGTGCACAATTTTGAATAATAGTGATATCAACTTATCATCCTTATAGGTGTATGGATATTATTCTATCACAGACAGCATTATATTTCAAGATTGATGTTGAAATGTTCTTTTTGATGGTGAGTGCGATGCCATTCTTCCTCAATTTGTCATTCCAGCGTAGTAATCCATGTGATTTTCAGATTCAAAATGGTCAACATCAGTCCATTCAGCTCACTAATGCCTAAGCTATTGCTGTTTATTCATTCCATTTCATTTTTGACAACTTCCAGTTTTCCTAGATTCATGCTTTGTATGTTCTTTGTTCCAATTATTAATAGATGTTTTCAGCTGTTTCTTGTCATTTTGAGTCTCACCCCGTCAGCAAATTAAGATCCCGCAGGCTTTACTCAATTCACCTTATCATAGTCAATTCTACGTTGAGGAGGCAGCTCTTCCCCAGTTGTGTTTTGAGTGCCTTCCAATCAAAGAGGCTCATCTTCGGCACTATATCTGACAATATTCCGGTGCTATCCATCATGTTTCAATATTCAATATTCTGTAGCCCTCTGACAGTGTTTCATTGCTATTCATGAGCTTTCCAGTTGGTAGACATTCAGAAGTAGTTTGCCCTCCTTTTTTTGAGTCTGTCTTTGTCTGTAAGCTCATTTGAAATCTGTCAGTGGTGGGTGATCCTGCTAGCATTCAAAATACTGTGGTTGTAGCTTCCAGCATCACAGCAACACACCAGCCACCACAGTGTGACAAACTGGCTGATGAGTGATGGCTACCACCTTATGGTACCAGGCAAGTGTTTTCTCATTATCTGTCCTTAGTAATTTTTCTTTAATTAAAACATGAGTTTAAATGCTTCTTGTTCATCATTGTCAACCTGAGTCAGTGTGATTTTCCCCATCAGATAGTTAACTCCTGGGTCCAAAGTGCCTATCTCGCCCAGTGTTCTTCCCTAAGGATTCCCCGAGGCTCCATTCACAGGGCACCCAGAGCTGACAGCCTGGGCTCAGCTTCTGGTTTACAGTTTTCTGGCTTGTATGATCATGAGAAGGTTGTTCAAACTCTCAAGTTTAAAGCTTCAGTGACTCCATCAAGAAAGGAAAGTGGTCACAGTACTGACCTCACAGGTTTATTGTGGGAATTAGGGAAGTGAGTCAAGTAGAATGACTACCATGTAATAAATACTCAGTGTAAGACAGCAGTTACTATAATTGTGGCTAAATTGAGAAAGTCTCCCAGAACTTTCTTTCTTCTTTTGATTTGTGGTGAAGATATACATAACAAAAATGCATCCCTCCAACAATTTGTACCTGTAAAATCAGTAATGTTGATTACATTCTTCAAGTACCATTCTCTCCTTTCTTTTCCATATCATTATACCACATTAACATAAATCCAATGTCCCCTAAGCAAAACCTTCCCTTTCCCCTCTGCTGTTGTTGTTAAGTGCCATCGAATGGTTCCACCTCATAATGACTTATAGGATTTCTTAAGAGCAGCTAGTGGATTTGAACTGCCATTGGGTTTGAACCGTCCATTGTTTATATTACAGCACCACACCAGGAGTCCTTCCATGCCTGGAAATCATTAATAATCTTTGGTTTCTTTATTTTTTTATAATTCCTGTTGGTTGATGGTTGGTTGTGTGCCATGGAGTTCATTCTGACTCATAGTGACCCTGTATAGAGTTTCTGAGACTGTAAATCTTTACAGGAGCAGAAAGCCTCATCTTTCTTCTGAGGAATAGCTGGTAGTTTTGAACTGCTGACCTTGATGTTAGTAACCTGATTTATAACTACTATGCTACCAGAGCTGTGAGATCATATAATATTTGTCCTTTTGTGACTAACTTATTTTACTCAGCATATTTTCAAGGTCATCCATGTAGTTGCAGGCATCAGGACTTAATTTATCTTTAAGACTGAGTAATATTTTATTGTATGAGATAAACATTTTGTTTATTCATATTCATCTGTTGATGGAGATTTTAGCTTTTATCATCTTTTGACTATTGTTCTCATGAATATTGATTGTTACCATCTTCTTGGCTATTGTTATAATGAATATTGGTGGACAGGTTTCTTGTTCAGTTTCTGCCTTTCATTCCTGAGATTGCTGGGTCATGTGGTTTTTTGAGAAACTGTGTTCCATGGTGACTGAACCATTTTACGTTCCCACCAGCAATGGATAAGTCTTCCAGTTTCTCCACAACCTGATTAATACCTATTGTTTCCTGTTTTGTTGTTGCTTTTGTTGTTGTTATTGCCATTCTAATAGGGATGAGGTGGTATCACTATAGTTTTGAGTTATACCTCTCCAAACCTACCAGTCACCATGTGGGAGAAAGACGAGAGTTTCTGTTCCCATAAAGCTTTGAAGCTTCAGAAACTTCATAGAGAGTCACTATGAGTCAGAATCGACTCAATAGCAGTGGCTAATGAAGGATCTCTGGTGGTGCAGTGGTTAAGCATTGGGCTGCTAGCAGATTGGCAGTTTGAACCCACCAGCTGCTCTTGTGGGAAAAAGATGTGCACTCTACTTCTGTAGAGATTACATGTCCTTGGAAGCCCCATGGGAAGTTCTACTCTGCCCTATAGGGTAGCTGTGAATTGGAGCTGACTTCATGGCAATCAGTTTAGTTTTTGTAATGGAGTCCTGGTATGGTGCTATGGGTTAATGCACTGGACTGCAAGGTCAGTTTGAGCTGCACGGTTGCTGGTTCACGCTCACCAGCTACTTCTTGGAAACCTACACAGGGTTGCTGTGAGTCAGAACCAACTCGATGGCACTTAACAACAACAATGTTGTTTAGCATCTTTTTCATGTCCTTGTTGACTTTTTGAATATCTTCTTAGCTGTCTGTTCAAGTTCTCTGATCAAGTTATAATTAAAAAAATTTTTTTTAAGTTATGGAAATTTCATATATATTTTGAATATTAGTCTTTTACATATATAAGAGACTAATATTTTGAATATGATGTTGTTGTTGCTGTTAAGTGCCATCGAGTCAATTCCAACCCATAGAGACCCTGTATAAAGTTTGCAAGGAGTGGCTGGTGACTTGAACCACTGACCTTGCAGTTCAAACACCTTTGCAGTCTGACACATTAGCCCACAGTGCTACACCTGGACTCCATATTCATTTTGATTCAAGCAAAATGAAGTCTTTGACAACTTCAATATTTTCTCCATTTGTATGGTGAACTATCTTCTTTAGACAGCATAAGAAACAATTATACACATGGATCTCACTCTGTGGAATACACAGAAATCAAATTGACTGCATCTGTGGAAAGATGATAGAAAACCTCCATATCATCAACGAAAGCAAAGCCAGGGGCAGACTGTGGAATAAACCATCAATTGCTCATATGCGCATTCAAACTGTAGCTGAAGAAAATAAAAACAAATCCACGAGAGCCAAAATATGACCTTGAATATATCCCACCTGAATTTAGAGATCATCTGAAGAACAGGTTTGATACATGAAACACTACAGACCGAAGACCAGAGAAATGTGGGATGACATCAAGAACATCTTAAAGGAAGAAAGCAAAGAGCAATTAAGAACACAAGAAAGAAGGAAAAGATCAAAATGGATGTCAGAAGAGACACTGAAACTTGCTTTCCAGCATAGAGTTGCTAAAGGAAATGGAAGAAATGAGGAGGTACAAGAGCTGAACTGAAAATTTCAAAGGTCAGCTCGAGTGACAATATTAAATATTACAAGGAAATGTACAAAGATCTGGAGTCAGAAAACCAAAAGGGAAGGACACACTCAGCATTTCTCAAGCTGGTGAACTGAAGAAAAAATCCAAGCCTCGACTTTCATTATTGAAAAATTCTCTGGGCAAATTATTGAATGATGCAAAAAACATCAAAAAGAAGTTGGAAGAAATACAAAGAATCACTGTACCAAAAGGAAATGGTTGATCTTCAACCGTTTCAAGAGGCACCATATGATCAAGAGCCAATGATCCTGAAGGAAGAAGTTCAAGGTACATTGAAGAAATTGGCAAAGAACAAGGCACCAGGAATTGATGGAATAAAAATTGAGATGTTTCAACAAAATCAGGCAGCACTGGGGGCACTCACCCATATCTGCTAAGAAATTTGGAAGACAACTATCTGGCCCAATGATTGGAAGAGATCCATATTTGGGCCCATTCCAAAGAGAGGTGACCCAACAGAATGAGGAAATCATTGGACATCTTTGATATCCCATGCAAGTAAAGTTTTACTAAAGGTAATACAGGAACGGCTGCAAGCATACATTGACAGGGAACTTCCAGAGGCTCAAGCCAGATTCAGAAGAGGACACGGAATGAGAGATATCATTGCTGATGTCTGATGGATCTTGGCTGAAAGCAGAGAAAATCTGAAAGATGTTTACCTGTGCTTTATTGACTACACAAAGGCTTTTGATTGTGTGGATCATGACAAGCTATGGACAACTTTGAGAAGTATGAGTATTCCAGAACACTTGTGCTCACGAATAATCTGCACCTGGACCAAAAGGCAGTTGTTCAAACAGAACATGGGAACACTGAATGGTTTAAAATTAAGAAAGGTGTACGATAAAAAAGAACCACAGCAAAGAAGTGCAACTATTGTTGCATGGAGAGGATTGCCATCATTGAGATAAAACAAAATATATGATTTGTTGATTGTAAAACTGATAATCTTATATCTAAGACTTCACTATAAAATTCACAATGAAAAGTTTAACAAAAAAAAAAAACAAAAAAAACTTGAGTGTTCTGCCTCTTCCTTAAAAAAACAACAAAAGCACATATTTTTACAGGGTCAGAAAACCCAATATTCCTAGATTTGGATTTATGCATCTGGGACTTAGCAACTATGTAAATAAGAAATTACCTTTTTTGACTTTGCCTATGTTTAGACTGGTTTCTGTTACTTACTAATCAAATAATTTGACCATCCAAGTATGTTTGTAAATTTTATGATATTGTACATTAAAGAAGAGTGTATTTCAGAATGTTAAAAAAAAGAAAGGTGTACGACAGGGCTGTATTCTTTCACCATACATATTCAACCTGTATGCTGAGAAAATAATCTGAGAATCTGGGTTATATGGAGAAGACATGGCATCAGGAGGAAGACTCATTAACAACCTGAAATATGCTTATGATACAAACTTGCTTGCTGAAAGTGAAGAGGACTTAAAATAATTACTGATGAAGATCAAAGACCGTAGTCTTCGGTATGAATTGCATCTCAATGTAAAGAAAACAAAAAATCCTCATAGAATCATCAACAGAGAAAAGATTGAAGTTGTCAAGAACTTCATTCGTCTTGGATCAACTATCAACATTTATGGAAGCAGCAGTCAAGAAATCAAATGACGTATTGCATTAGGCAAATCTGCTGCACAAGAGTTTTTGAAAGTGTTGAAGAGCAAAGATGTCAGCTTGAGGACTAAGGTGCACCTGACTCAAGCTATGGTGTTTTCAATAACCTCATATGCATGTGAAAGTTGGACAGTGAATAAGGAAGACCGTAGAAGAATTGGTGCTTTTGAGTTATGGTGTTGGAGGAGAATATTGAAAGTACCATGGGCTGCCAAAAGAACCACCAGATCTGTGTTGGAAGAAGTGTAGCCAGAGTGCTCCTTGGAAGCCGGGATGGCCAAACTTCATCTCCCATACTTTGGAAATATTGTCAGGAGGGACCAGTCTCTGAAAAAGGATATCATGTTTGGAAAGGTGGAGGGTCAGAGAAAAAGAGAAAGACCCACAGTGAGATGGATTGGCAAAGTGACAATATCAATGGGCTAAAGTGTGGCAATAGTTGTGAGGTTAGCCCAGGACTGAGCAGTGTTTCGTTCTGTTGTGCATAGGGTCGCTATGAGTTGGTACCGGTTCAATGGCACATAACAAGAACAATACTATAGATGTTGTTTATTGGTCCAGTGGTGAGGATTTTTGTTTTCTTTACACTAAGGTGCAACCTATACCAAAGGCTGTGGTCTTTGATCTTCATCAGTATGCATTTTAAGTCTTCTTCGCTTTCAGCAAGCAAAGTTGTATCATCTATGTATCACAAGTTGCTATGAGTCTTCCTCTAATCCTGATGCCATGTTTTCCTTCATCTAATGCAGCTTCTCAGATTATTTGCTCATCATACAGACTGAATAAGTATGGTGAAAGAATGCAACCCTGAAGCACACTTTTCCTTATTATAAACCATTCAGTTTTCCATGATTCTGTTCCAACAAATGTGTCTAGGTCTATGTAAAACGTTCCTCATGAGCACAAATATGTGTTACAGAATACTCATTCTCCACAATGTTGCCCATAACTTGTCATGGTCCAAACAATGGAAAGATTTTGTGTAGTTAATAAAGCACTGGTAAACAGCTTTCTGGTAATATCTGCTTTCAGCTAAGATCTATTTAATGTCATAAATTATTTCCCTCATTCCATGACCTCTTCTGAATCCCACTTGAAATTCTGGAAGTTCTCTGTCAATGTATGGTTGCAGCTATTTTTGTATCATATTGTATCATCTTTAGCAAAATTTTACTTGCATGTGAAATTAATGAATGTAATGTTATTCTTCTTCATTTTGGCATTCCTGACATAATAAACCATGTGGCTGTCAGATTCAAAATGGCCAATACTAGTCCATTTCAGCTCACTAGTGCCTAGGATGTGGATGTTTATGCGTTCCATTTCATTTTTTATAATTTCTAATTCTACTAGAATCATATTTTATACATTTCATGTTCTGATCATTAATGGATGCTTACATCTATTTCTCTTCATTTTGAGTTGTGCCCCATAAACAAATGAAGATCCTGAGGGCTTTACTCCACTCGCATTATCAGGTCAGCTCTACTTTGAGGAGACAGCTCTTTCTCAGTTATATTTTGAGTGCTTGCCAACTTGAGAGGCTCATCTTCCAGCACTATATCTGACTATACTCTTGAGCTCTTCATTATGTTTCAGTATTCAGTATTTTGGTGCTGACAATGTTCCACTGCTATTCATAAGATTTTGAGGGACTAATTTTATTCAGAAGTTATCCATTTGTCCTTCTTCTTAGTCTGTCTTCATCTGGAAGTTCAATTGAAACCTGTTCACGGTGAGTAACCCTGCTGGTATTTTATATACCCATGGCATAGCTTCTAGAATCATAGCAACACAAAAGCACCACAGTAGGATAAACTGACAGATGAGTGGTGAACCTACTGATAATATGTCCAAAATATAAGAGAAAAATTCTGGGCATATTGGCTTCTAAAGAGAATTCTAGTTGTACTTCCTTCAGCACAGATTAGTTTATTCTTCTGGCAATCCATGATACCTTTAATATTCTCCTCCAACACCATAACTCAAATGCATCAATTCTTCTATGGTCTTCCTTATTCATATCCAAATTTCACACTAATTTGAGGTGATTGAAAATGCTATGGCTTGAGTCAGGCTCACCTTAGTCTTCAAAGACAGAGGAGTGGTGGCTAGTCTTTTATTAGTTAAGCTAAACTATTGTTTGGTTTTAAGAAGGCTTCAGGGAATACATTTGGTTTAAGGTTTAAAGATTAAGATTAAACTTGGCAATAGTTTCAGGGGTTCATCTAGCCTGCTTGGTAAGATTAATTAAGACATACCTTCTTGGTCTCTTCTGTAAGCATGCTTTTCTCCAAACTTCCCAGGTTGATTAACAGGTTTTGATTTTTTAAAAAATAAAAATAAAAAGCATATTTTACAAGAGTACTGGATTAGGACTCAAGAGGCCCACCTATCCTTGCTCTTTCCCTTAAAGGCTTGAAAACTGGGACCATACTTATTACCCAGTCTTCATCAATAAAAAGGGAGAACAATATGCCTACCCTGCCACCTTCTCAGGGCTGCTAGAGGTTCAGATGAACTAACTAAGGATATGTACTTTTAAAGAAAGACCAAATGGACACATGTCAGAATAGAGTTTTTGCCCAAAATATATTGTCTAGGAACCTCAGCTCTGCTGCATTTTTATGTCACTTTGGTTAATACTATTTATAAATAGAAAATACAATGTACCTTTTTATTAAATATGGTTTCAGATTTAATGAAATGGCATGTGAAGCACATGATACAATGTAGGTTGCTGTTGATTTTATTTGCCATCCATTCAATTCTGACTCATGGAATGTACACACTCAAGAAATGTTTTGTTGTTGTTGTTGTTAGATACCATCGAGTTGGTACTGACTCATAGCAACCCTATGCACAACACAACAAAACACTGACTGGTCCTGGACTAACCTCACAATTGTTGCCATGCTTGAGCCCATTGATGCTGCCACTTTGCCAATCCATCTCGCTGGGGGTCTTCCTCTTTTTCTCTGACCTTCCACCTTACCAAATATGATATTCTTCTCCAGAGACTGGTCCTGCCTGATAATACATCTGAAGTATGAGAGACGAAGTTTGGCCATCTGGCCTCCAAGAAGCAGCACTCTGGCTGCACTTCTTCCAACACAGATCTGTTTGCTCTTTTTTGGAAGCTCATGGTATTTTCAGTATTCTCCTATAATACCATAACTCACTGTATAAAATCTTCTACGATCTTCCTTATTCACTGTCTAACTTTCATATGTGTTTGAGGTTATTGAAAACATCATGGCTTGAGTCAGGCACACCTTAGTCCTCAAGCTGACATATTTGCTCTTCAACACAAGAAATGGTGACTATCACTAAATCATTAAAATACATAACAAAAACAATGTGGAGTTACATGCTTCATATTATATACATGGATAGACCCCATTGTGTTCACCACCACCTCCATCTTACTAGTTTTCAGTCTCTGTGATTTTTATTTCTTTCACTACCAGAGTCATAGTGTAGTGCTGTAAGGTAAGCATTGCACTGCTAACCTCAAAGGTTCATATCCACCAGACATTCCTTTGAAACCCTACTCAGAGTCTTTCTTGAATGGGAACCAACTCGACGGTACTTAACAACAACAATAATGCTGAGAACAGAATCACCGTCAATACTGGGGAATGCACCATGAATTCATGCTGCATGAAACTGGCAAACCTGAAATGTGTGTAAACGTTGAGTTCACAAAGGAAAAAAGAAAAGAAAGGAAAGGAAAAAGGCTTTTTGGGAAATTAGTTCTGACCTTATTTAGGTTGTTTTCAAAACAATGCGCTCTGCCACTTGCTCCAAATAAAACAATCTAACATGGTGTAAGGAGTGACATGGTCCAAATCACAGATAGGGGGAGGGGGGACTTGCACCTCTTAAAGACCATAGTCCCTGTCCTTCACTCCACACCTAATGTGTTCCTCCTATGTGTAAGACCTGCAAGAAGCCATGCAGAGGTTACTGAAAAGGCTTCGAAGGCAAATGTGCACACTAGAACAGAAACCCTGTACAGGTACTTCCGCACACTGAACAGCATGTAGGGCATCGTATGACTCTTCTGCATTACTACAGCCTTATTCTTCCATGGAAAAGAAGAGGGAAAGAAGAGGGCTTGAAAATTTGAGATGATGCATAGTAGTGCACACATATTCATAAAGTCCTTCATTAGAAAGTAAAACCGCAGGGTGGGAGTGATCAAAATAAATTATATTGTCATAAAGCAATTAAGAGAAAATGAGGCAATCATAAGGTGATAAAAGCCTATTAGTTAAAGGGCCTGAAAAACACAGCGGGTTACAAAAAATTAAATTCTCACACACAGAAAAAATGCAAATACATGCAATTGTCTCTCCATGGCAAGGAATCAAATTACTGATGTGTGGGAAGAGTTAAAATAAAAGCTTTGAAAAATAATAAGTGCAATTTTATTGCCCATCAGCTTTCAGATTTGAAGAATTTAGTCTCCTAAATTCTTGCTTTGTCTTTCATTCATAATGTATTACAAAACAGTTCAGTTCTTCGAAAATAAGAAGATGCATCCTTTTAAAATGAAATGTCATCATCTGAAATGAATTTCATATAGACTTCCGCTATTTAACTCACTGAGGGCACACTTGAATTATAATCTTTAGATGTCAAAAGAACCTTCCTCTAATGCCATTATTAAAAATGAAGAAACTTAGGGCTGGGTAGGTTAAAACCAAGTTTGCACTGGGTTAATGGGTTAGGTATGAAACCCTGGTGGTACACTGGTTAAACACTTCACTGCTAGCCAAAAGGCTGGCGTTCAAACCCACCCAGTGACTCTTTGGGAGGAAAGACAGCAGACACCCTTCTGTCGTAAAATATGCAGCCTAGAAAACCTCATAGGACAGTTCTCCTCTGTCACATGGGGTCACTATGAATTGAAATTGACTAGACAGCACAGAACAACAATGGATTAACAGGAGCAGATCTTGATCTAGAGAGCTGGCCTCCATTTCTCCTGTTTCCTCAACCCAGAACTCTTTTCACTGGGATACCTTGCTTTTCTGCTATGATGATACTGTCCTAAGATTTGGTCTCTACAAGTCAGCAAACTTTCTTCTGTAAGGAGACAGCTTGTAAATATTTTTGGCTTTGTGGACCATAAGCTCTTTCTTGAAACTAGTCAGCACTGCTGTTGTAGTTCATAAGCAGTGGTAGACAATACAGAAACCAAGGAGTGTTGGATGCGTCTCAATGAAACTTCATTTGCAAAAGCACCCAGTGGGCCATTTGGCCTGCAAGCAGTCACTTCCAACTCCTTTGTCTATATCATTTTTTTTTCCAAAAAATTATTTACCAGTTGCCATTGAGTCGATTCTAATTCATAACTACCCCATGTGTGTCAGAGTAGAACTGTATTTCAAAAGTTTTCAGTGAGTGATTTTTTTGAAGTAGTTCTCTGGGCCTTTTTTCTTACGTGCTCCTGGGTGGACTCTTATCTCCAACTTAGTGGTTAGCAGCTGAAATCCTGGTGTGGTATTGTGGGTTAATACACTGGACTGCAAAGTTGTTTGAACTGCAACGTCAGTGGTTCAGGCTCACCAGCTGCTCCTTAGAAACCCTATACAGAGTCGCTATGGGTCAGAACCGACTTAAAGGTACTTAACAACAACAACAACAACAACCTCCCAGGAGTCCTCAGATCCCGAGAAACTATTAATGAGACCTCTTGATGCTAACTGTAAGCTAAACCAACATTTCTGGTGTGGTGCTGTAGGATAAGCACTGAGCTGTTAACTGCAAGAATGGTGGTTCAAACCCACCAGTTGCTCTTTGGAAACCTCATGCAGGGTTGCTATGAATTGACGGCACTTAACAACAGTTCTAGCAGAAAAATTGATAATTTCTTTGGTCACACAGCTGTTTTTTTCCTGAGCAGTGTTCTAGATTCTCTGACTCCATCCTCAATGACCCTATCCTTGCTGCTACAATCAACAAAAGCCTGATTTTAGTTTAATCTGTTTTTCCCTCTTGTTTCTCTAACATGTCTTTGCATAGGTGCCTGTATACAATGACCTTCCTCTCATCTTGGTTCAATCCATTACTGAGTTTAAGGTAGGAATCTAACTGCTTTTCTGCAATTGGGTAACTAACTGTCCTAACACTTCAAGTAAAATGTCTTTTCATATATGTTAAGTTTTCATATTTATGTGGCCTGGTTTCTGGATTCTCACTTCTGTTCCACAAGTCTGTTTGGTTCTTCCTTCATGAAATGTATTTTTAATATTGAATCTTTCTCATCAGGAAAGTCTCCATGTCAGATTTTCTTTTATGTCCTTCAATAAAAATCTAGTTTTCTTCATATGCCTTGCACACAATTTTTTTCATAAGGGTTTTTATGTAAGTTACATTTCACTGATTTCTAAAATCATATATAGCAACACACGTAGCTGAAGTCTGTGCAGTGAAAGGAAAGAAGATTGAAGTTCAGGCAATTACAGGCTGTGAGCCTGAGAGTGATCTATGATTTCTATACTCCCATTGGTAGGGGGAGTAACTGATCAGTGTGCACCAAGAAAGAACACAGCATGGAAAAGTCCAGGGAGAGGGGAAAAAAGTCAGACAATTTTTAAAAGGACCTGGACTCAGTCCAGGAGCAAGCCATGGCCCTAGTCACTGTGGTGAAGTGTCTCATCAGCATTCTCATGGAGAGAATCAGAAGTTGCCCCTCGGGGCAAGGGCTGCAGCAACACCTGGACAGGCAGCGCCTTCCTGTCAGATTACACAAGCTTTTTGTGTTTGGTGTTTGAACACACAACATTTACCCTTCTACAGCTCCCTCATTCTTCCCTGCTTCCTAAGTTTTTGCTTTGTACCTGAATTTATCCAACCCAACTTGTCTCATTTTTATTACTTTCTTCATTCTGTGCCAGTGTTTGTTCAAACTGGCAGGGTGGACATTTACTACTCGACTTTAGTCTCAATTGCTCTTGGTTTGGTATTAGAATGACCTCTATTGAGTCATTCTCCCTACAGATTTTCCATTTCGGGACAATCCCTGCTGCCCTGTTAACACCGATTCTCAAGAACATCTTTCTGGCAACACACATGGCTGGCCTGCTTGCTGAGGTTCCAGGTCAACCCAGTGTCTTTATCTTCATGCAGGACTAGACCTGACAGCTAATTAAACGTATTTCTAATGTATAAATATGTGTGTTTCTATATTGTTGTTGTTGAGTGCCATCAAGTCGGTTCCAACCCATAGCAACCTTGTATAGGGTTTCCAAGGAGTGGCTGGTGAGCTTGAACCGCTGACCTTGCAGTTCAAACCAACTTTGTAGTCCAATGCATTAACCCACAGTACTACATCAGGACTCCACAGTTTCTATATTAACTGTCTGTTTTTGTTGCTGTTGTTAAGTGCTATGGAGTTTGTTCTGACACACAGGGATCCAATATAGATTTTCCCAGGAGTGACTGGTGGGTTTCAATCACTGACCTTGCAGTTAGCAGTCCTTTGCTTATTCTACAGTACATACCAGAACTCCAACTGTTTACTAAGAGAGGTATAAAATACGTTTCAAAAAGAAGAGTCCCTTCTTAACTAACCCTTTTATGGACTGCTGCAGGTATTGTTGAAGAGACATAGCCCATTGTGGTGGATCCATCCAACTATGGAGTCACTCTTCTGCAACATCAGTGGTTCAAACACAGCTTTTCCTTGGAAGCACTATACAGGATTGGAATTGATACGATGGCATCCAACTCCTTAGATTAAGATGCATGATAAGTGAATGAGTTATTATTGGTAGTTCCATCACTTCTACTGACAGCATATCATTTGATGTATGTAGTACCTGCTGCCTCACCTAGTTTCATTAGCACACATATATAAACATTCTTACTGTATAAACTGAGATGACTCTCCCAGGACCTGTCCACATTTTTTTTTTTTTAACCTTCGCAGTGAAATCTATTCTGACTCATGGCATCTCTGCTTGGTATGGAATAGAGATCATTTCCTGGCTATAAACTTCTGTTTATATATAAGTTAAGCATCCCTGGTAGTGTAGTGGATTATGAGCTGGCTGCTATCCACAAAGTCAGTAGTTCAAATCTACCAGTCATGTTCCATGGGAGAAAGATGAGACTTTCTTCTCCCATAAATATTTACAGCTTCAGAAACTTTATACAGAGTCGCTATGAGTCAAAACCTACTCCATGGCACTTAATACCAATAACAACATAGGATCTTCTTAGCTGTAATCTTTAAGGAAGCAGATCCCTAAGACTTTCTTCTGTGGCACTGCTGGGTATGTTCAAGCCACCAACCTCAAGTTAGTAAATGAGTGCAGTCCATTTATGTATGCCACCTAATGACCTGCTTGCCAAAAGCCACAGCTATATTATCAAAATGATTCCAGATGATGCATATGACCTGTTGTTGTTGTTGTTAGGTGCCATCGAGTCAGTACCGACGCATAGGGACCTTATGCACAGCAGAACAAAACACTGCCTGATCCTGGGCCAACCTCACTACTGTTGCCACACTTGAGTCCACTGATGCTTCCACTTGGCCAGTCCATCTCGTTGGGGGTCTTCCTCTTTTTCCCGACCCTCCACCTTACCAAACATGATATTCTTCTCCAGTGATTGGTCCCTCCTGACAATATGTCTGAAGTATGAGAGATGAAGTTTGGCCATCTTGGCCTCCAAGGAGCACTGTGGCTGCACTTCTTCCAAAATGGATCTGTTGGTTCTTTTGGCAGCCCATGGAACTTTCAATAGTCTCCTCCAACACCACAATTCAAAAGCATCAATTCTTCTATGGTATTCCTTATTCACTCTCTAGCTTTTGCATGTATATGAGGTTAATGAAAATACCATGACTTGGGTCAGGTGCACCTTAGTCCTAAAGCTGATATCTTTGCTCGTCAACACTTTAAAAAGTCTTGTGCAGCAGATGTGCCTAATGCAATATGTTGTTTGATTTTTTGATTGCTGCTTCTGTGAGTGTTGATAGTTGATCCAAGATGAATGAAGTCCTTGACAACTTCAATCTTTTCTCCGTTGATAAGAATGTTGTTTATTGGTCCAGTGGTGAGGATTTTTGTTTTCTTTACATTGAGATGTAATCCATACCGAAGTAAGTGTTTTAAGTCCTCTTCACTTTCAGCAAGCAAAGTTGTATCATCTGCATATCGCAGGTTGTTAATGAGTCTTCCTCCAATCCTGATGCCATGTTTTTCTTCATATAACCCAGCTTCTCGGATTATTAGTTTATCATTAATGTAATTGTTTTAAACCATGATTGCACATTAGAATCATCCTGGGGAGTGTTTTAAAAAATGCAGACACTCAGGTCTTACTCCAGACCTATTGGAACATCCCTAAGGATGAGGCCCAGCCATTGGTATTATACAATTCTTATATGAAGCCAAGATTGAAAACCTGCTTCCACAGAGTTTTTGGAGTTCACAAGCTGGTTTGCTCGATCACACCCTCTTGTGAGCAGACCCTCTCTCTTTTAAACTTGAAGAAGACCTATGGGAGTCCAGGCAATCTAGGTCAGTATTTAGAAGTTGGATTTCTCTTTGTAGTTTCCCTGTTGCATTAATCCTGCTAAACCCAGTAAGAGATATACCAGTGAAAATTATTTAAAAATTTAAAAGGGGCCACATCAATGCTTAGTTAGATCCCTTGAGTTAGTTTCCACAGGGAAATGTCTGTGGTATCTTTGAAGAGCCTGGTAGGAATTTCAACAGAATGAAAAGTTCATTGAGTATTAGTGTAACTGAAGCAAGTCCACAGTGGCATAAGATTGTTGAAACAACATTCTATCAGTCTTTCCAGATGCAAACAACCACAGGACTCACTATAGCTAGTCTAAGCAGAAAATAAATTTATTCAAGAGGCGTTTGCCCAACCATGCCATGGGATTGCTTCTATGAAGTCCCTGTTGCTTCGTTTGTAGGGCCAGACAGGAGAGTTCACACAGAAGACTTATGACTGGACCCTTGGGAACCTCCAGTGCCTACTCTTGCCTCCAGCTGCATGCTGTTACTGACAACTTTGCTCTTTTCTGAATGGAAATATCACTATTGTCCATCTGATTGGTGATTGGTAGATCCTCAGTCACATAATTCAACTCCATCAGCAAGAATTGTTGGGAAAGAGTGCTGGAGAAGCAAGATATGTATATTTGTTAAATACAGGAGAGATGCTCAAGAGATCTAAAGTGACCTTGTTGTTGTTGTTGTTAAGTGCCGTCGAGTCGGTTCCGACCCATAGCGACCCTGTACAGGGTTTCCGAGGGTGTAAATCTTTACGGGAGTAGAAAGCCTCATCTTTCTCCCGCGGAGCGGCTGGTAGTTTCGAACCGCTGACCTTAAGGTTCGCAGCCCGATTCGTAACCACTACGCTACCAGAGCTCCTTTGGAATTAAAAAGGTTTACTCCAAACACCTTTTTGTGTTCTTTCCTTTTCCTTACCAAGGATACCCTCATGGGTATCCATTTCTATTAAAACATTTACCAAAAAAGATTGACTCTCAGTCATTGACATGTTTATGCACAGTTAGCACTGTGACATTATATGGCCTGGAAACCTGAGACAGTTGTCGAAAGTTTAATGCGATAGTAAAAGAGAGGGTTTGTTATATGCTAAAGACATTCTCATTACCAATGGAATTGGAAGGAAGAGTGCTAGAAATGGGTCTACAAAGAAGATGTGAGGAGTCTTCCTTTTAGTTTTTCCCCCCAAACCAAACCTAGAACATAGTACCTGCCACCTCACCTACTTTCCTTGACAGCAGACTTGGACTTGACAACTAAGAAAGTTTACAGGAGCTCCTGGTTGCTGTAGAAGGTTAAACACTTGACTACTAACCAACTCACCGAAAGACTGGCACTCGACTCTTAACTAACTAATGGAAAGGTTGGCAGTTGGAACCCACCCATAGGTGCAGCTGAAGACAGACCTGGTGATCTGCTTCTGAAAAGTTACAGCCTCCAAAAACTGTGGAGCAGTTCTACTCATGGGGTCGCCATCAGTCAGAATGAACTCGACAGCAACCAACAAGAACTACATTAAAATACCAATAGAAAAATTAGATCTATGTGGAAATACTAGTAAGAGAATGCTGAGAAAATATGAAATGATTTTCTGACTACAATAGATTTCATGGGGAAGATAATACTGTTTCTATCAGGGACAGAACAAAAGGAATTACTTTATTGTACAATAGCATGAATGATTTTTATTTAGACTAAAGGAACAGTTCCCCAACAGGGTTGCCCTCAGGACACTGGAATTCCCTCGGCCTTTCAGTAAAGACATCTCTCATCTAACACAGATGTTTCCAGAGGATGTGCCTAGAGGCAATATAATGACCTAAATAATCACTTCAAGTCCCTTGCAGGTTTTGATGCTAGCTTTTTCCTAGTCCTCCAGTACAAACCAAATTAGTGTCTTCAAGCACACTAGTTAAGTTTCTTGGGTCACATGAAGCCTCTGGTAGCTAATGGAATAAGTTAGGCTATACACATCGGAGCCAGCTCACCCCACAGTGACCCAGTTTCTCCTTCACATAGAATGAGCAATTTACATCAATTTTGTCCCCTACCCTTCTACCCAGGGTGGCCCTTATGATCCTTGAAAAGGAGCAAAATGTCTGAAACACAGACTTCAAAGGGACTTCTATTTTAGCATTATGATTTCAGTAAACGGGAACCAATCATGAAAGGTCATCAGTAAAGAACAAACAAGATAAGCATTGGCCTGGTTGTGCTCCAAAAAGGCCGAGAGGGAGGAGTGGCGTCAAAGCAAAACACAACGTACTTAAATGTGCACTGACTGCTGACCATGCAAATTCTACTCTGTTTGCACACACAGGAGGCAGCAGTTTTCTATTGTAAGCATTTGGTTGGTGTTGGTCCAGTTTCACTGAGGGAGAGAAGTTATGAGTGGAAACGTTTACTGTGTTATCAAGCTAGGTAAAGATGTCACTGTTCTAGAACTTCCAAATTCCATTCTTTCCTTGGAATTACATACTTCGTTACTAGAAACCTGTTAGAGATGACAAAGCAGTTGACATCATGTGCAAGAGGGGTCCAAGCAAAACTTTTAGAGGATATATTCATTTTCAGTTGAATGTTTGAGACGTGCATGAATGGAAGCAAAAATATCTTGATTTGAAAGACTAGCATTTATTTATCTACTGGGGACTGGTGTGGTGCTGTAGGATACACACTGGACTGCTAACTATAAGACTGGCTGTTCAGACCCACCACGAAAAGAGTTGCTATGACTTGGAATCGACTTGGCCACAAACAACACCACCACCAACAGGCCATTGTAAGCATGCTACCTGATTTTTATCTTCATAACAATCTAATGCAATAGCTTTTATTGATGAAAGTGAGGCTTAGAGATGTTAGAGAATTGATTCAAGATCTCATACCTAAAAACAAGCTCTCATACCTAAAAATGCTGTTGGTGTTAAAATAGACACTGTCAATGCCCCGCTACATCCCCTTGCCCTTACCCCTTCAGTGTGTGCTCCACAATTTCTAATGGCCAACCCTTGCAGTTCTTTTCCTGCAGACTTTCTCTGGCTAACTTAAGAGAATATTCTGCTGCTGCAGCAGGTCAAAAGTACCCAGACATGTGTGCTCCCCACCCTACCAAGCAGTCCTCAAACAGTGATTGAGAGGAACAGGTGTTTAAATACCCAGTTCCCACGCTCTTCAACTGGGGTATATTCTCTAATGCTTCAGTTATTCATTTGCTGTTGTTATTAAGTGCTGTTGAGTTTGTTCCGACTCATAGTGACCCTGCATAGTATTTCCAAGGAGCGACTGGTAAATTTGAACCTCTGGCCTTGTGGTTCAAAATGACTTTGCAGTCCAGTACTTTATTCCAAAGTACCACACCAGGACTCTTCAGTTATCCATACCAGATCAAATTTCCCCAGCAAGAGCAAGCTTCAGTTGTCCATACCCAACCAAGCAGTAACTTATTTGATGATCAACCCCTGTTGACTCTTTCCTTCTCTTTTTTACTTCTCTAACCAGCATTTTCTAGGATTACTGTCCAAATAAAGCACTTGCCTCTGTGTCTTAGGATTGACTTCCAGAAGAACTTCTGCTAAGGCAATTTTATTTGTGCCTTACTACTAATAAATCTGTGCAAAGATCTGGAATCAGAAACCAAAAAGGAAGAACACACTCAGCATTTCTCAAGCTGGGGGAACTGAAGAAAAAATTCAAGCATCAACTTTCATTATTGAAGGATTCTCTGGGCAAATTATTGAATGATACAGAAAGCATCAAAAGAAGATGGAAGGAATACACAGAGTCACTGTACCAAAAGGAAATGTTAATGTTCAACCATTTCAAGAGGTACCATATGATCAAGAGCCAATGATCCTAAAGGAAGAAGTCCAAGGTGCACTGAAGGAATTGGCAAAGAACAAGGCACCAGGAATTGATGGAATAAAAATTGAAATCTTTCAAGAAAGTGAGGCAGCACAGGAAGCACTCACTCATCTCTGCCAAGAAATTTTGAAGACAACTATCTGGCTGACTGATTGGAAGAGATCCATATTTGTGCCCATTCCAAAGAGAGGTGACCCAATGGAATGTGAAAATCATCAGACAATCTTTTTGATATCCCATGCAAGTAAAGTTTTACTAAAGGTAATACAGAAATGGCTACAATCATACATTGACAGAGAACTTCCAGAGGTTCAAGCTGGATTCAGAAGAGGCCGTGGAACGAGAGATATCATTGCTGATGTCTGATAGAGCTTGGCTAAAAGCAGAGAATATCAGAAAGATGTTTACCTGTGCTTTATTGACTATGCAAAGGCTATCGATTGTGTGGATCGTGTCAAGCTATGGACAACATTGTGAAATATGAGTATTCCTGAACACTTAATTGTACTCATGAGGAATCTGGACTTGGACCAAGAGGCAGTTGTTCAAACAGAACATGGGAATACTGAATGGTTTGAAATGTAAAAAGGTGTCCGACAAGGTTATATTCTTTCACTATACTTATTCAACCTGAATGCTGAGCAACTAATCTGAGAAGCTGGGTTCTATGAAAAAAAGTGGCATCAGGATTGGAGGAAGACTCATTAACAACCTGCAATATGCAGATGATACAACTTGATTATTGAAAGTGAAGAGGACTTAAAATATTTACTGATGAATATCAAAGAGCACAGTCTTTAGTATGAATTACATCTCAATGTAAAGAAAACAAAAATCCTCACCACTGTACCAATACGCAACATTCTTAAAAATTTTGAAAAAAGATTGAAGTTGTCAAGGACTTCATTCTTCTTGGATCAACTATCCACACTCATGGAAGCAGCAGTCAAGAAGTTAGAGGACGTATTGCATTAGGCAAATCTGCTGCACAAGACCCTTTTAAGGTGTTGAAGAGCAAAGATGTCAGTTTGAGGACTAAGGTTCGCCTGACCCAAGCCATGGTATTTTCAATAACCTCATATGCATGCAAAAGCTGGATAGTGAATAATGAAGACTGTAGAAGAATTGATGCTTTTGAGTTATGGTGTTGGAGGGGAATATTGAAAGTACTATGGGCTACCAAAAGAACCAATAGATCCATTTTGGAAGAAGTGCAGCCACAGTGCTCCTTGGAGGCCAAGATGGCTAAACTTCATCTCTCATACTTCAGACATATTGTCAGGAAGGACCAGTCACTGCAGAAGAATATCATGTTTGGTAAGGTGGAGGGTCAGAGAAAAAGAGGAAGACCTCCAATGAGATGGACTGGCCAAGTGGAAGCATCAGTGGACTCAAGTGTGGCAACAGTAGCAAGGTTCGCCCAGGATCGGGCAGTGTTTTGTTCTGCTATACATAAGGTTGCTATGGGTCGTTACCGACTCGATGGCACCTAACAACCACAACAACAACTAATAAATGGAAGGGCAGTGTTAGCATTCTTGCCTTCCCTGTAGGATATCCAGATTTTATTCCCAGCCAGTTTACCTCATACATAGTCACCATGTCAGTGGAAAATTGTGTGGTGCCATGATGATAAAGTCCTGGTATAGCACTGTGAGTTAATGTGCCAGACTGAAAAATCATTTGAACTGCAATGTCAGCACTTCAAGCTTGTCAGCCGCTCCTCAGAAATGCTATATAGTGTTGCTATGGGTTGGAACCGACTCGACTTAACAACATGATGATAAATATGTTGAACTTACAGAAAAGGGAGACTATTAGGGAGAAAGGCCAGGCAATCTGTTTCAAAAAAATCAGATAATGAAAAGTCTATGGATCACAATGGTCCATTGTGCATGGATTCGACATGATTTGTGGGCTATGTGACAGCAGCTGATAAAAGCAACACTAATAAATGGAAGTTGCGGCTAAGATAGCAGTGATAGTTTAATTGCAAAAGGGCTTCCAATTTTCTATACCCTCTATATTCATACAATTTGTACTATGAATTTCCAGGGTGTTCCCTCAAGAGATGGAGTGTTTATTTTCACCCCTTATATCTAGACATCTGGTGTGGCGCTGTGGATCAGTACTGGACTGCAACCCACAGGACCAGCAGTCCAAACCCACGAGCTGCTCTTTCGAAACCCTATACAGGGGTGCTATGAGTTGGAACTGACTTGGTAGCACTTAACAACAACTTGATAACATATCTAGACTGCCTGTGAAACTTGCTTTGGCCAGTAGAACGAAACGGAAATGATAGTGTGGCAACTGAGTCCTTCAAAAACCCTGCTTTTTCTCTCTCTTGGTTGTCTGCTCCCTCCATAAAAACAAGTCTGGGCTAGTCTGCTGCAGAACAAGAAAACACATGAAGCAGTGCTCCTTTGAGGCTGAACCCATATGAGACCAGTCAGCCCTCAGCTGACTCACCGGATGACCTCAGATACATGAGTCCAGTCATTCTCAGCTAAGTCTGGCCAGAGTAGCAAAGCAATTTAGCAGACTCAGACACTTATCAGCAACACTAAATGTTTGTTGTTATATGCCCCCGCTCTTTGTTACACAGCATTTTTGTGGCAACAGATAACTGACGCAATTACTGTGAGTTTTACTGGGTTTTGTGTCTTTCCATCTCCTTCCTTGTATTGGAATTTACTTTGTACATGTTTGTGTTTTCTATTCCTCTCTGCTAGTGTCTATAAATATATTGATATTTCCTTCTTGTTATTATTGTTGTTAAAATCTTCTGGGTTGGTTCTGACTCATAGCAGCCCTATATAGGGTTTCTAAAGAGCGGACGGTGAATTTGAACTGCCCACATTTCAGTTCAAACTGACCTTGTGGCCCAGTGCTTATCCTACAGTGAAACACCAGAATTCCATTCCCTTCGTTTCACTGGCCAAAATGGAATTGCTCACCATAGTATATTGGACTCTAGCATCGATTTTATTGCAACTAACTCCTTTAGACTTTACCTTCAGTTAATCTGCTTATTTTTGTTGACCATTACTATAGTATAAGGAGGTGTCTAAAGAGGGGATAGAGGGATGAGGGAAGAGGAACCCTCACAGGACACATTGGGAAAAAGAGGATTCGCTACAAAAAAAGACCAAAAAAAGCAACAAGAATACGGGAAATAGGACGATGACTTGATTTCTTCACTCTGTAAATAAGTATTAAGATTACAGTGAAAATGGAAGATTGTGCAAGAAAAGAAAAAGGTAAGTCTTCATACTCTGGAAACTTGCAAGAAGTTTTGGTGAAAATGAATGTGTCATGTAGGGGTACAATTAGATAAAGGAGAGAAGTCCCATGCGGCCTATAGATACTGTTATGATTGTTGTTGTTGTTGTTGTTGTTGTTAAGTGCCGTCAAGTCAATTCCGACCCACAGTGACTCTGTATAGGGTTTCTGAGGAGCAGCTGGTGAGCTTGAACCACAGAGTTTGCAGTTCAAATGGCTTTGCAGTCTGGCACATTAATCCACAGTGCCAGGTGCCAATAAATTGGTTCCATTTTATAGCAATCCCATGCACAACAGAATGAAACACTGCCCAGTCCTGCACTTTTCTCACAATTGGTACATTTGATCCCACTGTTACTGTCATTGTGTCAGTGCATCTCGTTGGGGGTCTTCCTCTTTTTCACTGACTGTCTATCTTACCAAGCATAATGTCCTTCTTCAGAGACTGGTCCCTCCTGAGGAAATATGAAAGACGAAGTTTCAACATCCTCACATCTAAGGAGCATTATGGCTGTACTTCCTCCAAGAGAGATTTGATTTTCTTCTGGCAGTCCATGGTGCTTTCGATATTCTTTGCCAACACCATAATTCAAATGCATCAATTCTTCTATAGTCTTCGCTATTCATTATTGTGATGCAACCCATACTAAAGGCTGTGGTCTTTGATGTTCATCAGTAAGTATTTTAAGTCCTCTTCACTTTCAGCAAGAAAGGTTGTTTATCATTTGCATATCACAGGTTGTTAATGAGCCTTCCTCCAATCCTAATGCCATGATTTTCTTCATATCATCCAGCTTTTTGGAATATTTGTTCAGCATACAGGGTGAATAAGTATGGTGAAAGAATACAACCTTGGTGCACACCTTTCTTAATTTTAAGCCATTCGGTGTTCCCTTGCTCAGTTTGAACAACTGCCTCTTGGTCTATGTACAGGAGGATATTCTCCTATCACTGACAGCATTGTACTTTAGGATAAATATTTTTGACAGTTGATGGAATGCAGTTTCTATTTGTAGTTTCTAGAAGAGTAAACCTTTTGATTTTCTTTTTCAGTGAGCTGAAATGGACTGGTATTGGTCATACATGGTTCTAGAAAGGTTGAATGTAGTTCAAACATGAGTGACAAGCAGTTGCCATGGAACCTGGGCATTTTTTCCTGACCCGCTCTACAGTTCCTTTAAACCTTGGGTCACAAAGACTTTCTTTCTGCATTGTTGTTAGCTCTTGTCCCCAACTTGTGGTCCCTTCACACACAATGAAATAAAATGGTGTCCAACCAAGCACCTTGCCATGAGAGCCAAAATATGACTCTGCAGAGGATTGTTTGTAGATAGAGTTGCTGTGATTATAAAGTTTCCATTGGTTGATTTTTCTGAAGACTTTTGCCAACTCTTCATTAATCTGGAATTAGTCTGGAAGTTCTGCTGTAAACTGTTTAGTATCATAACAACACATGTGTAAGTAGTGTTTAGCCTAAGGTGACTGTGCTTGGAGGTGCACTGGCTAGGATTCAAATGTGGGTCATTCTCTTGAAAAACTAGAATTTTTCCACCATTGCTTCTCTTTGTTCTGTGTGTTGTTTGTTGTTGTTGTGTACCATTGAGTCTATTCCAACATATAGTGACCATATAGTACAGAGCAGAAGTGGTGTGGTGCTCCATGTAGGATGAGTGCTGCAAGGTTGGTGGTTTAAATCCACCAGTTAATCCTCAGAAACCCTCTATTAGGTCACTGTGAGTTGGAACCAACTGGAAAGCACTAACAACCACAACAGAATAGATGTATAGTGTTTACCAAACTATAATCTTAATGAGAACAGATTGCCAGATCTTTTCTCCCACAGAACCACTGGTGACTTTGAACCATGGACCTTTCAGTTAGCAGTTAAAGCTTAATCATTGTGCCACCAGGGACCATTTCTAAGTTGTTGTTGTTATTAATAAGTGCCACCAAGCAGTTCTGACACACAACGACTCTGTATAGCAATTCTAAGGAATGGCTAGTTGGTTTGAACTGCCAATCTTTTTAAATCCAGTGCTTAATCTGCAGCGCCATACCAAGACTAATATTCTTATATTGAGAATTGTTCTGTTTCTTCATTTCTTTGGACAAGAGGTGCCCTGTTTATTTTGGTTTTGTTAGTAATTGGTTTTGTCATTCTTGGGTGTGAAATGCTATACATATAAAATCCTTTTGGTATTGGGCACTGGAAATACAATCAACCTAAATAAAATGGTACAATTCTGACTCCACGAGCTCAACTATCAAGTAGATGACTTGGTGCCATTATTATCCTTGTCTCAGAATAGGGCATGAGGAATTTGTCCCAAATTAAGAGATTCAGTGGAGTGTTCCATGTTGGTGACTATTCTAAAGAACAAAGAAAAATGCATTTCCCTATTTCATGGTGTTTGCATCTAGACCTTTATGGAGTTGGAAAATAACATTAGCTTTTAATGGACCCGTTCATGTTATTGGACTGTTAGGAAGTTAAAGTTATTTACTTTTTCAAAAATTTCTACAGGGAAGGTAAGGACCTGGATACCTTCAGAATCTGGCAAAAATAGGTAAATTATCTCCTGGATTTATTCAAATATTTGTAACAAGCCCTTCTGTGCAAGTTTTCATGACATCTTTAGGGTAATTAGTTTCATGGAATATTGCCAAGTGTCATATTTTTCCTATTCCCAACCCCTTTCTTAGTACTCCTGGGAATGTCTGAAATTTGAGATAAGCTCTGTTAACTCAAAGTTTTATTTAAAAGTTTAATTAACACAAATGCCGAGTGACGCATGTACTGACATTAAGTGGGTAGACTGCATGTAAGTCTGTGGATTTTAAGAGCAGTACCTATAAAACCCATTGCCCTCAGCAACCAAGGAAGTTCTTTGTCTCTTCCACAGCAGGTATAAGCCCTTGAAACTCACTCCCTCATTCTCAGCCTTCCAGGTTCTCAGGATTCTACCACCCCCAATGAAGTTAGATCCAAATTAAGCCAAATCCACTGCCATCAAGTCAATTCTGATTCATTGCAACCCTACATCGGATTTCCAAGATGGTAAAATTTTATGACAGCAGACAGCCTCATCTTTCTCTTAAAGAAAAGCTGGGGGATTAGCAGCCCAGTGCATAATGCTCAGTGCCACCAGGAGTCCTTCTGAAGTTTGATATTATTGTTGTTAAGTACCATTGAGTCGGTTCCAACTCACAGAGACCCTGTATTGGGTTTCCAAGGAGCATCTGGTGAGTTTGAACTGCCGACCTTGTGGTTCAAACTAATCCTGCAGCCCAGGGCCTATCCTACAGCATCACAGCAGGACTCCAGTTCAGACTCATAGTAAGTTTGTATAGGGTTTCCAAGGAATGGCTGGTGGGTTTGAACTACCAACCTTGTTGTTAGCAGTCAGGTGCTTATCCTAAGTACCATACCAGGACTCTGAATCTTGGTGGTTGTTGTTGTTTTTGTTAAGTGCCGTTAAGTCAATTCTGACTCATAGTGACCCTGTATAAGGTTTCCGAGGAGTGGCTGGTGAGCTTGAACCACCAACCTTGCGGTTCAAACTGACTTTGCAGTTGAGCACATTAACCCGAGTCTTAGTTGTTGTTGTTGCTAAGTGCCATTGAGTTGATTCTGACCCATAGCGACCCTGTATAGGGTTTCCAAGGAGCAGCTGGTGAGCTGGAACCACCGACCTTGCAGTTCAAATGACTTTGCAATCTGACTCATTAGCCCACAGTGACTATGAATTTCCTCTAAACTTGTTCTTTGGCAAACCTTCCCTTGTCTCTACTAGTAGCAGCCCTACCCTTCCAGATCCTTGGGCTTTTGATAGCTTTCAGATCTGCCTTCCCACCACTCCTTTGTCAGTTTGTTGTACGGTGATGGCTTGTGCAGTGCTGTGATGCTGGAAGCTAGCTATGCCACCAGTATTTTAAATACCAGACTAAGACAGACTAGGAAGAAGGAGAGACAGACCATTTCTTAAATGTTAGCCACTGAAAACCTTATGAATAACAGCAGAATATTGTCAGGTATAGAGCCGGGAGATGAGCTCCACAGGTTGGAAGGCACTCAAAATATGAGTGGGGAAGAACTGCCTCTTCAAAGTAGACTTGACCTTAATGACATGGATGGCATTAAAATTTTGGGACCTTCGTTTGTTGATGCGGCACAACTCAAAATGAGGAGTATAAATCCAGGAAATTTGGAAGTTGTCAAAAATGAAATGGAACATATAAAGATTGATAAGCACCAACACTAAAGCCAGTGACTATGAAACTAAAGATTTCTACCAAATTCTCCAGTCTGAAATTGATCAAGCATGTAATCAAGATGCATTGATAATTACTAGTGATTGGAATATGAAAGTTGGGAACAAAAAGGAAGAATGGGTAATTTGAAAACCTGGACTTGGTAATAAAAATGATGCTGGAGATCACAGGATAGAACCTTGCAAGACCAAGAACTTTGCAAATATCTTTTTCAACAACATGAAAGGCACATATATATGTGTCTCTCACCAGATGGAATATACAAGAGTCAAATTCACTATATCTGTGGGGAGAGATGATGGAAAAAGCCTAATATCATCAGTCAAAACAAAAGAGGCAGGCTGTGGAAAAGATCATCAATTTCTCACTTGCAAGTTCAGGATGAAATTGAAGAAAAGTAAAACAAATCCACGAGAGCCAAAATATGACCTTGAATATATCCCACCTGAATTTAGAGACCGTTTTAAGAACAGATTTGATTCATTAGACACTAATGACCAAAAACAAGAAAAGTTGTACAATGAATCAAGGACATCATACAGGTGAAAGTAAAAGGTTATTAAAAAGGCAGAAAAAAAAAGACTAAAATGGAAGTCAGAAGGGCTGCTGAAACTTGATCTTAGGTGTAAAGAAACTAAAGTGAATAGATGAAATGAGGATGTAAAAAAGCTGAACAGAAATTTTCAAAGGGCATCTAGAGAAGACAAAGTCAAGTATTATAATGAAATATGCAAAGATTTGGAGTTAGAAAACCTAAAGGGAGGAACATGCTCAGCATGTCTCAAGCTTAAAGAACTGAAGAAAAAAATTCAAGCCTTGGGTTGCAATATTGAAAGATTCTATGGAACCAACCTGATGGCACTTATCAACAGTAACAATGGGCAAAGTATTGAATGATTCTGGAAACTTCAAAAGAAAATGGAAAGAATACACAGAGTCACTGTGCCAAAAAGAATTATTCAAAGTTCATTCATTTCAAAAACTGATGGTATTGAAGGTAGAAGTTCAAGCTTCACTGAAGGTATTGGTGAAAAACAAGGCTCCAGGAACTGACAAACTACCAACTAAAATGTTTCGACAAAATAGTGCAGCACCAAAGGTGCTCATTTGTCTATGATAAGAAATTTGGAAGCTAGCTACCTGGCCAACCAATTGGAAGAGATCTATATGTGTGTCCATTCCAAAGAGAGGTTACCCAACAGAACGTGGAAATTGTCAAACAATACCATTAATATCACATGCATGCAAAATATTGCTGAAGATAATTAAAAAGAAAATTACAGTAGTTCAGGGAGCTGCCACAAATTCAAACCAGATTCAGAAGAGGATGTGGATAACAAATGGATCTTGACCGAAAGCAGCAAGTGCTAGAAAGATGTTTATTTGTGTTTTAGTGACCATGCAAAAGCATTCACCTGTGTGAATCATAACAAATTATGGATAACATTTGAAGGATGGGTATTCCAGAACACTTAATTGTGCTCATGAGGAACCTGCACATAGACCAAGAAGCATTCATTCAAACAGAAAATGGTATACTGTGATTTAAAATCAGAAAAAGTATGTGCCAGGTTTATACCTTTTCACTCTTCTCAAATACTTATTCAATCTGTATGATGAGCAAGTAATCTGAGACTCTGGATTATATGAAGACAAGCCTGGCATCAGGATTGAAGGAAGATGCATTAACAACCTGTGAAATGGAGATGATGCAACCTTTCCTGCTGGAAGCGAAGAGGACTTAAAATACTTTCTGATGAAGATCAAAGACCATCGGTATGGATTGCACTTCAATGTAAAGATAACAAAGATCCTCACAACTGTACCAAATAAAAAGTGCAATGATAAGCTGAGGAAAGACTGAAGTTATCAAAGATTTCAATTTCTTTGAACCACAATCAATGCTTATGGAAGCAGCAGTCAAGAAATGCAAATCTGCTGTACCTCTTCAATCCCTTTAATGCATCCAAAAGCAAAAATGTCAGTTAGAGGACATTTACAGATTTCATTTATTCATTTTTCAATTTTAAAATGCATATGAGGTGATTGAAAATATCATGGCTTGGGACAAACTCACTTTCGTCCTCTAATTGAAACCAAAATCCTCACCACTGGACCAATAAATAGCAACCATATAAATAGAGAAAAGATTGAAGTTGCCAAAGACTTCATTTTGCTTGGATCAACCATCATTGCTCATGGAAGCAGCAGTCAAGAAACCAAATAACATATTGCATTGGGTAAATCTGCTGCACAAGACCTATTTAAAGTGTTGAAGATCAAAGATGTCAGTTTGAGGACTAGGGTGCACCAGACCAAAGCCATTATATTTTCAATAACCTCATATTCATGTAAAAGTTGGACTGTGAATAAGGAAGACCATAGAAACACTGATGCATTTGAGTTATGGAGTTGGAGGAGAATATTAAAAGTACCATGGACTGTTGCATGCAATAATTGGCTATACTCCGTGACCCGCATGAAGAAATTAAACCCAAGTCGGGGCAATGGGAGATTTTTAAAAAAGGAAGACACAAGACACAAAATGAAAATAGTAAAGTTGGAACCAGGTGGGACACAGAACACTGTTAGAGGTACTGTGGTACTGACTTAGGTTCAGCACATTTATCATATACACAGGAAAGTGCTGGGGGCAGGGAAAAGAATGTAAAAACATCTGGAGTTATTGATGCATGCAGTAAGCAGGACTTTATCAGAAGAATGTAGTTGCTAGGGAAACAGAGATAGGGCAGCTAGACGTTTTTGCAGACTAAACTGAAGATCATGGCTGTGTACAAGGAAAGACTTTGCAAATTCCTTGTTCCCTGAGGCAGGCTTTGAAAGTTCCTCAGGTGGCAGCCTGATTTTCTGGACCTCAAATGTTTAGTTACAATCCTTCAGTAAAACTGCCCCCAAGTCTGAGACCTTTGGCTCAAATCACTCCCAACAATGGACTGCCAAAAGAACAAACTAATCAGTGTTGGAAGAAGTACAGCCAGAATGCTCTTTGGAAGCCAGGATGGCCAAACTTCATCTCTCAGACTTTAGACATATTATCAGGAGGGATCAATCCACTGGAGAAAGATATCATGTTTGATAAAGAGGAAGGTTGGAGAAAAAGAGGAAGATCCCCAACAAGATGGATTGGCACAGTGGTAGCAGCAATGGACTCAAACGTAGCAACAATTGTGAGGTTGGCGCAGGACCGGGAAGTGTTGTGTTCTGTTGTGTATAGGGCTGCTATGAATCAGTACTGACTTGATGGCACCTAACAACAACAAGGAGCTCTGGTAGTGTAGTGGCTACGAATCGGGCTGCGAACCTTAAGGGCAGCGGTTCGAAACTACCAGCCGCTCCGTGGGAGAAAGATGAGGCTTTCTACTCCCGTAAAGATTTACACCCTCGGAAACCCTGTACAGGGTCGCTATGGGTCAGAACTGACTCGAAGGCACTTAACAACAACAACAACAACAATAACACAAGAAAGATCAATTTATGCCTTTATTATTCAAATTTATACACCAACCCCTGAAGCAGGTAATTATGAAATTGAAGAATTCTACTAAATTCTTCAGTCTGAAGTTTCTCACACATGCAATCAAGATGCACTGATAATTACTGGTGATTGAAATGCCTCAGTTGGAATAAAAGAGAAAGGATCCATGGTTGGAAACTGTGGCCTTGGTGATAGAAAGGATGCTGGAGACAGCATGATAGGATTTTGCAAGACAGTGACTTATTATTCATTGTCAATATTATTTTTAGCATAAAAGGCAAGTATACAAATGTGTTGTTGTTGTTGTAGTTAAGTGTCATCAAGTTGGCTCTGACTTATAGAGACCTTGTTTAGGGTTTCTGAGGAGCAGTTGGTGAGTGTGAACTGCTGATCTTGTGATTCAAATCAAATTTGAAGTCCAGTGCTTTATCCTACAGCACCATACCAAGTACTTCTGGTAATACACAGGCTTGACCACATCTATGTGAAGAGATGTTGAAAAAGTTCAATATCATCAGCCAAAACAAGGCCAGGGACAGACAGTGGAAAAGACCATTAATTACTCACATGCAAGTTCAAGGTAAAGCTGAGAAAAAATTTTAAAAGTCCACTAGACCCAAAGTATGACCTTGAATGTGTCCCACCTGAATTTAGAACCCATCTCAAGAGCAGATTTGAAGCATTAGAAATTCATGACTGAAGACCAGAAGACTTGTGGAATGACATCAAGAACATCATACAGGAAAAAATCAAAGCATCATTAAAAAGATGGCAATGAAAGAAAAGACCAAAATGGTTGTCAGAGGAGACACTGAAACTTACTCTTGAGCATAGCAAAGCTAAAGCAAATGGGAGAAATGAGGAGGTTAATGAAATGAACAGAAAATTTAAAGGGCAGCCTGAGAAGACAAAATCAAGTATTACAATGAAATCAGTAAGGTCTGGAATTAGAAAATCAAAAGGAAAGAACTTTCTCAGCATTCCCAAAGCTGAAATACTTGAAGAAAAATCCAAGCCTGGAATTGCAACATTGACAGATTCTATGGGTAAAAGCCAGTGATGATTAATTTCAATCTGAAATTGATCAAACATGTAATCAGAATGTATTGATATTCACTACTGGTTGGAATGTGAAGGTTGGAAACAAAGACGAAGGATTGGTAGTATGAAAACATGGCCTCAGTGATAGAAATGATGCTGGAGATTGCATGAAAGAATTTTCAAGACGAATGACTTATTCATTCATTGCATATACCTTTTTAAAACAACATAAAATGTGACTATACACATGGACCTCACCAGATAGAATACACAGAAATCAAATTGGCTACAACTATGAAAAGAGACAGTGGAAAAGCTCAACATCATCAGCCAAAACAAGGCCAAGGGCCAACTGTAGAATAGACCATCAATTGCTCCTATTCAAGTTCAGGCTGAAGTGAAAGAAAATTAAAACAAGCCCACATGAGCCAAAATTTGACCTTGAATATGCTCCACCTGAATTTAGAGACCATCTCAAGAACAGAAGACACTAGTGACCAAACACCAGAAGAACTGTGGATGACATCAAGGACATCAAACAGGAGAAAACACAAGGTCATTGCAAATCAGGAATGAAAGAAAAGACCAAAATGGATGTCAGAGAAGACTCTGAAATTTGCTGTCCTGTGTAGACATGCTAAAGTGAATGGAAGAAATGTGGAAACAAAGAGTTGAACAGAAAATTTCAAATGGTAGCTGATGCCATACGGACCTTAGCTAAAAGTAGAGCATACCAGAAATAAGTTTACCTATGCTTTATTTAACAACCTGCAATATGCAGATGATACAACATTGCTTGTTGAAAATGAAGAGGACTTAAAACATTTACTGATGAAAATCAAACAGCACAACCTTCAGAATGGATTACATCTCAATGTAAAGAAAACAAAAATCCTCACTACCTGACCAATAAACATTATTGTCAACGGAGAAAAGATTGAAGTTTCAAGGACTTCTTGGATCAACTATCAACACTCACGGACGCAGCAGTCAAGAAATCAAACAATGTATTGCGTTAGGCAAATCTGCTGCATAAGACCTTTTTAAATTGTTGAAGAGCAAAGATGTCAGCTTGAGGACTAAGGTGCACCTGACTCAAGCCATGGTGTTTTCAATGACCTCATATGCATATGAAAGCTGGACAGTGAATAATGAAGACCGTAGAAGAATTGATGCTTTTTTGAATTATGGGGTTGGAGGAGAATATTGAAAGTGCTGTGGGCTGCCAAAATAACCAATAGATCCATTTTGGAAAAAGTGCGGCCAGAGTGCTCCTTGGAGGCCAGGATGGCCAAACTTTGTCTCTCATACTTCGGACATATTGTCAGGAGGGACCAGTAGATGGAGAAGGATATGGAGAAGGTGGAAGGTCAGAGAAAAACAGGAAGACCCCCAATGAGATGGATTGGCCAAGTGGCAGCATCGATGGGCTCAAGTGTGGCAACAGCAGTGAGGTTGACCCAGGATTAGGCAGTGTTTCGTTCTGCTATGCGTAGAGTCGCTATGAGTTGGTACTGTGTCAATGGCTCCTAACAGAAACAACAAATGCTTTATTGACTATGCAAAGGCTTTCAGCTGTGTAGATCTTGACAAACTATGGTTAACATAGCAAAGAATGGGTATTACAGAGCTCTTCATTATGCTCACGAGGAACCTATACATAGACCCAGAGGTAGTCATTTGAACAGAACAACTGGATACTGAATGGTTTAAAACCAGGAAAGGTGTGCACTGGTTCAATGTCATTCAATCTGTATTCCAAGGAAATAATTTGGATTATCTGAAGAACTTGGCATCAGGTTTGGAAGAAGACTTGCAATATGCAGATGATACAACCTTGCTTGCTGAAAGTGAAGAAGACTTGAAATACTTATGAAGATCAAAGACTACAACTTTCTGTATGGATGGCATTTCAATGTAAAGAAAAGAAAAGAGTCTCACAACTAGACCCTTAAATAATACGATAAATGGAGAAGAGATTGAAGCTGTCAAAAACTTCATTTTGTTTGGATTCACAATTAACAGTCATGGAAGCAGCAGTCAAGAAATCACGTGGTGAATTGAAGTGTTCAAGAGCAAATGCGTCAGCTTGAGGACTAAGATGCATCTGACTGAATCTATGATATTTTCTTCACCTCATAGTCATGTAAAAATTGGACAATGAATAAAGAAATCTGTAGAGGATTCAATGCATTTAAAGCATGTTGTTGGAGAAGATTAAAAGCACCATGGACTGATAGAAAGAAATCTGTGTTGGAAGATGTACAGACAGAATGCTTCCTAGAGGTCAGGGTGGTGAGACTTCATCTCTTATAGTTTGAACATGCTATCAGAAGGGGCCAGTCCCTCCCTGGAGAAGGACATCATGCTTGGTAGAGTGGAGGGTTGGTGAAAAGGAGAAAGACACTCCACTCCCATCCCATGAGATGATTTGACACAGAAGCAGCAAAAAATGGGCTCAAAAATAACAGTAATTCTGAGAATAGTGCCAGACGGGACCATTTTTCATTCTGTTGTGGAGAGGATCACTTAAGTCGAAACTGATTAGGTAGCACCTAACAACAACAACATGCATGTCCAATGACAAAGTAGAGATGGTTCCCTCTCTCTGTTCTACCACAGTCATGGCATTTTAAGTAACAGAGAACTGGTAGCGCATTGAGGAAGAGAACTTTGGTCATAGTTCATAAAAACACCTTTCCTTTATCTTGGTTCCATAAACACCTCATTAAATACTGGTACTATTTGTCGTTGCTGTTTTTCAGATTTAATTTGGTTCTGGGTATCTCTGAAAGTTTTGGGATTTGTTACTTTGCAAGTGGCACTTGATAAAGCATTCATCAAGACCTACCACAGGTGTGTGATTCCATTCACTTTCAAAGAACCAATCATCAGCTAGGCTTTGATATACAGAGGAATTTTGGGTAAATGCTTCCTTTGCTGGAAGTCTATGATTAGAATTTTCTGAGTTTCTGATATGGAAGAAAAAGTTGTAACTCTTGTGTAAGTGAAGTCCTGGTGTGGCCCTGAGGGTTAATGCTCTGGACTGCAAAATCGGTTTAAATCACAAGGCCGGCTGTTCAAGCTCACCAGCCACTCCTCGGAAACACTATTTTTGGTCACTATGGAAAGGAGCTCTGGTAGCATAGTGGTTACGAAACACAAGGTTAGCAGTATGAAACAACCAGCTGCTCCGTGGGAGAAAGATGAGGCTTTCTGCTCCTGTAAAGATTTACCGCCTCGAAAACTCTGTACAGGGTCACTATGAGTCGGAACCAACTCCACGGCACATAACAACAACAACAACAACATGTGTTGGAACTGACTGGAAGGCACTTAACAACAACGACTTGTGTAAGTACCCCATTTAAATTTTAATATGGTGATTTAACCTTTGTTCTCAGCTTGAATTGAAAATCAAGGTGTGGATTGAGGCTCTTTGATTGAGCAAGGAGGAACTCAGTGATCATTAGCAAACATGACCCTTGTATGGAGTTGTCAATTCTAGATGCGAGTCCCAGAGTTGGAAAGGATTTTAACTTCCTCGGATTAAGCCAGGCGTCCTGTGTTTACATCCCCACTGTGATGTGTTGTGCATCTCTGCTTCTGTTCCCTCAAGACATACATTCCCTCCCATAGAATCTAGGCTGCAAACCTGCAGCCCACACAGTGTTTTGCTTGGCTTGCCTAGTGTTTAAATGTTTAAAAAATTTAGTTGCTAATAATAAAAATTGGAAGACTCTTCATAGATTCTTAGAACTCTGATTTCTTCCAAAAATCAGTTAAAACTGGCACTGTATTCCCATGGGAGCAATAACCTGGAGCTGAGTAGCAACTCCTCCATTTATATAGGCACAAGCTTTCTAGTTCACCACCATTTCTATCCAGACTGCTTTTCACTCATTTATATTTTGCTTTTCAGAACTTTGAGTTGCTGATTTCTGTTCCAGGAACCCAATCCACTGGCTCAGCACCAAGAGAAACCAATTCAATCAATGTCTCTGTGCTTTTTTAGGGAGAAAATACAGTCACTTTTATTTTTAACTTTTTATTGTAAATTAGATGAAGGTTTACAGAGCAGATCACCAGCTTTACTTTCAACAATTCACAGATATATTTTTTCATCTCATTGGTTACAGTCCTTTCAATGTAATATCACTTACCCTATTTCATTCTTGAGCTTCATGTTTCCATTCTTTTCTAACCCTTCCGAGCTTTGTTCTTAGGCAAATGCTGCCCTTTTGATCTCAAATAGATGATTATTATAAGGAGCACATACCTCACTAGAGTTATTGTTCCTTTTATAGATTGTCTATTGTTTGGCTGAAAATTGAGCCCTGGGGTGAATTTATTTGCAGACTTAAAGGGTAACTAAGGTCCATAGCCTTGGGGGATTCTACCAGTCTCTATATGAACAGTAAGCCTGGTCTTTATTATGATTTTGAGTTTTGTTCCACATTTCCCCTCAAATCTATTCAGGATCTTCTAATGTGACCCCTTTCAGAACAGTTGATAGTGGTAGCCTGGCCTCATCTAGTTCTTCTGATCCCAGGTTGTAGAGACTAATGTTCACATAGCCTGTTAATTAGTTGTTTCTATATGTCTTTGATTATCATCATTCTTCTTTTGTCCAGACAGGAAGAGACCAATAGCAGCACATTAGATGGCTTCTTAGAAGCTTCTAAGACCCCAGTTGCTACTTACCAACATAGGACATAGGATATTATCATGGTCTTGTTATGCCAATTGATCTCAATATCCTCCAAGACTATGGTCCTGAGCCACCAGGCACAGTGGCTCATTCCCTTAAGAGTTTTGGTAATGTCTAAGATGTTTTCATAACTTTGCCACTTGTACGCTCCATCATATTCATGGATATATATGCAAGAAAGGTAAATATACAGCTATCCTCTGTCAAACCTATAT
>NW_006408647.1:5128438-5128909 GCF_000296735.1 Chrysochloris asiatica
ATTTGTGGTTTTCAAGACTATCATCGAGGCTGTTCCAACTCATAGTGACCCTGTACAGGGTTTCCAAAGAGTAGTTGGTTGGTTTGAACGGCTGACCTTGTGATTTACAGTCCAGTGCTGATTCTACAGCATCACACCAGGAGTCTCTCTCTCTCTCTCTCTCTCTCTCTCTCTCAATCTCTTTCTCTCCATATATTATATATATGGCGTCCTGGTGTGGTGCTGTGGGTTAATACTCTAGACTGCAAGGTCAAATCAACCGCAAGGCTAGCGATTCAAGCTCACCAGCTGCTCCTCAGAAACCCTATACAGGGCCGCTATGAGCAAGGCTGCTAATCTCATATCAGCAGTACAAAATTACCAGTAGTTCCATGGGAGAAAGATGAGGCTTTCTGCTCTCATAAAGATTTACAGCCTCAGAAACTCTACAGGGTGACTGGGAGTTGAAACCAACTCCATAGCACATAACCA
>NW_006408647.1:5129009-5144092 GCF_000296735.1 Chrysochloris asiatica
CACACAGTTATAGAGGTGGTCAGTCCCATGTTAATGCTGTAGATATCAGGATGAAGGCTTCTGGCTCACATAGCTGCAGGGCTGATGAGCCAAGATCAGCAAGTCAGATGGCAAGCAAGCAGGTCCAGTGGGTCAGAAGGCAGCTGTTGATGACTCCCAGGATGGGCAGGTATTGGAGCAGGCCACTAGCTTGAGTTGAAAGAACCGGAGGTTGGAGGATGAGCCAGATGAAAGATCCTAGCCCAGCAGAGAGGAAGCAAGCTTTGACTGAGTGTGCCACATTTTGGAAGCAGGCCAAATCCCTGAGGAAACTTCCTTTCAACTGATTGGCTGCTCATAGCAGACATCATCATTGACTTGATTGCATTATATTAGATCTCATCATGGGGAGAACTACATCTCAACTGCCAAGTCACTGAGAATCCTGGCTCAGTCAAGGTGATACAAAACTTTAACTGTCACAGTGGATACACTCTCCCTCCCACACCAGGTTCAGCCTGTTGTGTATTCATGAATTTACTTGTAGATCAGTATTATTGCAGGATTGTATTTATAACAGTATTTATCATTGTTGCCTTTAACTCTTGCCCTCTTTCCAGTGTCTTCCCCTGCCTCGATCATTGTTTGTTTGTTAGTTTGTTTTAGCCAAACTTCCTCTTATTGTATATTGCCTTCCCCTTCCCCCAAGTAACATGTGTTTTCATTTCTTTCCAAGTTTAAATATGTCTGTTCTATTTTGAAATATACTTGATTTCCTTTCCATTTGGAAGTTCTGTAACTATGCTATTACCTCTTTTTACTTTGTAATTGCCTTTTTTACAAATTAATACCTCTGGTAAACTATTTTCAGTCTTGTAGGTTTATTTTACCTTGGATACTTCTACATCTGGGTTGACTTTTGGGTGGCATTGTCCTGCATGTTAATATCAGGTTGTCTAAATTGCTGATTCTCATGAAGAACTCTCTTTAGTATTTCTTGTAAGATTGGTCTGATGTTTATAAATTCTTTTCATTTCTGTTTATCTGGATATATTCTAATTTTGACACCATATTTAAGGGACAATTTTGCTGGTGCATGTTAATATCAGGTTGTTGTCTACATTGTTGGTTCTCTTTTTGAAGAACTCTAGAGTATTTCTTGTAAGATTGATCTGGTGTTTATAAATTTCTTTAATTTCTGTTTATCTGGATATATCCTAATTTTGCCATAATATTTAAGAGATAATTTTGCTGGGTCTCTGATTCTTGGTTGACAATGTTTTTTCTTTCAGAATTTTATATATGTCATTCCATTACCTTTATGCCTACATAGTTTCTGCTGAGAAATCAGAGTTTAATCTTACTGGTTATCCTTTGGAGATAACTTTGATTTTTTACTCAGCTACTTTTAGAGTTCTTTCCTTGACTTTGGTTTTGGAAAGTTTGATTATGATATGCCTTGGTGATTTGCTTTTGGGGTCTATCCTGTTTGGAGTTCATTCAGCTCCTTGAATACTTATTTTCTTGTTTTTCATGATGTTAGGACAACTTTCTTTCAACAACTCTTCAACATTTTTTGTTTGTGTTTTTTAATTTCTTTCTGCTCTGAAATTTTGATCACAGGTAAGTTATTCCTCTTAATGGTGTCTCACATAATTCTTAGTCTTTCTTTGGCATTTTTCCTTCTTTTTTTTCTGATTGTTACTCTAACAGATTAGTTTTGAGAGATTTGTCTTTGTGCTCACTAACTTGGCCTTCCATTGATTCAATTCTGCTCCTTTGTTATTTCAGTGCATTGTCTGTGAAATCTTAATATTAACCATATGTATTTTTATTTGCTGTTTTTGTATCGTTTCTAATTTTTCATTTATCTTGTCAGTTTGTTCTTGTAGTGTTTTCCTGAATTCTTCCAAAGATTTGCAGTATTTTTCTTTATTTCATCTGTAGCTTTCTCAATCTTTCTCTCAGTCTGTTGAAAGTACCTAAATAACATCATTCCTTTTAATCCCTCATGGATAGTTCCAATGCCATTTCTTCCTCAGAAAGCTCTCTGGCTCTGTAATTTGGTTACTTATTTGAGCCACTCTGTCTTGTTTCTTCATATGAACTGAAATGGTCTATTTCCTCTGAGATATTGTAGTTTGTATTTGTATTAATTGCTGATCAATGTACTCTTAATCACTCACTACTTGTCTCCTGGTGGGTGTGATAGAGAATGTATGTACAGAGTTCTCTGTTCACTGTTTGTATAGTGGAATTTAAGGCAAGTTTGGCTGGTGTTGGCACTTGTCTATCAATGATCAGGGGCCTCACCCACTAGATGGGGCTGCAGAAGGTATGGGTGTGGCTGGGCCATGTAGGAATAATTTCTCCTATCAAGTGGAACAAGGAAACAAAAAAAGAAAACAAGAAAATAAATAACAACAAAAAAGGAAAAAACAAGCAGGAGAAAAGCATACAAATAACATCAAGAAAAATAATAACTAAAAAGAAAAATGGAAAGGAAAATAAAACAAGGTAAGAGAAAAAGGAAATGAGAAAAAAAAAACTATCAAAAGCAAAACTAGGGACGAACTGAAAAAGGAAAGAGAACAATAAAGGAAAAAAAAAAAAAACTAAGAAAAAGTACAAAAAAGAGGAAGAAGAAAGGAAGGGAAAAAGTAAAAGAAGAAAAGAAAAACAGAATAAGAAAAGAATATAAAACAATGAGAGGGAATGAAAATAAAAGAAAAATAGCAAACAAGGAAAGGAAAAACACAGGCAGTGACAGTAGCCAGACAGGAGAAGGGGAATGGGCAGGGGAAGGACATGTGGTATGGGTTAGCACACTCTGCCTGCCAAGACGCTCAAGAGATGGTGTGGAGAGAGGAGCTCCATCCCCTCCTAGATGGAGCAATTGACGATCTAGGGGTGAGGGCGCCTGATCCAGAAGTAGTTAGTGCTGGCTGAAATCAGAATGCTTGTTTCCAGAAAGAATTATTTTGGGACTTAGAGGGTAGCTGGGGACAGGGTAGCTGGCTGTATTACGAATTCTTGGCCTCCCAGAGGTGGATGGGACCTGGAACTGCATGTTCTGCTGGTCTGATGATGTGGAATTCAGGTATCTCTATATATAGGGGTAGTGCATTCAATGTGGCCCCAACCTCAGGCAGAGCAGGGGGTGTCATAGGCCACTAGGTAGATGAAGGTGGCTACACTTTGCTTCTGGTCACCAGAATGATGTGGGGAACAAGGAAGGATCCCACCTTTCTCATCTCCTGCTACTGGTGCGCACTTGCATTGTCAGATTGTGGTCTCTATTAAATGCTGCTTACAAAAATTCATGGTCATGCTGTATCAGGCCAACTGATAATTCTGTTAACACTTTTCTTCAGCTTCTTCTCTTCTTCTGTATCCAATCCACTTCTCTGTCCTTCCTTTGTGGGTTAGGGTTCCAGGAGTATAATTTGTATCCATTGTATTTTGTCTCTCATGCACTGGTTGTAGAGTGTCTGCCTAGTTTGACATTTTGCCAGAAGTCCTCTACTTTCACTTCTTCTTGCCTTCATCACTCCTGTAATTGGCCTCTCCACAATCTACTGATAATTTAGTTCACTTGGGCCAAATGCTTTTGAGGCTTTCACACATCTACTATTCCTATGGAGTCTTACAGAGTTGATTCTTACAGAAACAAGAAAAGGATGTGCTCACTATATTGAAGGAATTAATAGCTCATGTAGTCCAAGTAGAGAAATATATGGTTTCTGGGTGGCACAAACAATTTATGCTTGGAGCCTTAGTTTGGTACTGTAGGATAAGCATTGGACTGCTGTCCACGGCCTGGTGATTCAAACCCACCAGCTACTCCTTGGAAATCATATACAGGATCGCTATGATTCAGAACTGACTCGATAGCACGTAACAACAACAGACAACTGAGAAGTGGCAGTTCAAGTCCATCTAGCTGTGCAATGGAAGAAAGACCTGGCTATCGACTTCCATAAGATTAACCAACAAACCCACTGCCATCAAGTTGATTCTGACTTATAGAGACACTATGGAACTCAGTAAAATTGCCACATAGGGCTCATGAGATTATAAACCTTTACAGGTGAAGACAGCCTCATCTCCTGTGAAAAGGTTGGTAGGTTTGAACCACTGACCTTGAAATTATCAGCCTAAAGTTTATCTCACTGTACCACTTATTCCATAAGATTACAGTTAATGAAAACCCTAAGCAGTTCTACTCTGACACACATGGGGTCATCACGAATCTGACCTAAACAACAGGTTTAGAGAAATAGATCATTGAGGCAGATTTGTATGTATCAGGACAAGTACTCTCAGCCAGTTTTGGAAACCTACACACTTAAAGAGAAGTTTGCCTTATTTGACATTGGCTAAACGGTTCTGCCTAAGTGAAGAGAAGTAAGGGCCTTTCAAATATTCTGTGCTATTTGAACTGACTTAAAAGAAGTGGGATATGTATTTGTTCATATGCACCCAAGTCTGATTATCTTTCCCTGATTTTTAATGTTCTTTAAGCAAATTTCTTAAACTCCTATGTTTCTTCTGGACTCACTTACTGCTATTTATTGTGCTTAGCTCAAATCATGGGAAAGCTAACATTTACTTTACATTCATATTCAAAGTATATTGGCATTATGACTGCTTTTGGGTGGTCTAAATGCCTTCTCAAACTTGGACAGGGCCCACCCAGTTATTAGGAAAGAGATGTTATTACTTCTAAATGATCAGATTTCTACATATAGACTAATAATAAGACTCAATTCAACAATACCTCTCAGGAAATGTAAAATGTACTAAATATACACACACAGAAAGAGAAAGAAATGAAGAAATTGTAAATGTAAAAAAGATTACTTTTGAAAAAATGAAATGGACATTTGACTACCCCTTGTCATTAACAGACAGCAGTGAGTCTACACTTGACTGTCTTACTGAGCTTCTAGAATCTCCATGAAGATTTCCCACTAGCCTTCATTCAACCCCAAGCTGTTTCACATCAACACACACTAGTAGACCCTACACATAACAGACACCTACATTTACTGGGAAAATCTATTATTAACTGGGAGGGGAAAAAAGTATTTTAGTAAAGTAAATGGATAATTCAAACCTCTATCCCAATTCAAACTCTGTCTCAAATTCTGAAATTCTATTTAGTTAGCATTTCTAACTGTGGTTTTTCAAAACTTACCTACTAAAGAATGATTTAGGATTGGCAACAATACTACCATGTCACACAAAACCAGTTTTTTCTTGGTGCTATTTCTAGCCTGGCTGGAAACTGGAAGCTCTAGAAATCGATCTAATCTTGTTAGTGTTAACCCAATATTGAGACAGAGAAGTCTGTAATAAGATCTCTCTCTATACATTTCCATATAAAAATATTATAAAAAAAAAAAAAAGAAAGACTGATGGTATAAATGTTTTATTTTAAAAGCTCTCGTTGAAAGTAACATTGCAAATGAAACTGAAGCAATTCAGTTTGCATAGATATGCTAAGTGGTAAGTGGAATCACTCAAGTTCAATCTATGTATGTAAATAAGAGATGGTCATATCCAGTCTTATTGAAGTCATTCAGAGGAGTCCCAAGAACAGCAAGATTAGAGAGAGTGACTTGGGACAGTGGGTCATAGAAGAGAAGCCTGGGTACTTTACCCAGAAATCATTTAACCATTTCTTGAACTTGTATAGGCTCCCATGGGAAACAGAGAGAAGTGAAATTAAGGCCTAGAGGCAAAACTCAATGCTGATGTTCAGACAGACCTTCTACTGGTACAACAAAAATTCCTTTGCTTTAAGTATAGAGTCCCGGGATAGTTCAAAATATTGAACATGGTAGACTTGCTAAATCTGAAAGAGTGGAGATTTGAGTCCACGCAGAGGCACCTCAAAAGAAAGGCCTGCTGATGTGCTTTTGATTAGTTACCCATCAAGAACCCTATAGAGCATGGTTCTACTTTGATGTGCATCGGGATTACCATGAGTCAGAATCAACCCCACAGCAATTATGGTTTTACTGTCTTTTTGTGCCCTCAGTGGGGTATACCTCACTTAACAGAAACAGATACATTTCAAAAACTTTATATAGACTGAATTTTGGAAAAGAGATTCATACTGGAGAAACAACTGAAAAAAAATTCATCATGATTCTTTGGCAGAGAACCCTTTGTAAAAGAAACAATGCTTTGCTAAGGTGGTTATTTTGTAAGTCTGAAATTTCTTACATGATTAATTCAAAAGGACACAACTGTTGTGATCTATGTAACTGAGAGACTTGAAGGGCAGTGTTTAAGTCTTAGTTAGCTTATGACTGTTCATAATTATAAATAATTTATTATTGTTGATCTGTTTTGTGAAGATATTGTTTCTAATGCCTAGTTAAGGACTGCAGGTTATTCACTTAGCATCATAGCTATTGTGGAAATAAATTTATATTTGAATTTTTAGAATGTCTTTTGTGGCCGCTAAACAAGGGGACTCTCACCAAGTCACCAGGAGAAGGGGAGATACTCTCAGACTTGAGTAGAAAACAACGTAGGGGTAAGGAAGAGCTGGGAAATCAAATGAATGATTAGCAAACATGTTTTAAGAACTAATTATAAACAAATTCTGCCTTTCCAGGAGACATGTGAAACCCAGTCCCATGAGCATTGCCTTTGGAATAACATCACAGACCTATATTTTATTTGCAGTTAATCACAACTGTTGACTCAAGAAGATGGCGTGAACTGTTGTCTTCCGTGTTGCAGAGCTCACTTGACTACTGAGCCATCCTTCGGGACTAGACAGGTAAAGATGGTTTAGGAAAGAGAAAGAGAAAAATGGAGACAATCAAGCATTTGAGTCACTGCCATTCTGAAGCCACTGGCATTTTTTAATCATGGAGAAAGCCCCATCTTGTTTTCCCAAGAGTGTGCCATATCATGGCTGCCACCTCATCCACTACAAATAGGGTTCAGAAGAATCACTTATTGTTGATTCAACGAACCCTCATTTGCCTGACAGAATGAGGAAGACAGAGAAATATATGGAATAAAGGGAGGAAAGAGACCCTCAACTTAAAAGTGTTCATTTCTCTCACTTAACTTTCTCATTTGTAGAGTAAGAGTACTATTCACCACAAGTGATTAGGGAGTAAAGAAAAATGTCTGCAAAAAAGCCCACAAAAGACATGCAATGCACCTATCTGAATCCAGCCTCATTATTAGTGTCTGGGCTAATCCCAGGCTATAGTGGGAAGGCAGCCTGTTGGAGAGTCCATTGTATCTTACAAATGCAGCAATTCCAACAGCCATACCAATGATCCTTATTAAATCGAATGTCCTGGTTATTCAGCTATTGTCTCTCAACCTCTATGCCCACTCTTCTCTACTCTGTTAGAAGACACCGGAAATTACATTTCCCCCCAGTCAGCTGGTTCTCTGTGAGATTCTGTGAATAGAGAGCACTAGAGGAAGACTGGAAGACAGGCAGAGGGGACTTGCTTCTTTCTGTTCCTGTCAGCATTGCTAGAAATGATGCTTCCTTTGTGACACAATTAATTCTCATATCCAGCTTTACTCTGCACTCCCAGAATGAACCTAATTGCTCCCCCTCAGAGACACCAGTACTAGTCATGTAGTGTCGCTCCTCAGAAACCTGAGTTCCAGCTCCAAGGGGCATCTTCTCAAGCTTTTAGGTTCCAAAAACCCCACACTTGCCTGTGTTGCCCTAACTTCAGTTAATATTTCTGTGTTATCTTAGTGTGTCCTTTTTCATATTTTAGTTCTTGATCACATGTTCCTTATTCATCCACATTTTAATATGAAGCTTAGCATACTATGTTGTTGTTATTAGGGGCCATTGAGTCAGTACTGACTCATAGCTACCCTATGCATAACAGAATGAAACACTGCCCAACCTCACAATTGTTGCCATGCTTGAGCCCATTGATACTGCCATTTTGCCAATCCATCTCACTGGGGGTCTTCCTCTTTTTCTCTGATCTTCTGCCTTACCAAACATGATATCCTTTTCCAGTGTCTGGTACCTCCTGACAATATTTCCAAAGTATGAGAGACAAAAGTTTGGCTATCCTGGCCTCCAAGGAGCACTCTGGCTGCACCTCTTCCAACACAGATCTATCTGTTCTTTTGGCAGCCCATGGCACTTTCAATATTCCCCTCCAACACCATAACAAAAAGCATCAATTCTTCTATGGTATTCCTTATTCACTGTCCAGCTTTCGCATGCATATGAAGTTATTGAAAATACAATGGCTTGGGTCAGGTGCACGTTGGTCCTCAAGCTGATATCTTTGCTCTCCAACACTTGAAAAAGGTCTTGTGCAGCAGATTTGCCTAATGCAAATATGTCATTTGAACTCTTGACTGCTGCTTCCATGAGTTTTGATAGTTGATCCAAGAAGAATGAAGTCCTTGACAACTTCAATCTTTTCTCCATTGATAAGAATGGTGTTTATTGGTTCAGTGGTGAGGATTTTTATTTTCTTTATGTTGAAATGCAATCCATACCAAAGGCTGTTGTCTTTGATCTTCATCAGTAAGTATTTCAAGTCCTCTTCACTTTCAGCAAGCAAGGTTGCATCATCTGCATATCGCAGGTTATTAATGAGTCTTCCTCCAATCCTGACACCATGTTTTTCATCATATAACCCAGATTCTCAGAGTATTTGCTCAGCATGCAAGTTGACTAAGTATGGTGAAAGAATACAACCTTGCCGCACATCTTCCTTAATTTTAAACCATTAAGTGTTCACATGTTCTGTTTGAACAATTGCCTCTTGGTCCATGTACAGATTCCTCATGAGCACAATTAAATGTTCCGGAATACTCATACATCACAATGTTGTCCATAACTTGTAATGATCCACACAATTGCAAGCCTTTGCATAGTCAATAAAACACAGGTAAACTTCTTTCTGGTATACTCTGCTTTCAGCCAAGGTCCATCAGACATCAGCATTTATATCCCTCATTCCATGTCCTCTTCTGAATCTGGTTTGACCCTCTGGAAGTTCTCTGTCAATGTATGATTGTAGCCATTTCTGTATTATCTTTAGCAAAACTTGACTCACATGGATATCAATGATAATATCTGATGATTTCCACATTTCATTGGGTCACCTCTCTTTGAAATGGGCACAAATCTGGATCTCTTCCAATCAGTCGGCCAGATAGTTGTCTTCCAAATTTCTTGGCAGAGATGAGTGAATGCCTCCAGTGTCACCTCACTTTCTTGAAAGATTTCAATTTTTATTCCATCAATTCCTGGTGCCTTGGTCTTTGCCAATTCATTCAATGCACCTTGGATTTCTTCCTTCATGATCATTGGCTCTTGATCATATGCTACCTCTTGAAACGGTTAAACATCATTCATTTCCTTTTGGTACAGTGACTCTGTGTATTCCTTCCATCTTCTTCTTCTTTTTTTTTTTGCTGTAAAAGGAAGCTTTATTGTTTTCATTTGGTCCACCGTTGGGCGAAGGGGGGCTCCAGGGCTTTGACTATGCTGCCTCTGTCTGCAGAGGAAGGTTCAGGCAGAAGGTATGCGGGAGAGCAGGGGAATGCTGAAGGCCCTTCACAAGTTGTGGGGCTCCATAGGCTCTTCTTAGTCGAGCTTGAGAGTGCGCCTCTTGAAGAGGTATTCGCCCAGCCCTGCCTGGGGACCAGCCATCCAACGGAGGTTGGTCAAGTGGTCGCCCATCTTCTTGATAATTTTCACCTCCTCGTCGAAGAAATGAGTCTCCAGAAAGTCACAGAGGTGGGGGTCTGTGTGGGTAGCACCCACAGCGTGCAGATCCAGAAGAGACTGGTTCAGGTTCTTCTCCACGGCCAGGGCGGCTTCCATGGCGTCCAGGGTTCTTCCCCACTCATCTTGAGAGGGCTTCTGCACATCCTGGAAGAGTGAGCGACCACCACGCTGGTTTTGCAGTTTCAAGAGACGCTCAGCACCCTCACGCTTCTCCTTCACCAACTCACGGAAGAAGTGTCCCACACCTTCCAAAGCCACATCATCGCGATCAAAATAGAAGCCCAAAGAGAGGTAAGTGTAAGAGGCCCGCAGATGCAGATTAACCAGACGGTTGACGCCGGCCTCTGCTTCAGCAGAATAATTCTGACGGATCTGAGAGCTCATGGTTGGTCGAAGATTTGGAGCTAACCACACATACACACACACACACACACACACACACACACACACACACACACACACAAACGGTTTAGCTGGTCCCGGTAACAGGGAATGCTCAAGAAGATGGTCCTGGAGATGAGATTGTGCCCAAAGAAATTGTTAGAGGTGGTCCGAGGCAGGAGGTGGGGGAGTCCCCGGATCTGTTCCGTCCCAACACTGTTGAAGCAAGACACAGACCCATGGGACCGCAGCTCGAACTTTCCCTTCCATCTTCTTTTGATGCTTTTTGCATCATTCAATAATTTGCCCAGAGAATCCTTCAGTAACACAAGTCGAGGCTTGAACTTTTTCCTCAGTTCTCCCAGCTTGAGAAATACTGAGCATGTCCTTCCCTTTTGGTTTTCTGACTCCAGATCTCTGCACATTTCATTGCAATATTTTGGTGGGGGGTAATCCAAAACGAAAATAGCAGTTGATTGGCTACTACAAGAACAAGCAAGTTGTTCATCAGGGAGCCATCAAGGCAAGCAATCAAGTCTCTTCAGGACAAACCCCTTCCAAAACTGAAACTCAAAGGGAACACACAAGCAGGCATGAAGTTTGCTGGCGATCATGTTCATCTACTGGTGAGTGGAAGAAAGGGAAAGGCAGCAATGAAGAAATGGGCTGAGTTCAACCATGTTCCACAGACTCCCTTTGACCTAGAGATGAAAGAGACAAGAGGAAGGACTGGTTGGTCCAAAGTGTGGTGAGACCTGGAGATTACTGAGCCCATGGACAAGAATATAGCCATGGAGGTCTAGAGGTGAGAGTGAAGCATCCAGCTGATATAAAGTGAGGGACAATGCACTATAATGCCCAAACATGAAGCTAGTACCCATTTGACCTAGACTCGATGGCTTGATAATCAGAACTCAACTAAAGGAAGATAAAAAAAAAATAATTTTTGATAAAGGAAACAAGTGTAAATTTCTATAGTTTGATGAACTTGACCAATACTTATGGATGTGGTGGTGGTGGTGGTGGTGGTGGTGGTTATGTGCTGTGGAGTTGGTTCCAACTCATAGTGATCCTACATAGAGTTTTCAAGGCTGTAAATCTTTATGGGAGCAGAAAGCCTTATCTTTCTCCCATGGAACCACTAGTAGTTTTGAACTGCTGACCCTGAGGTTAGCAGCTCGATTTGTAACCACTACGCTACCAGAGTTCCTATGGATGTAGCAGCTCACAATATCATCTGAGAGGGAAGGAGTCTTCACATCAAAAATCAATCCTATCTCCTCAAAAATCAATCCTGCAGGGTAGATAGGGACAGGCAACTTAGACACTGACTACCTAAAATGAGGGGGCAATAAAGGCAGAAAGTGGCTTACAAGTTTTCAAGAGGGAGCTTAGTTTAAGAGTATGCTTGGGAAGGTAAAGTCCCCACTGAATAGTTTTCATCTTGTCTAGATGGGTCTGGTGAAAAGAGGTGGGGATAAGATTCTTATGATTCAAAAGTGAGTAATTGTTATCATGACTAATTGTGACTGTCACAGCTGTAAAGGTAGAAGTTTTGTAACAAAAATGGGGGAGTAGTTAATCTTACAGTCCAGAAGCAGAGAACTCTAGGACAATCAAGGGAGACGAGCATGAATGGAATGTGGGACCCTATTCAGAGAAGCAGTGACACCAGAAATGGAGGCAGAGATGAGAACATGGAGAGAGACAGAGCAGCTGAGGACTCCCAGACTCATGGAAAGAGGAAAGACAGTGCTGGTGGCCAGGAGGCAGACTTGCAGAATGTGACTTTTGGTTGTTTAAATTATTATATATTCCTGAGTGTTTTTGTGTACATTTCCTCCCCTCTCCCCCAAAAACAAAACAGAGGGAATAGAAGCAAATATTGTTGAATGATGATGCATGGAAGAGATTGTAATCATTGCAATGAAACAATGGTGTAAAACCGATATTCTCCCATGTAAACTATCAGTCAATTCACAATAAAACTTAATAAAAAACACAAAAACTAACAGATTTAGATGAGTTATAGTAAAATCAATTGCAATTAAATTGATTCCAACTCATGGGGACTTCATGTGTATCAGAGTAGAATTGTATTACATAGGGTTTTCAGTGACTAATTTTCAGAAGCAGACCACCAGTTTTTTCCAGACATTTGTGGGTGGACTCAAATCTCCGGGGTTTTTTTGTATGTAGCCCAGTGCTTAAACCATTTGCCTTATCCAGGGACTCCATGTAACAATAATTCTTGTAGGTATTTCCATATCTGTGCCTAGAGAACTTCCCTATTCTTTGTTAGCTGCATTGCATTCTTTTAGATTAATGTGACATTTCCTCAATGAATGACATGGTGATATTATATACATGACACATCATTTATTGTATATGAAAGCATATCTCTAAGGACAATTTTTATGAAGTGACTTTGTTTAGATCTAAGATTATGATCATTTGTTGTTGTTGTTAAGTACCATTGAATTAGATCCAGTTCAAAGTGAGCCTGTATGGGGTTTCCAAGGAGAAGCAGTGTGGATTTGAACTTCCAATCTTGTGGTTAGCAGTCTAGTGTTTATCTTACAGCCCCATACCAGGACTACATTGCCCTCCATAGGAACTAACAATGCATAAGAATGTCTACTTCCCCTTAGATTCACTGACAGTATTATAAATCACTATAGGATCAGCACTGGACTTTATACCACAAGATCGGCAGTTCAAACCCACCAGCTGCTCCTCAGAACTCCTACACAGAGTCGCTATGAGTCAGAACCGACTTGACAGCACTTAACAACAACAACAACTGGAGTTGATAAAATAAACTTTTCACTGAGTTTCTCTCGTGCCTGTGATAAATAAAAGACTCTTTTATAGTAATCAAAACTCTAAAACACTGTGTTGCTGATCCATAAATAGATTCTTTCTCCAGGTAGGCAGCTCAGGATTCCATAAAGAGCCTAGATTCCATAAAGACCATCTTCTTTTCCATCTCAGCACCAAGGTGAAACCTACAATGAGGCAACTAGACCAGAATTCTAGTTTTGAAGTCAAAAACCTGAGGCTATCCCTTTCTGGAAGTCCATTTGATTCCCATCCTTTCCTTATCTCCAGAGAACATTTCTATATTAACTTTTCATTTTTATTTCAGGAACTTTTAATTCTATAGACAGTTAAGGACCAGTAGAAAGGTTTCATAAAGGGAGTGAGCAGGAAGAATGGATAGCCATCGGCGAGACTTCAGCCCATGACTTGGAAATCCAGGTGATGAAGGGCAATGTCATAACAGTGGAGCAAGAGAGAGAAATCCTTGTGAAATGAAAAAATAAAAACCAGTTGATGGAATGGAGGGAGACAGGAGAAACTGAAGAGGAAGGAAAAGAAACAGTGACAGAGGACCCCAAGATTTTTAAGGTGAGCTATCTGGTGAATCCAAACACAAGCCCACTGCCATGTAGCAGATTTAGATTATAGGACTGAATAGAATTTCTCCATAAGGTCTCTGAGACTGTAAGTATTTATGAGACAGGACATCTAGTTTTTCATAAAGCAAATGGTGGTGTGAACCACCAACTTTGGAGTTAACAGTCCAACACTTAACCCACTGAACCATTGAGGCTCATTATTTGTTGAATAGTAAGTAGAGAGGAAGTGTTGTTGTTATGTGCCATGAAGTCGGTTCTGACTCATAGTGACCCTGTACAGGGTTTCTGAGGCTGTAAATCTTTATGGGAGCAGAAAGCCTCATCTTTCTCCCGTGGAACAGTTGGTAGTTTCAAACGGCTGACCTTGCGGCTCGCAGCCTGATTTGTAACCACTATGCTACCAGAGAGGAGGTAGAGGGTTGAAAATAAGTTCTGTAATTAAACTGATATATATTTTTCCTATTATTTTTTCACAATTATTTTGAAATTTAAAAAGCATACAGGGAAGTTGAAAGGGGGACATTGAACACTCTTACACGTACCACTCAGTGTGGTAAGTGCAGTAAGTGTGGGGCTGTGGCTTAATGTGCTGAACTGCAAAGTTGGTTTGAACTGCAAGGTCAGCAGTTCAAGTTCACCTGATGCTCCTTGTAAACTGCATACAGGGTCACTATAGGTCAGAACCAACTTGACAGTACTTAACAACAACAACAATACTTACCACCTGCAAAAATGTGGCACCAAACCATCCCTCCCACAGTACTCTCTGCTCCTCAGCTGGGTTTGATATTTCATTACAATGGCCCAATGAAACTCAAGACACCACACTCACAGTTTTGGGGTTTATTAGGGAACTTAATAAGTTACAATTCAGGGTCAGAAATGTTCAGAGCACCGTTCTTCCAGTCAGGACAGCTTCTCTGCCATGACCCAGGCAGGCCTCTCTCTAGCCCACAGTTCCTTAACCTGGCCTCTGTCCTGCTCTGGTAATGTTACAAAGCTCTATTAGGACTGCTGATAAATGCCCACAGCGCACATCACACCACCATCAGCCTTAGGCTGAAGGCACTCATCTCTAGCTCCTTGGGTCAGCAAACCTAACTCCCCCACTTAAATGCCTGGAGACACCTGACTCTGCAAGCAAGCTTTCTATCCCAAGTCATTCAGCTTTACTTGCTCCATGGGGTGGGAAACCCACCACTCTTTCATGTGCTCTGGCTCTTGGTTCTTCTGCTGTGGCTTCTCCTCTGCCACATCTCTGCTACTCCTCTGATGTTACAGCTTTCTGTTGCTGGGTGGAGGAGGTTCAATGTGCAGTGATCTGGGGGTCCAAAGGATGCACTCCACTCCTGGATTTTCTTCATTGATTGTAGTTTAATTCCCCATTGCTGCTTCTGAGATGACTCATTTTATACATATTAGAGTCCCAAGCTTTTACAATACACATGGACCTCGCCAGATGGAACACATAGAAATCAAATAGAATACATCTGTGGAAAGAGAAGATGGAAAAGCTCCATATCATCAGTGAAGACAAG
>NW_006408647.1:5146116-5177915 GCF_000296735.1 Chrysochloris asiatica
AGGGTGGAGGGTCAGAGAAAAAGAGGAAGACCCCCAATGAGATGGATCAGCCAGGTGGCATCATTGATGGACTCAAGTGTGGCAGCAGTAGTGAGGTTGACCCAGGATCGAACATTGTTTCGTTCTGCTGTGCACGGGGTCGCTATGAGTCGGTTCCGACTCGATGGCACCTGACAACAACAACAACAACAATATTATTCAAATTTATGAACCAACCACTAACACCAGTGATGAAGAAATCAAAGAATTCTACCAAGTTCTTCAGTCTGAAATTGATCAAATATATAACCAAAATGCATTGATAATTACTGGTGATTGTAATATAAAAGTTTGAAACAAACAGGAAGGATCAGTAGTAGGGAAACATGGCCTCCATGACAGAAATGATGCTGGAGATCACATGATAGAATTTTGCAAGGCCAATGGCTTATTCATTGCAAATACCTTTTTTAAACAACACATATAGTGACTATATACATGGACCTCACCAGATGGAATACATAGGGATCAAATTGACTGCATCTGTGGGAAGAGATGATGGAGAACACAATAATATCAGCCAAGATCAGAGCAGAGGCCAACTGTGGAACAAAACATCAATTGTTCATATGCAAGTTCAGGCTTAACTTTTAAACACGTCAATGAGAGCCAAGCTATGTCCTTAAGTATGTTGTTTTTAAGTGTTGTGAGTTGGTTCTGACTCATAGCAATCCTGTGTAGGTTTTTTGAGGCTGTGTATCTTTGTGGGAGCAAATAGTCTCATCTTTCTACCCAGAGTGGCTGGTGAATTTGAATGACCGACATTGTGATTCACAGTCCAATGCTTATCACACAAAACCATCACTCTCCTATTTTAAATATAGCCCACCTGAATTTAGAGACCATCTCAAGAACAGATGACTAATTGAACACTAATGACCGAAGACCAATGTGTTGTGAGATGATATCCAAAGCATTATATATTAAGAATGCAAAAGGTCATTAAAAAGGCAGGAAAGACCAAAATGGATGTCAGAAGAGACTTTGAAACTTGCTCTTGATCACAGAGGACTTAAAGTGACTGGAAGAAATGATAATGTAAAAAACTGAACAGAAGATTTCAAAGGACAGCTCAAAAAGACAAAGTAAAGTGTTATAATGAAATGTGCAAAGGCCTGGAGTTAGAAAACCAAAAGGGCAGAATACACTTAGCATTTCTCAAGCCCTGACTTGCAATTTTGAAGGATTCTATGGGCAAAATATTAAATGATTCAGGAATCATCAAAAGAAAATGGAAGGAGGAGTGAGTGTACCCAAAAGAATTGATTGATATTCAACCATTGGAGAGGTAGCATATGATCAAGAACTGATGGTATTGAAGGAAGAAATCCAAGCTGCCCTGAAATCCAAGGCTGCAGGAATTGACAGATTACAAATTGAAATGTTTCAACAAACTGATGCAGCACTGGAGGCATTCATTCATCTATGCCAAGAAATGGAAGATAGTTACTTGGAAAACTTACCGGAAGAGATCCATATTTGTGCCCATTCCAAAAAAAAAAAGTGACCCAACAGAATGTGGAATATCTAATATCATTAGTATTACAGCAAATAACTTTTTACTGAAGATAATTCAAACGCAGTTGCAGCAGTACATAGACAAGGAGATGCCAGAAATTCAAGCTGGGTTCAGAAGAAGATATGGAATGAGTGATATCATTGCTGATATCAAATGGATCTTGGTTGAAAGCAGAGAGTACGAGAAAGAAATTTACTTGTGCTTCATTGACTATGCAAAAGCATTTGACTGTGTTGATCCTAACAAACTATGGATAACATTATGAACGATAGAAATTCCAGAACGATTCATTGTGCTCATGAGGAAACTGTACCTAGGCCAAGAGGATACTGAATGATTCAAAATCAGGTAAGATAGGTTCCAGTGTTCTCTTCTTTCACCATACTTCTTCAATATATAAATATTGAATAAAAGTGGGCAGATAATATGAGAAGCTGGATCATATGAAGAAGAATGTGGCATCGTGATTGGAGGAAGACTCTAACAACCTACAATATGCAGATGACAAAACCTTGCTTGCTGAAAGTGAAGAGGACTTGGAATACTTTCTGATGAAGATCAAAGACTGCAGTCTTCAGTATGGATTGTACTTCCATGTAAAGAAGATGAAAAATTCTTACCACTGGACCAACATCATGATAAATGGAGAAAAGGAAGTGGGACAGCAAATTAGGAAGATCATAGAAGAATGAATACATTTGAATTATGGTGTTGACTAAGAACACTGGAAGTACCATGGGCTTCCAGAAGAACACACAAATATGCCTCAGAAGAAGCACAGCCAGAATGCTCCATTGAAGAGAGGACAACAAGACTTTGTTAAAGAAGAAGGTCATTAAAAAAGAGGAAGATCCTCAACAAGATGTATTGACATGACGGCTACAACAATGGGTTCAAACATAGGCAATGTTTTATTCTCTTGTACATTGGGTCCCTGTGAGTTGGAACCAACTCCCAGCACCTAGTAACAACATTACAACTTGTATTTTGGAAAGATGACCTGTGAGGCATCGTGTGGTTTTTAGGTCTGAGATAGGAATCGGAGTCACTAGTGTTTGAACAATGGTTGAAGTCATTGAAGAAGATGAGTTCATCCAGCAAGAGCATGCAGAAAAGTGAAGAGGACTAAGAATCTTAGTTTCTTAGGTTGCTGTAACAGAAGTGCCACACATGGGTAGCTTTAATGAACAGAAATTAACATTCTCACAATTTAGTAGTCTAGAAGTCTGAATTCTGGACACTGGCTTTAGAGAAAGACGTCCTCTCTCTGTTGACTCTGGGGTTAGGTCCTTGTCTCTTTTTAGCATCTATTCTTCTTTCCCTTGGCAATCTTGCTGTGACATGGCATCTATCTTTTCCCATCTGTGCTTCCTTGCTTCTGTGTCTAATCTGCTCTTTTTAAATCTCAAAAGTGATTGGGTTTAACCTAGATCTAGAGGGTGTGGAGGAAGCTAGAATCTCCACTGAGTAGTATTCAATCTGTCTAGGCGGGGCTGGTGAAATGAAATGCGGGTAGGTCTCTTGTGATACAATAGTGAATAATTGTTATCAGGACTGATTGGGAGGGTTGGAAATGTAAAGGTAGACATTTTGTAGCAAGGAGGGGAGTGATTAACTTTTCAGTCTAGGAGCGGAGGTCCCTGGGACCATCAAGGGAGAAGAGCGGAGAGTGGGACCCTACCCAGAGAAGCAGTGATGCCTGAGATGGAGGCAGAGACAATGACATGGAGAGATGGAGCAGCTGGGGACTTTAGACACAGAGAGGGAGAGGGGCTGTGTGCTGATGATCGTGGGGCAGGCTTGTAGTGTATTTATTCCCTTTGGTTTGTTGATGATGCATGGAGGGGATTGTAACCATGGCAGTGAAATGATATCATGAATGTAAAACTAATGTTCTCCCATGTAAACTATCACATAATTCACAATAAAACATTAAAAAACAACAACAGTGATTGGGTTTAAGATACACCTTACACTGATAATACCTTATTAGAATTATGAGGAAAAGCTATAGTCTCAAATAAGATTATATCCATAGGCATGTTGTTGTTGTTGAATAGGTTCCGATCCATAGCAACCCTGTATAGGGTTTCCAAGGAGCTGCTGGTGGGTTTGAACTGACAACCTTGCAGTTCAACCTGACCTTACAGTCCAGTGCTTATTCTACAGTGCTACACCTGGACTCCATCCAAAGGAATGGGAGTTAGTATTCCAATACATATTTTGAGGGAACATAATTCAACCCATAGCCTTAGGGATGGGCAGTGGAAACAGAGCCAGCAAAAGACACCTGGTAAAGGAATCTGAAACAAGAATACTGACATGAAAAGTTCCAAGTGAGGGTTAGCAGGGAAGGACAACAGCATGACACTCTGCAGACAAGGCCTGGAAGGAGGTCATGGATTATGGAAAACCATCTGAAGATTCTTAGTAGCTAATTGAGGACTCAGCATGCTAATGAGGATAAGTTTGTATTGGGCAAAAGCCATCTCCTCAAGAAGGTAACGGTGGGAGGAAGTATGAAAATGCATCATTTTCAGAAAAAAGGTAGTGTGGCCATGGGCAAAACTGTATTTCGTTTACTTGTTCATTTGTGGAATGCAATCTGAGCCTCTTAGTGGGCCAACAGAAAGGCACTCGTGAGAGACAGAGGAAGAAAGGCAAAAAGGGATGTTTTGTGCATCATGGTGTTGGAGGCAAGGGGAGAAAGTACATGATCGAGAACACAGGTGATTTGCCTTTAGAAAGGATTTTTCCCCTTTGAGATCAAAGCAAAGTCAGTAAGGATGAGTGAAAAATGTTTAAATATGTTGGGGAGGGAAGTTGAAGGAGTTCTTGTTTATTTCATCATCCCAGACAACAGGTGTGGAGCTTGGGTCCTTAAAGTGAGTGAAGAGTTTAGAACAGCTGCTGTTGAGATAGGACAGGGAGCTAATATGTGCCTATGTGAGAGCAGAGTAGAAGATTGTGAAAAGTCTACTGAAACTGTGAATGAAAGGTCTTTTTCTCACACATCTGTAATTCATTAAGAACTTCAGAGCTTCCTAAAGGCTCCCCAGTTGATTTACATCTGCCTCAGCTATCAGTGGTATTCACGGGTGCCTAGAAGTCAGCATCTTCATTCTGACAATGACTGCTTAGCTGGACATCCCTCCTGCCCCCTCACCCAGGGCTAGGGAGATGCTTGGGAAGTCAGACTCACAGAGAGCCATTGTGGCATGTCAGAACCCACAGAAAATGTTCCTCCTGTGCATTATTTATGACCTTCCTGCATTTATATAATATCCAGCTTCCTGAAAGTAATTTGTTTTGGATTGTGTAGTACTGGGCAGTACATCAAAGGTATGCTAAGCAGTAGTAATAAAACATTGAGGTTTATGGTCACTGAGGTATTAAATATTGCCCATAAATTAAAGGGTGAGTATTTTAAATGAGCTATGGCTTGGAGAACAGTAGGCGCCCCATGTCTGCACATATTAATTGCTACTGCCTGGCTTATTAATTATCAATAGTTTCAAAGGCTTTGTTGCTGTTGTTTCTTAAGGAAACATTCTAAGCACTTTCTATGATCCCATGAGTGTGTACACACGTGGATGTATTGTATGCATAAGATGACATTAGCATAATAAAAATGCAAGGGTACTTTACAATAGTTAGAGCTTGATAGAGTTTTTCTTAAAAACCAAATGTCGGTTTACTTTAGCAACAAGCATTCTGGTCACTATTTCCTAGCAAGACATGCTACTAACAGGTTTCAACTTCAAGTAGCATTCAGAAAATTACAGATATGTTTCATCTCAGGTTCTATTCAATTTAGCTTTCTGCTTCTATGACTTGATCCCACCAATTTCCACTTTTTCTGCCAAACCATTCCTCAGAAATATAACTAAATTTCATCGGCTTTCTTTCAGTTTGAATATGTCCCTTGTCCTATGCCCACCTCTAGCATTGTTTCATCCTCATAGTCTCTGAACTCTTATCTTTCTTCCTTTGTGTTATGGATTAAATCATTGTCTGCCCAGAGAATGTGCTGTCATCCTAACCCCTATACCTGTTTAGGAAAAGTTTTCTTTTGTTATGTTAATTATATCAGGTCCAAAGCCAGTTGGGTTCTAAATCTAATCACTTGTGAATTATAAATAGAGCAGATTACATATAGAGATGTGCCCACATGGTAATCCTGGTGTGGTGCTGTGGGCTAATGTGCCAGACTGCAAAGCCATTTGAACTGCAAGGTCGGTGATTCAAGCTCACCCGCTGTTCCTTGGAAATCTTATAAAGGTTGCTATGGGTCAGAATCAACTTGACGGCATTTAACAACAACAACATGCAGTAGAAGACAGACTTCATGTAAATATCATCTAAAAGCTAAGGAACCCAGGAATGCTCAAAACTACCCATGATTTGGAATGGTAAATCCCTGATTTGACTTTTAGTTTTCAATGTTGTAGTTGTAGTTAGGTGCCATTGAGTACAGACTCATAGCGACCTTATGCACAGCAGAATGAAACACTGCTTGATCCTGGGCCAACCTCACTACTGTTACCACACTTGAGTCCATTGATGCTGCCACTTTGCCAATCCATCTCACTGGGGGTCTTGCTATTTTTCTCTGACCCTCCACCCTACCAAACATGATATCCTTCTCCAGCGACTGGTCCCTCTTGACATTATGTGCGAAGTGTGAGAGACGAAGTTTGACCATCTTAGCCTCCAGGGAGCACTGTGGCTGCACTTCTTCCAAAACAGATCTATTGGTTATTTTGGCAGCCCATGGCACTTTCAATACTCTCCTCCAACACCATAACTCAAAAGCATCAATTCTTCTACAGGCTTCCTTATTCACTGTTCAGCTTTTGCATGCATATGAAGTTGTTGAAAATAACCATGGTTTGAGTCAGGCGCACCTTAGTCCTCAAGCTGACATCTTCATTCTTCAATACTTTAAAAGGGTCTTGTGCAGCAGATTTGCCTAATGCAATAAGTCCTTTAATTTCTTGACTGCTGCTTCCATGAGTGTTGATAGTTGATCCAAGAAGAATGAAGTCCTTGACAACGTCAATCTTTTCTCCATTGATAAGAATGTTGTGTATTGGTCCAGTGAGGATTTTTGTTTTCTTTATATTGAGATGTAATCCACATAGAAGGTTGTGCTCTCTGATCTTCATCAGTAAATATTTTAAGTCCTCTTCACTTTCAACAATCAAGTTTGTATCATCTGCATATCGCAGGTTGTTAATAAATCTTCCTCCAATCCTGATGCCATGTTTTTCTTCATATAACCCAGCTTCTCGGATTATTTGCTCAGCATACAGATTGAATAAGTATGGTGGAAGACTGCAACCTTGTCGCACACCTTTCTTAACTTTAAACCAATCAGTGTTCCCATGTTCTGTTTGAACAACTGCCTCTTGGTCCACGTACAGATTCCTCATGAGCACAATTAAGTGTTCCAGAATACTCATACTTCACAATGTTGTCCATAGCTTGTCATGATCCACATAATCGATAGCCTTTGCATAGTCAATAAAGCACAGGTAAACATCTTTCTGATATTCTCTGCTTTCAGGCAAGATCCATCACACATCAGTAATGAGATCCCCACTCCACAGCCTCTTCTGAATCTGGCTTGAACTTCTGGAAGTTCTCTGTCAATGTATGCTTGCAGACATTTCTGTATTACCGTTAGTAAACCTTTACTCGCATGGGATATCAAAGAGTTGTCTGATGATTTCCACATTCCATTGGATCACCTCTCTTTGAAATGGGCACAAGTATGGATCTCTTCCAATCAGTCAGCCAGATAGTTGTCTTCAAAATTTCTTGGCATAGATGAGTGAGTGCCTCCTGTGCCGCATAACTTTCTTGAAAGTTTTCAATTTGTATTCCATCAATTCCTGGTGCCTTGTTCTTTGCCAATTCCTTCACTACACCTTGGACTTCCTCCTTCAGTATCATTGGCTCTTGATCATATGGTACCTCTTGAAATGGTTGAATATTAACCACTTCCTATTGGTACAGTGACTTTGTGTATTCCTTCTTCTTCTCTTGATACTTTCTGCATCATTCAACAATTTGCCCAGAGAATCTTTCAATAATGCAAGTCAAGGCTTGAATTATTTCTTCAATTCCCCCAGCTTGAGAAATGCTAAGCGTGATCTTCCTTTTTGGTATTCTGATTCCAGATCTTTGCACATTTTGTTGTCATATTTGGCTTTATCTTCTCGAGCTGATCTTTGAAATTTTCTGTTCAGCTCTTGTGCCTCATTTCTTCCATTTTCTTTAGCATCTCTGCGCTGGAGAACAAGTTTCAGTGTCTGACACCCATTTTGACCTTTTCCTTCTTTCCTGTCTTCTTAATGACTTTTTGCTTTCTTCATGTATGATGTTCTTGATGTCATCCCACAACTCTTCTGGTCTTCTGTCTTTAGTGTTTAATGTATCAAATCTGTTCTTTAGATAATCTCTAAATTCAGGTGGAATATATTCAGGGTCATATTTTGGCTGTCGTATACTTGTTTTCATTTTCTTCAGCTTCGGTTTGAATTTGCATATGATTAATTGATGGTCTACTATGAGAAAATAAATTTCTATTAAAGCCATCCTTTCATTGTATTTCTGTAAAAATAAGACACTTTGTAAGCCTCTTCATATTTCTTCTCAGTGAACTCCTTTGGATTCTTGTGTTTAATTACCCAATCTGAGATTACCAAGGGTACCAGAGAACACACAAGCACCACACCTGGAAAGGCCCTGATGATTCTGAACTGTTGAATGGCTCACACTGTGCCTCTCAGCACATAATAATTTCAAACAGCTATCCCAAATACACAGAATCAACCCAACAGTATGAAGTCTTGGTACACTCTCTTAACTTTATGTATTGGGGAGCCAGAACTATGATAGGCAATAAGAGGTTTAGGAAGTAAGTGGCTGAACATATAAATCAGTCTAGGCTGGCATCATCAAGTGACCTTGACCCTTGTTAGTCAATACACACTTTTCTCTGCAGGTGGCTCTGTATGGCTGCCTTTGCTTGGACAGTCCACTCTATTATTTTAGTTAGATATCAATCATCTTGAAATAGGGATACCGTATGGAAAAGGTAGGTAGATTAGATAATTAGTATATATGGATTAGACCTTCATGGTTCAATATGGTAACTACTGGCCACATGTAGCTATCGGATACTTAAAATTTGGCAGGAATGAGGAACTGAACTTTACATTTTATTTAATTTTAATTAAAAACAAGTACTCCAGTTATTAGAAAACTTCTAAGTATTTTTTGAACAGGTTGGACATGTGAATCTACATTTTCAACTGTACATTTTGTGTAAACTAAATGTTAGTGATATAAATTTAGCATTCACATTGAGATGTGTTTTAAGTGTAGATTGTAAGATATCTTATTAATAATTTTCTTGATTATATGATAGTATTTTGGATTAACTGAATTAAAGAAAATATGTAAAAAGGCCTGGTATGGCACTGTGGGTTAATGTGTTTAGCTGCAATGTTGGTTTGAACCACGAGGTCGGTGGTTCAAGTTCTTCAGCTGCTCCTTGAAAACCCCATGCAGGGTTGCTATGGGTCGGAACTGACTTGATGGCACATAACAACAAAAAATATAGCTACTAGAAGTTTTAACATTACACATTTGGTTTACATTGTATATCTACTTGTGGCGATTGTGTGCCATGGAGTCCATGCCAACTCATAGCGACCCTGCATAGGGTTTCTGAGGCTGTAAACCTTTATGGGATCAGAATGCCTCATCTTTCTCCAGTGGAACAGCTGGTAGTTTCAAACTGCTGACCTTGAGGTTACCAGCCCAATTGTAACCACTACGCTATCAGAGCTCCTTGTATATCTACTAGACAGCTCTAAATAGGAAGAAATACTTCGCAGAGAGCCATGGGGACTGCTGAAGTTCATGCCTACTCAATTCTACAAAAATCTCAAATGTAGCAGTTTGGCACCAGCAGGGCAAAAGGTTTGAAAAACTGCTGAGATACTAATTCAAGAGGATCTGCCAGATTTGGTATTCAGATTCTCATTGCAAATTCATAATTTGAATTTCTCTGTAATAATAAACACCAGTGATGAATATTGGTTTTTTGAGAATTAGCCAGAATATAGCCCTCCAATTAATTCAATTCATTTGGTTGCTGCGCAGCATATATCATTCCATGATATAAATGTAGCAAAATGTATTTATTGGCCTCCTTTGGGTGGACAATTTAGACAGTTTTCTTGATTTCGATTGTTTATCACCTTTACAGACAGATGGTGCTGTGAATATCCTTGTACACGCTTCCTTGTACACCTGTGGAAAAGTTTCCTTAGGGAATACATCTAGAAGTGAAATGTGGGCCTTAGTGTATGAATATCTTCAGCTTTACTAGACAGCACTAAATGATTCCCCAGGGCTTGTATCAATTTACACTCTCACCATTGGCATTGCGTCATTTTCTTCTCCAGACATGGTATGATCTAAATAAAAATGTCTTGTCAATCTAAAGTGTGAGACAATCTCTCTTGATTGTTTAATTTGCATTTCCCTCAGCATCTTTCCTTTATTTGTTGATCAGTTGGGCTTCTTTTATGACTTACTTATTCATAACTCCTTTCCATTTTTCTTTCTGATAATCTGTCATTTTCTTATGAAGAACACCTCCATCTGTCATCTTGAAACAGATATGTAGGGGATACCTCTGAAATATTCAATATCTCATAAAATACAATACAAAATACTGTTCTTTCTTTTTTCCCACATTGTTTTCCCTTTTCTCTAACTGTTTATCTTGTAAATCATCTGAGATAAAAGAAGCACCTCCCTTCCTTACTTACTCCCCATCAACTTCTGCCTCCTCTTATAATGACAAGGAGTGCAATGAGAAGAACAGTCCGACAGGATGGTACAGCAATGTACTATGAGGAAGAAGCAAAACAACCTGTATTTCTTCACAAGCATCAACACCATTCTTATGTGCTCTTTAAATTATAAGGATAAAAGTTATTATTTGCAAGAGAAAAAAAAATACATAAAAAATAACCACATTTTGCATATATAAGTAGTGAGAAGATTCTCATTAGATCTTGACTAGATTAGATCTTGATTAGAATATGATTAGATAAAATGATTTGGAGATTGCAAAATTGCTACTAGTTTAAAAGTGGTGCTGTTGTGGCACTGTGGGTTAATATGCTGGACTGCAAAATCAATTTGGACCACAAGGTCAGTGGTTCAAGTTTGCCAACCACTCCTCGGAAACTCTATACAGGGTCACTATGGGTCAGAACAGACTCAACAGCACTTAACAACAGCAGCAATAAAACTAGTTTGATGGTGGGAAAAATGCTTTGAAAGGATCCCTTGACTATACAAATAAACATATGTTTGAATCCATGAAACGGTAATGCTTAAACTGACAATAAGACGCAAAGTTCTTGCTATAATTCTAGCTTGTGTCTTCATAGACACTTGTGAAGCAGCCTTTGAAAGCTTTTCTGTGGCCTGTAACAGCTTTTGTTTCTTGGGACACTTGGTATCATAAGTATAGATATGGTCATTAAATGTTAATAATGATACTTAGTATTTATATAACACCTTTCATCCAGGGACCTCAAAGAACTGGGCAAACATTAACTCATTAATTCCCCTAAGAGTCATGAGGCAAGAGTTATTATAGCCATTTTACTAATGAAGGAATTGAGGCAGACACATTTAAGTAACTTAAGCAACTTATTCACAATCACAAGGGATGTTAAAATTTTAACTGAGAATAGGCCTAGGTCTCATGTTATATATTCAAGTGTGTCAAAAAGTTATCTATTTATTATCAAATCCTGTGGCTTATGTTCTTCCCCACCCCCATTTCGTCTTTGCATGTTGTGCTAAATAAGCGATAATGAAAACAAAAAGTATTCAATGGCTAGCAGTAAACTGGCATAGTAAAGCACAATACCATATAACTTTGGAACCCTGTTCATTGAACAAAAGAAAGTATGTGGTGAAAGTCTGTCTTAGCTTCTCATTGCTGCTGTAACAGAAATGCCTCAAACAGATGGCTTAAAAGAATATGCATTTATTTTTTCACAGTTTAGGAAGCCAGAGGTCCTAATTCTGCTGGTCTGGAGGAAGATCCTTGTTTCAGCTTCTATATCCCTGGCGTTCCTCAGTTTCTTGGCAATCTTCAGGAGAATTCTATGCCTCCTGCCCATTTGTACTTGTTCACTTATGTATATGCTGCTTCTTGCACCTCAGAAGTGGTTTCTTTTAGAATGAATTCTATATTAATATAGCCTCATTAACATAACAAAGAAAATTCTATTTCCAAACAGTATTACTTTCATAGGTATGTGGCTTAGGAACTAGGGAAACACAATTCAAACCATAACAAGGACATAAACATTATCCAGTAAAACCTGTTAAAGTCAGAGCCTGTATAAGGTAGAACCCAGGGTCAGGTTACCCCAAAAAGCAGGGTAAGTACAGGCTTGTGTTTATTTATTAATCTGTACTGAACAATTTCACATGTGTCTCACTACATCTTTGTATGGATCATAACAAATTATGGATAACATTGCGAAGAATGGGAAATTCCAGAACATTTCATTGTGCTCATGTGTATGTATAGATTAAGGGGCAGTCCTTTGAACAGAACAAAGTTTTTAAAATCGGAAAAGGCATGTGTCACTTTTCCCCACACTTATTCAATCTGCATACTGATCAAATAATCCGAGAAATTGGTTTATTTCTTCTTATGAAGAAGAACATGGCATCAGGATTGGAAGAAGACTCATTAACAATCTGTGATACACAGATGATACAACCTTGTTGGCTGGAAGTGAAGAGGATGACAAATACTGATAAAGAGCAAATACTACAGACTTTAGGATTTACTACAACTCAATATAAAGAAAACAAAAATCCTCACAACTGGACCAATAAAACAACATTGCGATAAACAAAAAAAAGATTGAAGTTGTCAAGATTTCACTTTAATTGGGTCCACAATCAATGCTAAGGTAAGCAGCAGTCAAGAAACCGGATGATGTGTTGCTTTGGGTAATGCTATGGCAAAAGATTTCCTTAAAGTGTTACAAAGCAAAGTTGTCATCTTGAGGACTAAGGGGTGCCTGATCAAAGCCCCTCATATATATGTGAAATTACCTCATTTGTATGTGAAAGCTCTGGTAGCATAGTAGTTGTGTATCAGGCTGTGAGCTGCAAGATAAGCAGTTAGAAACTACCAGCTGTTCTGCGGGAGAAAGATGAGGCTGTTTGCTCGTGTAAAGATTTACAGCCGTCGCTATGAGTCGGAACCGACTCCATGGCACGTGCATAACAACAACAACAACATGTGAAAACTGGACAGTGACTAAAGAAGACTGAAGAATTGATGCGTCTGAGTTATGGGATTAATGAAGTCTATTCAATATGCCAAGGACCTCTGGTAGTGTTGTGATTATGAATCGGGCTGCTAACCTCACGGTCAGCAGTTGGAAACTACCAGCGGTTCCATGGGAGAAAGATGAGGCTTTCTGCTCCCATAAATTTACAGCCTCGGAAACCCTATGCAGGGTCGCAATGAGTTGGAACCGACTCCACAGCACATAACCTCCACCACCAATGATTATGCCATAGACTGCCTGAGGAATGATTGCATCTGTCTTGGAATAAATACAGCTTGAATGCTTCATAGAGGGAATCATGACAAGATTTAGTATTGAGAACTTAGGACATATCAGGAAAGACCAGTCTATGGAGAAGGACGTCCTGTCTGATAAAGTAAAGGGTCAGTGGGCTCAAACATGGCAATGACTATGCAGATGGCACAGGATGGAGTTCTGCATAGGGTCATTATGAGTCAGAACCATCTTGACAGTACCTAACAACAGCTCAGTTCTTTACTTGCAGCCTATTCTATTAGGCTCTGAATTTCTTTTCATATCCAACTGACATCTGACATCACTGGTCTTAGCTCTGACCTCATTGGTCTTAGATCTGCCCTCTTGGCATGATACAGAACAAATCTAATCCCTCTTTATCATGAGAGATCTCCATAGCTTTGGACCTGAATATTTTATTTTATTTTATTTTATTTTATTTTATTGTGATGTGTGAGGTTTACAGAACACATCCGTTTTCCATTCTGGACCTGAATACTTTATATCCCTCAATCTTTTCCCTGCAACATCCAAACTTTTGACAACTATAACTCATGTGTCATTGTTTCTACATCTGCCCCATCATGTTTACCCATATCTGACACACTCCAGTTGATCAAGGTCTCTCTTAAAATGTGGTGCCCAGAACTGAACATAATATTCCAGATGTGGTTTGAGATTGGAGAACAGCTGCTTGCCACTAACCACACCATAGATCTTCCTTTATTTCAAAACTGTGGTTTAATCTTCCTGGAGCTTTTCTTCCTCAGGCAAGAAACAAATAAAATAAAGTACAATAAAAACAAAAACAACCCAATTTACGTTGTCATTTCCTAAGTTTTATTTTTCATTATTTGAATAATTTCTATGCTTATTTCCTAACTCCCTTTTTTAATGTATTTCTAAATTTCAGAGAAGTGAACATCATGATCAAAAACATTTTTAAGCTGATTAAAAATGGTGAGCCTCAATTTAAGCAAATCTGTTTTGTTCTTTTTTTTTTTTTTTTTTAACCATTAATCAGTTGTGAGACTGTAACCTGAATATTTATGCCTGTAAATCTTTCTGTACATTTAATATTTGTCATGCAAGTTATATGCTTAATGCAGTAGTAGGGTTTGTTGTTTATTTCTTAGAATAAAAATTGTGTGTATGTGTTTCAGATTACAAAAATATTGAAGTTTAGCAGAGTGGTAATAGACCAAATTGTGAAATCAGTACCTTTGAGTCTTTCAGCAAATTTACTTGATTCTCTAAAGGGCATCTCTTAACAGATTGTCATGTTGGAATTGACTCGATGGCAGTTGGTTTGGTTGTTATGAAGATATTATGTAACAACAAACATAAAAGACTTAGCACAGAATCTGACAGAAAACAGTCAACAAATATAAACTACTCTTCTTGTATTGTGGGAATATTTGGAAAACACAGAAGAGAATGCAGAAGGAAATCAGTCACCTGTAATCTCCAGCACAATCTTATTTAGTGCTGTGGAGTCAGTCTGACTCACAGTGGTCCTGTATAGGATTCCCGAGGCTTTTAAATCTTTGTGGAAGTGAAAGCCTCATCTTTCTCCTGTTATAGCTCCTGGTGGACTTAAATCACTGACCTTGTGGTAAACAGCTCACTCCTTATTGTTGTTGTTGTTGCTAGATGCTATCAAGTCATTTCTGACCCATAGCGACCCTGTATAGGGTTTCCAAGGAGTGGCTGCTGAGCTTGAACTGATGACCTTGTGTTTCAAATGACTTTGCAGTCCAGCTCATTAGCCCACAGCACCACACGAGGACTCCATGATAGAATTAGCCTAGTAATATATGAAATACCCACCTACTGCCATAGAGTTGATTCTGATTCATAGTGATCTGCTATGTAGGGTTTTCAAGACTGAGACTGTAAATCTTTACATGAGCAGACAGCCTAATCTTTCTACCTTAGAGCGGCTGGTGGATTTGAACTGCCAACCTTTCGGTTAGCAGTCCAGTGCCTAACCCACAGTCTACTAAGGCTCCTTATATGAAATACACACATACATATTTTCGGTGATTTTCATTAAAAGTCAGCGTACATAATACATCAAAAAATAAAATAGGTTTTAATATATGCATATATGTCAGGTAAAGTGTGGCTATTGGAACCTTCTATGATTTTGTAAATCAAATTAAAGATTTATCTCATTTTGCTGATAATACAAAAAAAAAATCATACTTCTAAACTAGTGGTCTCCCTGGAGATTTATAACTCGAAAGTAGATTATTAAACTTAACTTCCCTAACAGGATTTATTTTATTGTAGTAGATTAAATTGAATTAAATTTATTTATTTATTTCTTCTCCAAACCCCCCAACTTGTCATTCCTATAACACGGCCTTTATTCTGGGAAAAAGAATCTATGGCTTTCAATATAATTTTATTGTGCCTGGCATATGTGAGTGCATGAGTGGGCATGGAACCACACTTACTTGTTGGGATCTGGATAAAGCCTCCTGTTTCATTTCACACCCCTTCACAGGGCCTCCCGAAACTGCTAATAATATTTGGTCATTACCCTGCAGGGCTGGATTCTGGCCAAAGTGGGGAGACTCCCAAGCTCAGTACCAAGACCCTGAGGCACCCTTTACCATCCCTTTCCCAAACCCCTGAGCCACGTTATTCCCACGCAATAAAACTTATAAATAAGCCATTGAAGCTAAGGGGGTGGCGTTGACTCAGTTCAGACCCCATGCTCTCTTGCTCCTCAACCACAGGTTGGACAAGCTACATGAAGGCAGAGTACCTGACAGATGGTCCTGGGAGCTAGGAAGGCCTCCAGAACCCTGACAAGGGGCCAGGTCAGAAGAAAGGGGCCGGGTGGAGCATGGCGAAGGAGGAGCTAGAGACACAATGGTGTTTTATGACAGACCGATATCAGCACAAAGGCAGATGGCCACAGAGCTGTTTGAAGAGCAGCCATGACAGATCGAGAGCTTGTGTGTTGTATGAGTCACACTGACAGGTGTGTTATTATCATGGTGATGTAGGGGATCTGGAATGAGACTTAAAAGGCAGCAATGAGACATCATCCATAAACGTATTAACTGCCTCAAGTAACCTGGCACTTAAAAGTGAAGACAACTCGATTCTTAGGAACTTTCTACTCTCTGGCTATGAACGATCAAGTTATAAGTGATATGTAAGCAGACTACATTACGTTCTTTCAGGAAGAAGCAACGTGATCCTTATTCTCTACATTTCTCACCTGTTCTCTTCCCCGATATAATTCCCATGACTACTGTAAACAGTGATAAAGTAGAGGGTCAGGGAAAACCAGGAAAGCCCTAATGAGATGGGCTGACACACCATAGCTGTAACAATGGGCTTAAACGTAGCAACGATCATGAAGGTGGCATAGGATTGTACAACATCACGTTCTGTTATATATAATATATGTATCATGAGTTGGAGTCACCTCAATGGCAACTGACAACAATAATTATAAACAGACCTCCCATATATGATATCCTGTTATTTTAAATATAACATTCACCCTTTTTTGACATTCTGACACAGGTTGTAAAAGCTTTCCTCTTTCCTGGAGTATTATTTGACTCTAAACCTGTGGGCAAGGGGCTTATGACTGTTCCATATTTGTTTCTGTCCTTCAGGATCATAAAAGAATGTGTTTATGATCCAATTTGCAGGTACAAAGACCTCTTCGAGCCTGGGGGCCTGGACAGTAATCAATAACAGTTGTTTCCAGCTTCCCGACTGCTGACTCTAATCCCATGAGACACACTGTGACTTCGTTCAAAGATGGCTTCCATTAGTAATTGTAGCTGATGATGCCTTCAGCCCCAATCCAGCTCTTCTGCACTCGCCCTGCCTGTTTCTATTTGCCAACCCAGAGTGAGCCTTGGGTACTGCAGAGAATATCAGCAAAGTCACCTTCACAAAAGCAGGCCCTGCAGGTGGTTCCAACCTATCCCATTTCCTGCTCCCATAATTTATGTTTCCATCATCTGTTTCCCTGCTTATGAAAGCAGGATAGTCTACAATATGAAATCCGCTTTACCTTGTGTCTACTTTGGCTGTTTTCCCTTTTACTTTCTATGTTGACTGGTTTCATCATCATCAGTAGTACTAATAATAATATCTATGTTTCCCAATCTACCACCCATCTGTCAGTTTATCATACTGTAATGATTGGATGTTGCTAAGATAAAGGAGCCCTGGATTTACTGTAGAATATTCACTGGACTGCTAAACTGCAAGGCCAGCAGTTCAAAGCTACCAGTTGCTCCATAGGAGAAAGGTTAGGCTTTCTCCTCCTATAAAGATTTGTAACCTCAGAAACTATATATATATATATATATAGTCACTATGAGTTAGAATTGACTCAACGGCATTGAGTTTTGGGTTTATGATCCTGGAAGCTATGCCACTGGCATTTCAAATAACATCAGCATCGCCTATGATGGACAGTGTTCAGTGGGATTTCCAGACTAGGAAGAAAAGTCAGATGATAGACTTCCAACAATAGGCCAATGAAAACCCTATGGAACACAGAATACACACATTGTCCAATAGTTCAAGTTGGTTACTTTGGATGTGTTATCAGTAGGGATCAAATATTGGAGACATACATCTTATCTGAGAACGTGAAAGACCAGAAAAGGCAAGGGAAACCCTCAATGACATGGGCTGACACAATAGCCATAACAATGCGTTCAGATAAATAGACCAATGATCATGAAGAAGGGTCAGAAAAGGGCAACATTCCTACAGTCATACAGGGGCACACCAGAAGTTGGAGCCAACTCTGTAGCAAATAACAATGGCAGCATTTGCCCATCGAAGCCAGATCTCTCCAAAACTATCATCTACTCTATTCCAACCCATAATAACCCTACAAGATGAGCAGAACTGCTCCTAAGGATTTTCAAGACTATAAATTGTTATGGGAGCAGACAGTCTCATCTTTTCCCGTGGAGCACTTACTGGGTCCCAACCACTGGCCTTGCTGTTAGCAGCCCTACACTTAAATAACAGCATCACCGGTGATCCTTGTATTTGCCAATAGATGGAACTTTTTCAAAGTGTTTATAAATACTGTCCATTATCTCATTATTACTGTTTCATAATATTTTTTTCAGATGGTTAATTTATTTTGATCAAATTCACTAGACTACTAAAGACAACTGATAGAATCTCAAAATCATAATTTACTCACTGTCTTCATGGAGTCCTCGTGTGGCACTGTAAGATAAGTACTGGACTGAAAGGTCAGTTGGAACTACAAGGTTGGTCATTCAAACTCACCAGCCGCTCCTCGGAAACCTTATACAGGGTCGCTATCAGTCAGAACCAACTTGACTGTGTTTAACAACAACAATTTCATGCAAAAGACATTGGATGTTGTTTTTTGTGCATTAGCTCAGGTTATTTTCTTAACTGAAGACTTTTTTTTTCCTAATTAGTAGAAATAAGAAAGAAGCTGACATTTATTTTGGCCTTCTACCCACCAAACACCTTTTTATATATGATCTCATTGAGTTCTTCACTGACTTCAACAGATAGCTCTTATCATTTCTGTATATAGATGAGAACTCGATAATATTGACCCAAATCACAAAGCTAATGAGCAGCAGATCCACAATTCAAAACCAGCTTCAAATATGAACCTGAATCCCTAATATGAACTGTAAGACTTTTGTAAACTTATACCCATAAATATGCAGAATTTTAACTTAGTTGGCAAAATCAAGTAAATAATTTTAAACATACTTAGCAAAAACCATAAACTAAGAAGTAATCTTATTAAAAACAACTCAGAAAATACATTTTATAAGCTTAATTATAAACTAGGTAAATTCAATTTTCAATTCTGTCACACAAAAAAAGATAACAAACAAATAAACCTGAAGTTATTGAAGCAAAGTCAGTGTTAACAAATGGTTTTTCATTATTACATAATCTTAACACTTCAGCTTACATTTTCTAGATGATTCACCAATATTTATGTTCTGTTTTGAAATTCAAGTTTCTGAGAATTTAAATATGGTAATGAAATCATTTCTGCTGCCAGACCATAGTCATCTTGCTACAGGCATGGTGAATGTAGATAAATGTCCTTTAAGTGCTAACAACTAAATATTGTCTCCATTGCACTTACTCCACACTGGAAATTGGCAGAAACCCAAATCCACAGATCATGGATGTTAGATGTAAAATTTAGCTGAAATTAAACTCAAGCTGTAGGGGAACGTTGCTAACCATCCTTTAACCCACTTAATAGCTATCGCTTGTTTGTGACTATCTAGAATATTTCCCTCCATTTGGTAACAGTATGTGCCCTTACCCTTGCTTTGTTCAACTGCCTTTCTCCTAACGGCTTCAGCAATCATTCTATGTGACAGGGCTTCAAAAAGTTCATGGATAATTTCCATTGTCTTTTAATTCCATTTTCCCATGAACGTTTTGAAGCCCCCTCATATATGTCATGTAATTCTGGTGAGGTAGTTAAGCACAACACTCTACCTACTGGAACACAACACAAGGAAAAGTCAGTGGTGAGCATATGATCCAAGTAGAACCAATCTAAACCTTTCCCTGGGACTTTTCATACAGAATCTGGCAGACATTTCTTTTCCTTTTGGAACTCTAAAGGATGTGGCCTATAGCTGTCTATCCTCATGCCCCTCTCACGTGAAAGATATGATGAGAAAGAGGGCACTACAATACTAAGGCAGAAGGTGAGATGAATGAAGGGAGGAGAGAAATCAATTACTTGATGTTGTTCAAGTCTCTGCATCTGGTTGTCTCTAAAGCCAGCTCCACCATTGTCTTTCAGTGATTTGGTTATGGGAATCTAAAAAGACCACCTCTTTGCTTAATACAGTTAAGTCTGGATTCTCTGTCACTTACAACCAAGAGTCTTAACCATTTACAATTCTCCACCATCCTCCAGTTGCCAATACTCTATATTCCAATGAAGTTGTATTTAAAGATTTCTATAATTTTGAACCACACATGTCAGTTTGTCTTACTGTGGTTGCTTGACTGTTGCTGTGATGCTGGGAGCTTTGTCACTGGAGTTGCAAACAGTAGCAGTGTCATCCATGGTGGACAGTTTTCAAGCAAGCTTCCAGACTATGAACAGACTATGTAAAAGGCCAACTACTGAGGGATTACTCCCTGAAAACATTAGGAACAGCAGAAAAGCATTGTCAAATATAGTGCTGTAAGAGGAGCCCTTCAAATTGCAAGGCACTCAAAATATGACTGAGGAAGGGTTGCCTCCTCAAAGTAGAATCAACTTTAATGATGTAGATAGAGCAAAGCTTTCAGGACCTTCATTTGTAGATGAAACATAACTCAAAATGAGAAGAAACAGCTGCATGTATTCATTGATACTTAGAATGTGGAATTATGAAGTATGAATCTAAGAATATTGAAAGTCATCAATAATGCAATGGAACACATAAAGATCAATATCCTATGCATTATTGCACTGAAATGGGCTGGTATTGGCCATTTTAAATTGAACATTCATAAGGTCTACTATGCTAACGATGACACATTGAAGAAAAGATGGCAAATTGACAAATTGAAGAAAAATATTTCTTTTGGCATTCATCGTCAAAAGCAATATTTTGAGATCTTGAAATACAATGTTCTCTGTGATAAGACAGTACCTATATGCTTACAAGGAAGACCAGTCAATACTACTATTGTTCAAATGTATACACTAACCACCAAAGTCAGTGATGAAGAAATTGAGGAATTCTATCATGTTAAGTCTGAAATTGGTTAAAAATGCCATTGATTGATGCATTGATAATTACTGATGATTGGAATGCAAAGTTGCAAAAAGAAAGGATGGATTGAAAACTGGAAAATTGGTCTTAATAATAGCAACAATGCTAGATATTGAATAGTAGAATTTTGCAAGACTTTTCAACAACATAAATGGCAATTATACACTTGGTCCTCACAAAATGGTGTACATAGAATAAATCTGTGGGAAGAGATAATGGAGAAGCTAGATATGAACTGTCAAAGCAAGGCTTTGGAACAGACTGTTTCAACTGTGGAACAAACCATCCATTGTTCATATGCAAGTTCAGGCTGAAGCTGAATAAAATTAAACTAGACCCATGAGAGCCAAAATATGACCTGGAGTATATCCCACCTTAATTTAGAGACCATCTCAAGGACAGATCTGACGTATTGAACACTAACAACAACAGACCAGAGAAATTATGGGATGGCATCAAGAACATCATATATAAGGAAAATAAAAATTCATTAAAAAGAAAGAAAAGAAAGTGAATGTCAGAAGAAACTCTGAAAATTGCTCTTGAATGTAGAGTAGCTAAAGCAACAGGAAGAAATGAAGTAAAATAACTGAACAGAAGATTAAAACAAAAACAAAAACAAGACAAAGCATTACAATGAAATGTGTAGAGACCTGGAGTTAGAAAACCAAGAGAAGAAGGTGTTCAGCATTTCTCAAGTGAACAAACTGAAGAAATCTTACAGAATTCTGTGGGTAAAATACTGAACGATGCAGAAAGCTTCAAAAGAAAGTGAAAGGAATACACAGAGTCATTGTATCAAAAATAATTGTTGGACTTTCAACCATCTCAGGAAGTAGTATATAATCTAGAACTAGTGGTACTGAATGAAGAAGTCCAAACTGCACTAAAGTTATTGTCAAAAACATAAGGCTCCAGGAATTGACAGAATTACAAATTAAAACGTTTCAGCAAACGGATGCAGTGTTGGAAATACTAGTCTATGTCAAGAAATTTGGAAGACAGCTACCTAGCCAACCAACTGAAGGAGATCCATATTTGTTCCTATTCCAAAGAAAGGTGACCTAACAGTAATAGAAAATTATCCAACAATATCTTTAATATCACATGCAAGTAAAAGTTTGTTGAAGACAATTCAAAAGATGGTTACACCAGCACATTGACAGGGAACAGCCAGAAATTCAAGTTGAATTCAGAAGAGAACGTGAAGTGAGGGCTATCATTGTTGATGTCAGATGGATCTTGGCCGAAAGCAAAAAATATATATATATATATATGTTTACCTGTGCTTTATTACTATGCAAAGACATTTGACCGTGTGGGTCGTAAACTACGTATAACATTGCAAAGAATGGTAATTCCAGAACACTTCATTGAGCTCATGAGGAACCTGTACATAGATAAACAGAACAAGGGGACAGTGAATGGTTTACAATCAGGAAAGATGTGTGCCAGGGTTGTATCCTTACACTGTAGTTATTCAATCTGTATGCTGAGGAAATAATCTGAGAAATTGAATTATATTAAGAAGAATCTGGCATGAGGATTGGAGGTAGGCTCATTAATAACCTGCTATATGCAGATGATACAACCTTACTGATTGGAAGTGAAGGAACTTTGAAATTCTTATTGATGAAGACTAAAGACTATAACCTCAAGTATGGATTGCACCTCAATGTGAAGAAAACATAAATTCTCCTAACTGGACCAATAAATAGCATCATGATAAACACAGAAAAGATTGAAGTTATCAAAGAGTTAATTTTCTTGAATTCACAATCAATGACATGTTTCATTAGGCAAACCTGCTGCAAAAGACCTCTTCAAAGTGTCAAAGAGCAAAGACGTCATTTTGAAGACTAAAGTGCGCTTGAGGAAACCATGGTATTTTCAATAACCTCATATGCATGTGAAAGTTGGACAATGAATACGGAAGACTGTGGAAGAATTGGTGCATTGGAATTATGGTGTTGGTCAAGAATATTGAAAACACCATGGACTGCCAGTAGAACACACAATTCCATATTGAAAGAAGAGCAGCCAGATGTTCCTTAGAAGCAAAAGTGGCATAACTTTGTCTCACATAGTTTGCAAGTCTTTTGAGGAAAGATGTCACTCCCTGGAGAAGGACATCATGTTTGGTAAATGGGAAGATCAGTTAGAAAAAGGAACACCCCAAGGAGATGGACTGACACAGTGGCTACAACAGTGGGACCAAACAAGACAATAATGATTGTGAGAATGGTGCAGGACCAGGCAGTATTTCGTTTTGTTGTTCATGATATCTCTATGAGTGGGAACCAACTCAGTATCACCTAACAACAATATGATTCTGAAAGTTAACAACTCTGTACTCTGTACTCATTAGCAAACATTTATAATTACTGACATAACACAAGGCATGGCACAGACCATTGGAGCACATTTTGCTGCATTTTCAGAGGTTGACACATAAGGGCACAAGAGTCATTCCAAAAGACTAAATTGACTCATCTCACCTCACTGAGGCTGTGCCTGGGATCCTTATAGTTACTCTTCATACCTCAGGTGGAGGCTTACCTTAGCCTGACTTCTAACACTAGGGCTTCATTTTGCTTAGTTTTGAAGTTTATGTCAATGCAATTATTCACTATGTATACTCTTTCTGTGTCTGGTTTCTTTCATGTACATTTGACCCCATTAAAAATTGCTTTTTAAAACTTTAAATGGTGGTGTGGTGGCTGTGTGCCATGGAGTTGGTTCCAACCCATAGCGACCCTGTACAGGTTTCTGAGGCTGTAAATCTTTATTGGGAGCAGAATGCCTCATCTTTCTCCCAAGAAGCAGCTGGTAGTTTTGAACTGCTGACCTTGCGGTTCGCAGCCTGATTCATAACCACTATGATACCAGAGCTCCTATGTTTAAAGTTCAAATAGGATAGAAAGATTAAAGTGGAAATTTGTTCTTATTTTTAGATTCTTTTTTTTTAAATGTTTGATTGTGAATTAAGTGACAGTTTACATGGGAGAACATTAGTTTTACATTCATCCTATCATATATCATTTCACTGCTATGGTTAAAATCCCCTCCATGCATCATCAACCAGCCAAAGGTTATACCCTGCAAGCCTGCCCCCCGGTCATCAGCACACAGCCCCTCCCTCTCTCTTGGTCTAAAGTCCCCAGCTACTCCATCTCTCCAAATCATTGTCTCTGTATTCATCTCAGGCATCACTGCTTCTCTGGGTAGGGTCCCGCTCGCCACTCTTCTCCCTTGATGGTCCCAGAGACCTCTGCTCCTAGACTGAAATGTTAATCACTCCCCTCCTTGCTACAGAATGTCTATCTTTACATTTCCAACCCTCACAATCAGTCCTGATAACTATTATTCACTATTGTATCACCAGAGACCTATCTGCATTTCCTTTCATCAGCCCCACGTAGACAGATTGGATACTACTCAGTGGAGATTATACCTTCCTCCATACCCTCTAGATCTAGGTTCCCTCTTGAAAGCTTGTAAGCCAGTCACTTCTTGCCTTTGTAGCCCCTCACTTTGGGTAGCCAATGTTCAAGTTGCCCATCCCTGTCTAATCTGTGTATGGAGGGAGTGGGAATGATCCTCGCTGTAAAGATTTGTTCTCTCTTTTGAGCTACTGCATCCATAGGTGTAGGTCAAGTTCATCAAATTGTATCAGATTACTCTTTTTTTCCTCTTCTTTCTTCTTCTAGTTGAGCTCTGATCATCCAGTCATTGAAGCCAGGTTAAGTGGGTATTATCTGCAGGTGTGGGTTTTTTTTGTGCATATGCCCTCTCTTCTTATCAGCTGGATGCTTCACTCTCCATTCTAGTCCTCTGTGGCTATGTTACTGACTCTGGGCCCAAGAGTCCCCAGGTCTTGCTACACTGCTGGCCAACCTTAGGAGTCTATTGAACATTGTAGGGCTTAGCTCACAGCTTCATTGCTGTTTTCCCCTCACTTCCTCTTATTGGTGACAAATGTGGTCACCAATCAGAGCGTGTATTCCTATTGAGTCTTAATCTTGGAAGGGGGTTTGCTCTGAGGGGACCTGAACACTTGCCTTGATGGCTCCTGGGTGAGCAACTTGCTTGTTCTTGTAGTAATCAGTCGGTCTGCAGAAATTTGTTCTTTCTCCCATTCCTTTACACAGTGTTACCAGTTTGTTTAGTTTTTGGGGTTTTCTTTTTCATGTTTTTGGAGAAACATTTTAGGCGTAAACAGACCTCTGCATATATCCATAGAAGAAAACTTCAGGAGGCTTGCTTCATCAGTATTTCCTGAGTTAACGTACTTTCTCTATGTCCCTGTTATGAATGTTCACTCTATTTTTGATGAGTACACATGGCTGTGACTTGTGTGCCCCTCAGTTAGCCTTTGCCTGTCCAGTATTTCTTCCTGGTCATCAGTATATGCACTTTGGGTGGAGATATAAAGAGAAGAGATGATGTCCTCTCTAGTGTGTCCTCGGGCCAGTTTGTGCTATTACAAGTTAAGCAGATTTTAGTCTTCCTGGTTGCTCAATGACAATTTCCTTTTATAATTAATATATAGCCTGTGGGAAAGAGGTTTTGAGGCATTATCTTATTCTTCAAACACTCAGAATGTTTTAACATCGATAGGTAATTTTTTTTCTTTTTTTTGCTTGAATCAAGAGGATGCTTTTTTAATGGTGTGTATTAAATTTTTTCCATTGCTCTGCAACTTTATTGATCTCTAGTCAGGTGAGATTAGGAAGGCGGTGGGATGTCTCTTACACATGCCTAGATCTCCTTTAAGTTCTGGTACGGTTGTCAGAGGCTCCGCTTATTAGCTCGGGGAAAAAAGACATTTCCAGGAAAAATGGGAGATGAGCTTTGGGCCTCAAGTGATGACATCAGGGATACTGGATCTGTTTCTACATGGCTCATTCTGAATTCAGACAGCTAAAGTCACTGGTTTGGGTCATCTCATCTCGTGTGGCTTCAATCCACTGAGCTTTGTCATCTCGGCTCTCTTGTTTCTCGGTCTCACTATCTGTGGTCTCTTCAGGATCTTCTTTAATCTGGACAAGTAATCTAGATCTTTGATTCTGAAACTAAACTTGGATTCTTGATTCTGGAATCCCAATTTCTTTAGCAAGTTGTTCTCTACATTCAATCCCAGGATAAGGGTTGTTCTTAAACACCTTGATCAAGGTGCATAATTGAGATGTGTTATTGTAGGTATGACAATGTCTGACTTGACTCCTTTTTTCAGGGTTATCTTGCCTGTGTTCTTGGCTGGATTTTAATGCCTTGTTAGGTTTTGATCTTTTATGGAATAGGTGTCTAGCTCTCCGATTCTGAAACCAAATGTGGTTTGGTCTTGTAGTATAGTTTGGGTATGGTTCATAGTTGACGACATTGCTGAGAATTTTCAATTGCTCCCTTGTGAATTTCATGCAATTGTGCCTAGTATAATCCGTCACTACAATTTTTTAGAAGGCTGCCCAGGCACATGTTGGGAGAAGGTCTTCGTTTCCAAGGAGTAGAAGAGTAATTAGCTTGGAGGCTCTTTACTCTCTTTTGCTCTTGGGGCAGTACCACCAAATAGAAGACTTACCTCAATTCTGTAAAACCTGTACTCTCAACTCTCAAACACTGACTCTAATCATGAACCAAACTAGGAAAGCAAGCAAGAGGATGAAAACATCAAATAAATCACTACATTTCTGCATAAAACTTCTAGAGTGAAATTTAAGAGTTTTGGGATATCCCCTGCTATGTGAAGACACCTTGGCTAAATAGTAAGGGAAATACACACAAACTCAAATATGTGTCTAGAAATGTAGGTTTGTAATAGAGGTCTTTCCGCCTCACTCGTAAGAACAACTCTACAAAACCCAGAGATTTGAAACCACCAAACCTATGTTTGATGCATGGCAGAACTTGTGAAAAATACAAACTCTAGTGAATAGCTGAAAGCTCTACACATGTGAGGGGATGGCTCATGGGAGATAAAACCAACTAGTTACTCTCCACCGCAGACATTCAAAGATAAACAAAGTTGTTTTCCATTTTAAGTACAACTTATTTGTTTTAATCCAAGTAAACCGAATCCAAACTGCAAGATGACATATATAAACTCCAAGACTTTAGTCCCTTTTCCCTTCTCTTACTATTTCCATGGTAAAAGCAATGCTGTGGCCGCATGGTTAGGATTTGATTTACACAAATATAATTACCACTTCAGCTTGTATTAATGATACTTTAGGAATTAGAGCTTTAACACTGTTACAAAGGATTACATAGTAAGTTACCCTAAACCCCACAATTTTGATTATTGTAAATTCAGCCCTAATGAGTTTATAGGAGGTCTCTGGGTGGTGCAAATAGTTTGCGCTCAACTGGAGTTCTGGTGTGGTACTGCAGGTTAATGTGTTGCACTGTAAACTCAGATTGAACTGCAAGGTCAACAGTTCAAGCTCACAAGCTGGTCCTTGGAAACCCTATACAGGGTCATGATGAGTTGGAACTGTCATGATGGCACTTAACAAAAACAACTAATATAAAGGTTGGCAGTTTGGGCCCACCCAGTAACACCATCGAGTTGGGCTGCTAACCTGAAGGTCAGTAGTTCAAAACTACCAGCTGTTTCACCAGAGAACGACGAGGCTTTCTGTTCTCGTAAAGATTTACGGCCTTGGAAACCGACTTCATGGCACACCACCACCATCCCCAGTGACACCATGGAAGAAGGCCTGGTGAGCAACTTCTGGAAAGATTACAGACAAGAAAATCCTCTGGAGCAATTCTACTCTGTAACAGATGTTTGACAGCAGTAGGTTCAGTTCTAGTTTTTTTGGATTTTTAGGATTGAGTTTATAGGATTGAGTTCTATATATCTTCATATATATTTATTTCACTTATACTGCATTCTTTTATTTTTTGCCTCAGGCATTATGACACTTTTCTAAAGTCCTACTTTGATACTGGAAAGCACCAGAGAAGCAATCTGTCTTAAATTCTTTTACCTTTCCAAGTCCAGAACACTAAAGCTCACGTAGATGATGTGTCTTGCTCAATGTCACACACATCTACTTACCTGGTAGTGCTTGGACTAAAAGCCAGATGTCTGGAATGCAAGGTGCTGATTTAAGCTGTGGCTTCAGAAGCTCCTCCACAGAAGACAGTCATCATGGGAAGAGAGTTTGCAAAATAAGTCAACTCAGATGGACTAAATGAGTATGATGAGCAGGTCAACGTTGTGGTAAGATAGAAACAAATCAGGTTTACTCAAGTGAAAACTGCCAGGGACTCATTTCCAATCTCCAGAGAGATGTTGAAATATTAAATAACTATAATTGCCTTTCAAGTTTTGATAATAACTAACATTTGCATAATACCTTTCATCTGAAAGTTTTCAAAATACCGTAAAGCTAGTATGATTAATTCAGTTTTATGAATGGGGAAACAGAGGTACTGGGTGAAAGAAAAACTTGCCCAAAGTTCTATGGAGAGGAAAGTGGAAAGCTGGTGACCTTGCTGTGAACCAAAAAATTACGGAGGTTGGAAATGTAAAGGTCCACAGTAATTATCTGGTTGCACCTTCAGAGCATGGAAACCAAGGTGCCTAATGATTTGCCTAAGGTTACGATACTAGCAAGTCCATCTCAATAAAACCTAGGCCCCTGGAATCCCAGTGCTATGCTCTTTTCCTTGCTCACAATGTCCTCCTGTTCAGGCAGCTCTTAAGTGAGCCCCAGAGAGACTTTCTACTTCCTAGGGTACATTCCAGCTGCAGGACTGTACATCTTCTCTCCATCCTCCAGGAGGGGAACCTCTCCTGCCTCTGAGGCTATGAAGACCCAGTGTGAGAATAACCCACAATAATCAGTTGCAATTGAATTGATTCCAAATCATGCCCACCCCATGCGTGCCAGAACAGAACCGTGCTCTGTAGAGTTTTCAGTGACTGATTTTACAGGAAGACATTGCCAGGTCTTTCTTCCTAGCACTTCTCTGTGGACTCAGTTAGTAGCTCAGTGTATCAACAGGTTGTACCACCCAGTGACTCCAGGGTGAAGATAACCCACTGGTTAAGAAAGTCTGCAGTCCTGTTTCAACTGGTGGATGGCATCTCCCAGATTCCTTCTCTGCCTCCACTACCCTATAGGTTATCATTCATCAAGCTGACGGTCCATTAATTGCTGAAATGGCTTGGCAGCATTTTATAGCTACTTGCTGAACTCTTTGGTTAACTTAGAGAGTCTTACCAGCAGTATCTTCTCCTGCAACATGAAAACACTTAGAATTCTTCCCGTTATAGGCCACCCCTAAACAAAGAACACCCTCTTATTTTTCTTTAAATATTCTTTTGGCAACCACAAGAGATGGCAACTCTGCTCCAGTTGAAAATCTGCTCCACATCAAAGTCACCCTTTCCTTTCACCAGATTCACAGAGCTCTTTATTCCCAGGCCTCCTGAATACTCCAAACACCACCAGTGTTTACATTTTTGTTCAGCCTACACGTCTTTTCCTGCTTAAGAACCATATGCCTATCACTTTTGTCATGTGGCTAATACAGCCGGCTTCCTTCCTTTTCCTCCGGCTCTTCTGGCCTCCGACTCAGTTACACCCATCCTGGCTGGTGGTGTTGTAGAGAACACTGAAAAAAATACCAGTTTATGCCAGTGCCCTCTGACATGGTTCTCTTATGCAGCACAGAGAATATTTCCAGCCAGCCACTCTGTGGTCCAAGAGTCCCAGTGTCCCTAATTATGGATCCCTACATACTTAATACTTCAACAAGGATGTCTGATGATGACTGCTCTAACTCTGATCTGAAGTCTACTTTTATTGCCCTTGCCCCTTTGTTTGGGTTCAGATAAAAGGCATAAATCAAAGAATCCATAGTGCAGCCGCAGTGCTCCTTGGAGGTCAGGATGGCCAAACTTCGTCTCTCATACTTCAGACATATTGTCAGGAAGGACCAGTTGCTGGAGAAGGAGATCATGTTTGGTAAGGTGGAAGGTCAGAGAAAAAGAGGAAGATCCCCAGAGAGATGGATTGGCAAAGAGGCAGCATCAATGGGCTCAAGGGTGGCAACAAATTGTGAGGTTGACCCAGGATCAGGCAGTGTTTCATTCTGTTGTGCGTAGGGTTGCTATGAGTTGGTACCGCGTCAATGGCACCTAACAACAATGACAATAGCTTGCCTCAAAGTGAAAAGAGAAACTCCTAGTCTAGACAATGTCACTGGATGGGGAAAAAATCAATCGTCATATTCATGTGTAGCAAAGTCATTAACGGTCTTCTCTTGTCCTGGAGTCCCTGGGTAGTGCAAACAGTTAACATGCTCAGATGTTAATGGAAACATTGTAAGTTTTGAATTTTCCCAGAGAAGCCTTGGAAGAAAGAGTTGGTGACTTACTTTCAAATGATCAGCCATTGAAAACCTATGGAGCACAGGTCTACTCTTACGTACATGAAGTCCCTATGAATCAGAGTTGGCTTAATGGTAATTGGATTTCTCTGGTTCTACCCAAATATGTGGGGAAAATTAGAAAAGATCAAGTCACATTATTTTCTTAAATTGTGACTGGACTTATTCATTCATTCAACTCCCTGACATGGTTCAGGATCTGTGCTAAATTTTCACAGGCTGACAGGTGAGTCACATCAGATACTTGCCCTCATGCAATTGGACCTCTAGTAGGAGACTGACTATTGGTTGTCCACCTCACCCAACTAAATCTAATCCATCAATTTTTAAAGATTAAATAAACATGAAGTACAGAATATTATATAAAGATGCAGACTGATTTGTTGTTGAGACATTTAGTAATGAACTCTGCCAAATTTGAAAGTTACCAATTTGGATCAACTACCTCATCAGCAAAGGAGTGATTGCACATTTGACTAGACAGTAGCCACATCCGCCTTGTGGGTACTGTGGGCTAACGAAACAGATTGGGCAAAAGATGATGTCTCACCTGCTTCTGGAATATTGTACATGGCCCAGCACTGTGTGCTCTGTGTATAATATGATTGAATACTTGCAGTTCTCCTGTTAAGTATGTTTTGTTGTTTCTATCTGTTTTTGCAAAAGTCAGGGATGGAAAATTACTTGATCTCCAAGATACACCTGTATATTCAATGTGCTTACCCTAATATATAAGGAGCTCTGGTAGTGTAGTGGTTACAAGTCGGGTTGCTAGCCTCAGCGTCAGCAGTTTGAAATTACCAGCTGTTCTGTAGGAGAAAGATGAGTTTTTCTGTTCCTGTAAAGATTTACAGCTTCAGAAACTCTATACAGGGTTGCAGTCAACTTCACAACACACCACTACTACCACCACAACTACAGAAATATTCAGACTCTACTGTCTTTTGAATGAATATATTTATGAGTGTATGTATATATAAGGAAGCTCAATAAGTAGTAGGAAAATCTCATTATCTTTTAATTCCATTTTAGGTATACACACACACACATATTGTTTCTGTTAAGTGTCATTGAGTTGGTTCTGACCCATAGCGATCCTGTATAGGGTTTCTGAGGTGGTGAGCTTTAATTGCTGACCTGCGGTTCAAACTGACTTTGCAGTACCGTGCATTAACCCAGAGCACCATTCCATGACTCCAGGTATATATATTACGAATCGGGCTGCTAACCTCAAGGTCGACAGTTCGAAACTACCAGCGGTTCCGCAGGAGAAAGATAAGGCGTTCTGCTCCCATAAAGATTTACAGCCTTGGAAACCCTGTGTAGGGTCACTATGAGTCGTAACTGACTCCACGGTACTCAACA
>NW_006408647.1:5178366-5179685 GCF_000296735.1 Chrysochloris asiatica
TATATCCTGATATGGCACCTTAGAATCAGAACTGGACTGCAAATCAAAAGGTTGGCAGTTCAAACCCACCAGCTGCTCCTCAGAAAATCTATACAGGGTCACTATGAGTCTGAATTGACTCCACAACACTTAACAACAACACACACACACACATATGTATATATATATATGTATATATATATATTTCAAAACATGCATTCACATCTGGATCTACTATTTCATTTTGTGCCCCAGTCCAGACCACAACAAAAACATAAAAACATGAGTAAAAGGGAACTACTTTAGGAGCATTCACATGGGAATTGTTATGTAGAAATCATGTCCCTGATCGCCACTTGTTCTGCTTCTCTGATCCAGTTTATCCTCAATTCTCAAGACAATGTAATATTTTGTCATATCCTAAAGGGGAACAAAAACAGTACTTCAAAGCACAGAAACTCCTTACCAACTTAAAAGAAATGATCAAGCAATTTTATATGAAAACGAGTCAAACTTATTAAAAAAAAACACCAACCAACATAATTTGAGGCCTATTGAATAAAGCAAAAGAAATAATTTAGTTGAGTTTTTTTAAAATTATTTTTTAAGCAGATTGTTTTGGAAGGAAATCAGGCTTCTCTAAGAAACCCTATGCTTGTTGAGTGTGGTCAGGTAGTTGCAACACAGATATGGAAATGTAGGACTCATGGCCCCCTTCTCCAAATTGTGAATGTCTGATGGACTCTAAACCTCCAGAAAAGTTGTTTATCGTCTGTGTACTGTTGTTTGGCTGATGATAGTACTAATATGGCTATTGCAACATCATTTTAAAATCATTTGTCCCCAAAGGATTATAGGAATGTATAGCAAAAAATGGAGTTATCCTACTATAATAGGGTCAGGCTATCCAAAGGCACGGTGGTATGAAAATAGTGACCAAGACACATGAGTGAAAAGACGTGTGTTTACATCACTGTCTATGTGAACTCACATCAGATGGAATACTAGTGGAGTCCTGGTGTGCTACTGTAGGATAAAGCACTAGATCGCAAGGTCTCTTTGAACCAAAAGGTTGGCAGTTCAAACTCACCAGCCACTCCTTGGAAACTCTATACAGGGTCACTATGATTGGGAACCAACTCAACAGCACTTAACAACAACAACAACAATGAACATTCAACTTAAATAAACATGATAATAGTACAAGGTCTATTTTTGAGAGGAGCTAAGGAGGCAGGAGCTCTGGTAGCGTAGTGGTTATGAATCGGGCTGCGAACCTTAAGGTCAGCGGTTCAAAACTACCAGCTGCTCCGCGGGAGAAAGATGAGGCTTTCTACTCC
>NW_006408647.1:5180090-5190673 GCF_000296735.1 Chrysochloris asiatica
AAGGCTGTAAATCTTTACGGGAGCAGAACGCCTCATCTTTCTCCCGCGGAACCGCTGGTAGTTTCGAACTGCTGACCTTGCGGTTCACAGCCCGATTCATAACCACTACGCTACCAGAGCTCCTTTAAGTGTCCACAATGAACGTGAGTCAGTATAGAATATTAAAAAAAGAACTACTAGTTGTCACTGAGCTGATTCCAACTCACAGTGATTCCATGAGTGTCAGAGTAGAACTGTGTTCCATAGTGTTTAGAATTAGACTGCCAGGTAGTTCTTCTGAGTGGAATCAAACCTCCAACCTTTGCTTAGCTAAGGCTCTCCAGCCGTGTTTTATAAATCTAATGCCTGTAGTAGCATCTCAGGCAGAAGCCATGATTTAGAATACTTCCTAGCATGGGAGTTGTAGGAGTAACTGGGATCAGACACATTTCAAGGAAATACTGAGAAGGTTATGACCCACCAGGAGTTGGGAAGATAGATGCACAGGCTTAGTTATCTAGGGTTGCTATCAAAGAAATACTACAAATGGGTGACTTTGACAAACAGAAATTTATTTCCATATAGTTTAGGAAGCTAGAAGTCCTAATTGCAAGGGAAGTCTTTTCTCTCTCCACTGACTCTTTGGAGCTTCTGCTCCTAAGTGGGAGCTCTGGTAGCATAGTGGTTACGAATCGGGCTGCGAACCTTAAGGTCAGCAGTTCGAAACTACCAGCTGTTTCGTGGGAGAAAGATGAGGCTTTCTGCTCCCATAAAGATTTACAGCCTTGGAAACCCTACACAGGGTTGCTATGAGCAGTTCCGACTCCACGGCACATAACCACCACCACCACCACTCCTAAGTACTCTCCATGAGTCTTGACATCCCTCTTCTCCCATCTCTGCATCTGCTCCTTTCTTGTTTAATCTCTCTTATATCTTAAAAGAGACTGTCTTAAAACATACCCTACACTAATCCTGGCTCATTAACATAACAAAGAAAACAAAATGGGATTATAACCACAGATGTAGGGGGTTAGGATTTACATCACAGATTGTAGGGGAACATAATTCAATCTATAACAGACACCCTGGCCAGAGTAATAAGTCCCAATTAAGCAGAATTACTATCCCAATTAAGCCGCTGTCATGGCCATTAAGAAACTCAAATGAGTTTGCTGGACGATGGTCTGATGAAGTACATTTACTGATTTCATGTACAGTGGTGGTTATTAATAACCCTCAGCTCTTCCATACTTCTCTGAGGGCTCTGAGACCTAAATTACCATTTACATGACTGCTTGACTAAAGACAGTATTGGAAGTGAATAAAGGACACCACATTCAGAGAGGGAACATTTGGAATGCAGGACAATTCCTTATTGAAGTTGCTAATGCAGATGCCTTCACTTTTTCATGGAATTCCGGGTCATTCCTTCTCCCTCAACTTTTCGTGTGTGTCTTGTGATCTAACCAGCTCTTCGGCATTCTTTGGTCACTCTCTGGCCCTGTTTCCTTCTTTCTCTTGGCTGGCAACTCTCACATAGACTTCAATAGCAAAAAGCTGTCAACAGTTCATAAAAGGATCAAACACCTTAGGATGTTGTATACAAGTTCCAGTGATGTTTTCAAATACACTTCCTTTCCTAGTTCCTCACAGATAACCTTTTGGCATCTAGTGAAGTGATTTGAAGATCGGATAACCAGTTCTGATTTGGGGGAAACATTTCCACTCACTGGTTGTCATCATACATGGTTTGGTTTGAGAGACATTTCATCAATAGGACCTTGTAATATTCCTGTTAGCAACCTTCCTTTTTCTTGGGAACAGGTCAAGGAGATGCCTTTTAATGGAGGTCAGTTATAAAGGTCTGGGTCTTTCTTTTGTATCTGCCACCACACCTCTTAACCATTCCTCCCAATGAGAGCAAAAGAAAACAGACCTTCCACAATGCCTGTTCCTTTCAAGTCAATCTCATCCCAGGCAAAAAAAAGAGTTTCAAAAGGAAGTAAAGGTCACCTTTTTTTTTTTTTAATTTATTTCCAACTCTGTAGCTAAATGTTGGGAAAGAACATTTAAAGAAGATTTGGAAGATAAATAATAAGAGTATTTTACTGGCATCAAATAATATCCCTGGAATATGGGGTTTTCTTGTTTTCTGGGGCAGGGAGCATTGAATGGATGAGCCAGGAAAGATAGCTAAGACAGATCTATTATTAAGAAAATCACAATCTCTGATTAGCCTATGAGAAAAGTTTCCTAAAAATCACTTTGACACCCTCCAGCTTTTCTCAGTCTAGATGCTTCCGTAAATCACAAAATGTAGAACATGATTTCACTGACTTTTCTCAGTGCTTCCAAGGAGAGTAGAGAGCTAGTACCATTCTAGGAGATACATAGGAAAAAAAAAAAAATTAATTCATTACATTCAAAGGTGGTGGTGATGGTTGTTAGCTACTGGATTGAGTCCAACTCATGGCAACCTTGTTTACAATGGGAGGAAATATTGTCCAGTACTGCATGATTCTCACAATCACTGGCATATTCTAGTCCATCATTGTAGCTATCGTGCCAGTCGATGTCACGGAAGGCTTCGCATACCCATATTGGTCCCCCACTTCACCAAGCATAATTTCTTCAAAGGATAGTCCAAACCAGGCAAGTAGAAAGGACAATGTTCTGCTGTGTTTCATAAGTCTTCATTGGATAATTTTCAGAAGGAGATTGGTTTCTTCCTAGTCTATTTTACTCAGAAAACTCTGCTGAAACTTGTTCACCATGGGTGGACCCTGCTGATATTTTAAATACTGGATGTTGTTGTTGTTATGTGCCATGGTGTTGTATAGAGTTTCCAATGAGCAGCTGGTAGGTCTGAAATGACTACCTTATGGTTAATATTCCAGTCCTTACCTTAGGGGACCATGGCAGTGTGGTGTAATTCGTTTTGTTGTTGCTGCTGTTGTTAATTGTTTTTGTGTGGCCTTTCTGGTCCTCGGTTGCTTTATTGTTATTAATTGCTGTGGAGTTGGTTCAGACCCATAACAACCCTGTATAGGGTTTCCGAGGAGCAGCTGATGACCTTGTGGTTCAAACAACTTTGCAGTTCAGTGCATTAACCCACTGCACCACACCAGGATCCAAATGATCGGTCAGGCAACACTCTGCCAAAGATTGGTCTGTTTGTCAGGGGCATAAAGAAACCTGCAAGGACTGATCGGTTTGCTATCCATCCAAGGGGTTTATTGTGGGGAGATGGGTAGTGAGAGGAGGATCCTACCTCGTAATCGACCTTTGCCAGGATTACCTGAGCCTTCCTCCCACACCTAGTCTAATTTTTATCTGGATTGGTTAGGTAGATTAAAGAGGAGTACATGGGCTAGTCTGTAACCATCCTGGAAACTGAGGGCTGAACTCTCTTACTTAAGAGAAGAACCGCCCAGTGTTGCCCTAAGAAAGACCTGTATCATCAGGGAACTTTCTTGAAACTGTCTTGGCTGAGGACAGGAGAGACATGTTCTCTACTTTTGTGACCTTCCATTTCCTCACCCATATACCTTTCTTCTGAGTTGATTCCTGAGTTTCCTGACACTTACCCAGCATTACATCCCAAATTATATACTGTCACATCCACATTGTTACCCTGATATACCATGATTACAATTGTCAGGATAGTCTGAGTTCTGGTGAACTCTTTGTGACTGTTGTAGGCAGTTGTGGAACTCAGCAGAGAGATAGAGAGTGAACTAATGGAGAAATAGGACAATGAAGGTATGTATATTTGACCTCTGCCTCGTAAGAACCAGCGTTATGCTGATTTTTGACTCACCAAGTTGTCCTTACAGATGACATAGTTTCCAGAATCATAGCAACATGCAAGCCACTACAGTATGACAAACTGACTGATTCAGGTAGAGCTTGTGCATAGGAAAAAAGTTAATTCACGGCCTACAATAGTATCGACTGGCAATTAGGGCTTCGTTTAATCCTTGAACTGTTGAGGAAGGTTGTTAGAGAAACACCACACTTAAGTCTTAAGCCTAGAGACAGAATAGATACAAATTCCCTTTTCAAGACACACAAATTATTTCGATTGAATACAGGAAAAAGTTCCAAAAGTCTTTCAAAACATTCAATGGGAAGGTGACAAGAAAACGAAACAAAATTACTCCATATTGGATTCACATGACCAAAAATGACCACATTTTCTCATAATATTCTATCTGTTGTTGTTGTTAAGTGCTGTCAAGTTGATTCTGACCCATAGTGACCCTGTACAGGGTTTCCAAGGCTGTAAATCTTTATGGGAGCAGAAAGCCTCATATTTCTCCCACAGAACTGCTGGTAGTTTTGAACGGCTGACCTTGGGATTAGCAGCCCAATTCATAACCATTACTCTACCAGAGCTCCACTGTTCATTCATTCATTTCTTCTTTTTTAAAAAAACAAGGAAGCACACACCCAAACATTTTGTTGGGCACTATGGAGTCCTGGTGTGGTATTGCAGGATCATGTACTAGACCACAAGGTAAGTTCCATTGCATGATCTTGTGCAAATTACTTCACTTCCTCAAATCACAATGTTCTCATTTGTAAAGTGGCAATAACATTAGCACTTCTGGCTATAAGGAATAAATGAAATAGCACAATGCCCAGTGCATAGTAAATCCTTAATAAGATTCATGAGGCCATGATGATGATGTTGATGATGGAGACTACCTTTTGAAGTCTGTTAATCAGGTACAGAGAGACTTCCAGCTGCTTTCCTAACAGAGCCCAAATCTGTTCTTCCACCGGAACAGAGCACAGTTCTGGGCACATGGCCGACAGGATAAACTACAATCTCAGCCTCTATTGCATCTATACACAACCCTCACACACACACAATGGTAGCATGGTGGAGAATGAGTGGGTCTGCTAACGACAAGGTCATTAGCTTAAATCTACCAGTGTCTCTGCAGGAGAAAGATGAGGCTTTCTGCTCCCAGAGAGATTTACAGCCTCACAAACCCTACACAGGATCAATATGAGTTACAACCAACTCAAAGGCACTTAACAACAATCATGTCTATATGTGCCTGTGTGGCCAAATTCTCACCAACAACTGTAGGCCAAAGTAACATAATGTGTTTCTCTACATGCTTTCATTCCTCTTCCTACCTTTGCAAGTAAATGCATATGGTGGCAATGCTCTGAGGACAGTAGAGTAATGAGACAAACAGAATGTGGGTCACTGAATGACTTTAGTGAGAAGATGGGTCCCTGATCTTGACCACTTACATCAAGACCGTTATATTAGAAGATAGCCGATTTATTTATTCTTTAAGCCACTGCATTGTGAGATTTCTTTGTCACAACAGCTTAACCTTGAACCTAAACAGATACAACAGTGTTTTGTGTAGCTATTGTAGTTTAGCAAGGAAGGTACATTAGCAACTTAATTTTTATCTGCTTTCTATGTCACATCTTTTTTTTTTTTTTCAAGAAAAATGCGAACTTGCCATTTAAAGCAATTTACTTAATGCATAGCAATATCAAAGTAAGGAATTAATCTGGCACCATTAACAGTACAACAACTTTTCTACTCTTGGAGTCATGGTATGGCACTGTAGGATAAACACTAGACTGCAAGGTCAGTTTGAACTATAAGGCTGGTGATTCGAACTCATCAATAGCTCCTTGGAAACCCTAAACAGGGTCGCTCTGAGTCGGAACTGACTTGATGGCATTTAACACTTGATGGTATTAAATTTAAAGTAATCATTGCTTAATAAGAACATTGAGTTTATACAAATGTAAATCAATTTAATAATTAAAATTAATCTTAATTACAAAAGAATTATGCAGTTCTTTTTTTAAAATAGATTATCCTGGGCAAGTGGTTTTCAAAATTTTTGACCTGCAAATTTCCATCGTACCCACTTGCATTTAGAATGAATTACTTTTAAGTGGCCAAATGATCCTTCTAAAAGAGGGGTTTTGATTTGAGATATGACTGAAAACCATATCTTATCTCAGCAGGACATTAAATGTTACAACATACATGAGATTTGTATCATATTATTTGTATCATATGATACAAATGGAGAGTCAGAGTTGCCTCAGATGGCTGCACAAACTAAGCACTACACAATTCACACACATGCTGATGTACGAAGAGCATGCTGGATTTATGCAATATGGTGACCTACACTACAGCAAAAAATTAACATGAAAGGATAAGAACTTCCTTTCTCTTCCTCGTTTTTTTAAACCTTTTATTGTGAAGGTTTACAGATTAGATTAGTTTTCCATTCAACACTTCATACAAGTTTTGCTATGTGTCATCAGTTGTGATCCCCACAAAGTAACATCACTTATCCCACTCCTCCCTGTGTTTTCCATTTCTGTTCCTCCTTCTTTCCTGCTTCTTCTGAACTTTGTCCTTAGATAAATGCTGTCCTTTTGATCTCAAATTGTTGATGATTCTAAGGTGTGTGTACCTCACCAGTATTATTGTACTCCTTAAATATCTGTTTGGTTGAATTTTGATCAACAGGGTTGGATTCAATTCCAGACCTAGAAGGTGGCCAAAGACAATAGTCTTGGGGTTCCACCAGTCTCTATCCAACCATTACGCTACCATTTTTTAGGACTTTGAGTTTTGTCCCACATTTCTCTCCCACTATACAGGACCTCCCTTTTGAGCAGTTGATAGTGGTAGCTGAGTACCATCTAGTTAGTTCTTTTGATCTCAGGGTCATAGAGACTAGACCTACATGGAGGATATGGCAAAAAACACTACTTTCACATTTTGATATTTTTACTTCATAGAGGTTTTTATGATTTTATAGCTATACTTAAAAAAAACCAAACTTTTAATTATGAATTGAGTGATAGTTTACATGGGTGAACATCAGCTTTATAGTCATCCTATCATAGTTTGTTTCACTGCAGTGATTACAATCTGCTCCATGCATCATCATTCAACAGTATTTGGTCCTATCCTATCTGTATTTTTGTTTTTGCTTTTTAAGGAATATATACCCATTCAAACAACCAAAGGATACACCCAGCAAGCCTGCCCCCAGCCATCAGCCAAAGCACCTCTCCCTGAGTCCTGATTCCCCAGCCACTCCATCTATCCATGTCATTGTCTCTGCCTCCACCTCTGGCATCACTGCTTCTTTGGATAGGAACCTGCACTCCGCAATTCTTGCTTGATGGTCGCAGGGTCCTCCGCTCCTGGACTGCAAGATCAACTACTTCCCTCCTTTTGTTACAAATGTCTACCTTTACATTTGCACAATCACAATCAGTCCTGATAACAATTATTCACTATTGAACCACAAAAGTACTATCCCCTTCTCTTTTCACTAGCCCCATCCAGACAGGTTGGAAACCACTAAGTGGAGATTCTGAAATCTAGGCTCCCTCTTGAAAGCTTGTAAGCCAGTCACTTCATGCCTTTGTAGTCCCCTTCCCCCCATTTTTGGTAGCCAGTGTCTAAGTTGCCCATCCCTGTCAACCCTGTGTACTGCAGGGGTGGGAATGATCCTCACTGTGAAGATTTATTCCCTCTTTTAAGCTACTACACCCATAAGTACAGGTCAAGTTCATCTAATTGTAGCGGATTACTCTTTTTTTCCTCTACTTTTTCCTCTAGTCAAGTTCTGATCATCCAGCAATTGAAGTCAGGTCAAATGGGTGCTATCTGCAAGTATGGGTGTTCTTGTGTATCTCCCCTCACTTCAGATCCAGCTGGATGTTTCACTCTCCGCTCTAGTCCTCTGTGGCCATGTCCCTGTCCATGGGCCCAGGAGTCCCCAAGTCTCACCATACTGCTGGCCAAGCAGGTCTCAATCCAGGTTCACAGGAGTCTATTGAACATGGTCAGACTTAACTCACAACTTCATTGCTGCTTTTCCCCTACTTCCCCTTATTGGTAGACCAACATGGTCATATAGCTATACTTTTTGATTTACCCTCATATACGCGTGTGTGTGTGTGTGTGTGTGTGTGTGTGTGTGTGTGTATCTTAGCTGTCAATGATGCAACTTCTTCTTAAATTAAGCTATATTAGTGAGGAGCCCTGGTATGGCCTTGTAGGATCAGCATAGGGCAGCTGTTCAAATGTACCAGCCACTCCTCAGAAACCCTATACAGGTCACTATTGAGTTGGAACCCACTCAATAGCACTTAACAATATCAACAAGAACATTTTAGTAAGGCACTCTAGTGCCACTATAAGATGTTGTTGTTGTTGTTATGTGCCATGGAGTCGGTTCTGACTCATAGTGACCCTGTACAGGGTTTCTGAGGCTGTAAATCTTTACAGGAGCAGAAAGCCTCATCTTTTTCCCACGGAATGGCTGGTAGTTTTGAACTGCTGAGCTTGTGGTTCACAGCCCAATTTGTAACCACTACGCTACTAGAGCTCCTGTAAGATGTGCATTGGACTATTAACTACAAGGTCAGCAGTTCAAACCTACCAGCCCTCTACAGGATAAAGATGAGGTTTTCTGCTTTCTTAAAGATTTGCAGCCTTGAAAACACTACACAGGGTTGGTACAAGTTAGAATAAACTCCATGGTAGAGAGTTTTACATTATAATATGAGTGACTGAATGCAAAAGTGGAGTATGCCATTTTAGTGAAATGAGATGAGCTGCATTATAATTTTTTTCATGGATGTGGGTTACTAAGATTTTTACTATATACCACATTTCCTACAAAAAGAAAATACTACATATGCTACAACAAAGAAAATTAATCAGTGAACTTAGTAGTTTTAGCAAAATCATTGTAAAATTCTGTTGATCTCCCACAACAAAAAATTACTTTCACCAATTTTACTTTAAGGGGTTCATATTTCATTTTTGATGCCCATTTTGTAATAAATTCTATTATTTTAAATGATCAAATGAAAAGATGTCATAAAATAAAGTTTAATGATCAGAAAACAAATATAATAACAACTTACTATATTTTATTTTTAGATAGATCTTTCATCTCTAACATGTTATAATTAAAAACATTTCCTTCTATTTTTGCTCTTACAAATTCTTTAATGATTTCATCACAATTAAGCTGCTGATTATCTGCTTCCATACATAATAAGGATAATGAATTGAGTCTGTCTTAAATCACTGTTGTAAGCTGAGGGTTTCTTAGTCATTTTTTAGAGATGGAAATGAGTATTTTGTCGTATAAACTGTGACCATCAAAGTTAGTAATTGTTGTGGTTGTTAAGTGTTGTTAAGTGTCAAGTTCCAGCCCATAGCGACCCTGTATAGGGTTTCCTAGAAGTGGCTGGTGAGCTTGAACTACTGATCTTGCAGTTCAAACTGACTTTGCAGTCTAGTGCATTAACCCACAGTGCCACACCAGGTCTCTAAGTCTGGGATATGCATGTGTAAGACAATGTCAACATTGGGAAATAATCATTGTATTTTATCTTGAATTGTGGAATCTTATTTGCATAAATAAGTAAATTTTGTCTTTCCTTATTCTGTAAACATGGTTCTGATGTAAGAATGAAATTGTCACACTTCTCGATAAAAATTAAAATTTAAGTCATCAGGATATGCCTGAACTAAGTTTTTGGATGCCTTCATACTTTCTTCATCAGGAATTTCCACATCATTTAAGAAGGAAAACCTATTTGAAAGAACTTTATATATTTTTCACCCTTCTTTTCATGCAAGATTCAGACAAGTCAATGATGGTGTAATATGTGGTTACATGAAATTGATCTCTGTCATGCAATATTTTGAGAGCACTTCCATCACTTACTTGTTCCTCTCTAATGCTTTGCAACATTGTGCTGCTTGGTAATCAGTATTTGGCAGTATTTGTTTTGTTTTCAAAATCTTCTCTTAAACACTGCAAATATCTAGCTAATGACTGGAAGAGATTTTTTTATGTCTTTATATTAACATCTTTATCTTGCAGCACTTGATCCTTCCAATGAAAATGCTGCAATATATGAATCCACATAACCAACGTAAATTCATACTCTAGTGTTTTCATTTTGTTGACAATGTTTTGAGTTTGTCTTTGGTTCTCTTTTATTGTCTGGTCTTCAGCAACATTTTTTCAGACATCTAGAATCTGGTGTACAATTCCATATTGTACTTATTGCTAGATTAACAACAACAACAACAACAACAACAACAAAAACCACCAGAAAACCAAAAGGGAAGAACACACTTAGCATTTCTCAGGCTGGAAGAACTGAAGAAAAAAATCAAGCCTCCACTTTCATTATTGAAGGATTCTCTGGGCAATTATGGAATGATGCAGAAAGCATCAAAAGAAGATGGAAGGAATACACAGAGTCACTGTACCAAAAGGAAGTGGTTCATGTTCAACTATTTCAAGAGGTAGCACATGATCAAGAGTCAGTGATACAGAAGGAAGAAGTCCAAGGTGCATTGAAGGAATTGGCAAAGAACAAGGCACCAGAAATTGATGGAATAAAACTTAAAATATTTTAAGAAAGTGAGGTGGCCCTGGAAGCACTCACTCATATCTGCCAAGAAATTTGGAGGACAACTATCTGGCCGACTGATTGGAAGAGATCCATATTTGTGCCCATTCCAAAGAGAGGTGACCCAACAGAATGCAGAA
>NW_006408647.1:5191763-5192997 GCF_000296735.1 Chrysochloris asiatica
TCCAATGATATGGATTGGCAAAGTGGCAGCATCAATGGGCTCAAGCATGGCAACAATTGTGAGGTTGGCCCAGGACCTGGCTGTGTTTCATTCTGTTGTGCATAGGGTCACCATGAGTTGGTACCGACTTGATGGCACCTAACAACAACAACTTATTGCTACAGCATGTACTTTCCAATATGTATTAGAAAGACATGTTAATATAAGCCATTGCTTAAATATGTCTTAAGAATTGCCTATTGGTGAATAGAAGCAACAACAAAAAAAAATGTGTAGAGTAACTGAACAATGGGGGAAAAAATCAACTGCTTCTGGGCAGAAATCTAGTGAACTATTTCTATCCTAACAAGATCAACTGAATGCGCAACACAGGGCATCAAAATGACATATTCATTACCTCCTAAAATTTTTTTCTGCATGCATTTATAATGCCCTGTTGTGGTGCTGTAAGATAAGCACTGGACTTTTAACTGAAAGGTTGGCCATTCAAACCCACCAGCTACTCCTTGGAAACCCTATACAGGGTCGCTATGAGTCTGAACCAGCTTCATGGCACTTCACAGCAACAACAATAATGCCCTAACATATTGGTAGCATTGTCATAACATTGGTTTCTACACTTAGAAAACTCACCTTTGCAAACTTCACATAAATAATGAAAGGTTGATTGGCAATTTCTTCACCATTATGACTTTTTAAGCTAGTAAATCACTGGATATGTTTTCCATCTGTTACAAATAGTAATTATCTGAAAACAATACTTAGCTGATCTGTATGAGAAAGGCCAAGAGTACAATCCACAGACAAATTTAAATATTCATTTATACTTATTTCACACAGTTGAGAGAACTTTATTACTTTAAGTTTATTGATTCTTCACAAGTTGTTTTAGACATATGCAATGGTTGTTCTTTCCTGTGTTACCATGTTTTAAAACATTATTGCCAAAATGGATCAAACTAAACAATAAATTCAAGTAAACCCTAAAAATATTCACTTATGAAGATGTTGATACTTTATTATTTCTTCAAAATGATAATCCATGTTCACCAATTGTTAAAATGACAAGCAACAGTGTGTTGCAAAGTGGCTTTCCAATACTGAAGTTCTTCACTAATTTGTGTTGTAGTACATGGCGCAGGATTGGAGGAAGACTTATTAACAACCTGAGATATGCAGATGATACAACCTTGCTTGCTGAAAGTGAAGAGGACTTAAAATATTTACTGATGAA
>NW_006408647.1:5193572-5220683 GCF_000296735.1 Chrysochloris asiatica
TTGATGGCGTCAAGTGTGGCGGCGGTAGTGAGGTTGGCCCAGGATCGGACATTGTTTCGTTCTGCTGTGCATGGGGTCGCTATGAGTCGGTTCCAACTAGATGGCACCTGACAACAACAACATGAGTTAAGCCAAAACTATGTCTTTGGTTTAAATATTACATGTACATTTCCTGTGAATTGAATTATTTTCATGTTGATCAATCATATTCTAATTGTACAAATTGCTAAATTAATCCATAGCAATTTGAGACTTCAATCATTTATGACAAAATAATTTGCAAACCAAAAAATTATATACAGAGCTAGCTGATTTAGGATGCAGTAGCCACTTCCTTTTCAAATTTTCACCATTAGTTTTGCATCCTAGAAATATATTCTGGCTACAGAACCTTGTTTATCATCCAGACATGTTTGACATGAATTTTCTAATGGCCCAATGTGATGTTGACAGTCACTTGGCCATCTATTGATCCAATAATTTACATCATTAGAACAAAAGTTATTTCACAAAGCAATATCTCTATTTTTGTAGTCTGCAGGTTTGACACTTTCAAATTCACTTTCTGCACCATTAATAATGTCCTTTTTTTCTCTCTCTCTTTTCTTTTTAATTCTTGCTGTGATGCTGTAGGATCAGCACTGTACTGGGAACCAAAAGGCTGGCAGCTCAAACCGTCCAGCAACTTCTCAGAAACCCTATACAGTGTCACTGTGAATTGGAACCAACTCGACAGCACTCAACAACAACAAGAGCAAGGGTTGAATGCAAAATTTGGAACTGTGGTATTTGTATTGCTATTAGTAATTCAGCATTGTTGTTGTTGTTGTTAGGTGCCATCGAGTCAGTACCGACTCATAGTGACCCTATATACAACAGAAGGAAACACTGCCAGGTCCTGGGCTAACCTCACAATTGTTGCCATGCTTGAGCCCATTGATGCTGCCACTTTGCTGATCTATCTCGCTGGGGGTCTTCCTCTTTTTCTCTGACCCTCCACCTTAGCAAACATGATATTCTTCTCTAGCAACTGGCTCCTCCTGACAATATGTCTGAAGTATTAGAGATGAAGTTTGGTCATCCTGGCCTACAAGGAGCACTCTGGCTGCACTTCCTCCAACACAGATCTGTTGGTTCTTTTGGCAGCCCAAGGCACTTTCTATAGTCTCCTCCAACACCATACCTCAAAAGCATCAATTCTTTTACTATCTTCCTCATTCACTGTCCAGCATTTGCATGCATATGAGGTTATTGAAAATACCATGGCTTGGGTCAGGCATTAGTAGTAATATTACAACAATGTGTACCCATGAAACTTGAGACCTCAATCAAAGAATTCCTACTGATTCCTTACATTTTAAAAAGGAAGTTAATTTTGGGATTGTCTTTCTTGTTCTTGTTAAGTGCCGTGGAGTTGATTTTGACTCACAGTGACCCTGTACAGGGTTTCTGAGGAGCAACTGGTGGGTTTGACCCACCAACCTTGTGGTTCCCAGTCTAGTGCTGATCCTACAGTGCCACACCAGGAGTCCATGAGGATTGTCATTAAGGATTCATAAATCCTTTTCTTTATATCTTCTGCAAGTTTAATTTTTACATAGCTGTTGGCTATGTCATTTTACCTGGGTAAAAAATTATGTCACGTTTAAAATTTAAATCTACCATAGCAATTACATTTGAAAATTTGAAAATAAAATTTATAAAACAAGTGAAATTTATAAAATGAAATTTTCATTTGAATTGGACTGTTAACACAGAAATTTATATTTGAAAATTATTAAGTAAAAGCAATTATTTAAAGTATGTAATTCTGTACTTCAGGCCTGAGATAGTCAAAAGAAATCATAGTTAGAAGGCAGTTGGAAATAATTTTGTTGTTTTGTTGTTCAGTGTTTGTTGGCAGGTCGTTGTAGATCTCCAAAAATGTTTTTGTCTTGAAGTAATACTTTAAAACGTATGAACTTACTTTCTATGAGACAATGCTGTATCTTCATAATTCATTGTACTATTACTGTTGCCCAATGGGCACAAGAGGGATTGCAAATATCATGCTCCAAATACAAGGATATCCTTAAGATGAATACACATCTCGATTCCCATTTGCACAGGACAGGACCAGAAATTTCAGCAGTCATGTGATTATAGTGCTGGTCACATGTTCTCATGTGATTGAGGAGGGAGAATAGAATGTGAGGTCATACACAATTGATTCAAAATGAAAAGTATAGTTTTTATCATACACAAAATTTATAAAATGTATATTTTATACATTTGTAGAATTGTTCAACTACCATATTGGGAGATATGTATGTACATAGTTGATGGAATGATATCACCATTTTCAACTAGCAAGTTTGTTTTATAGTCATAACAATATCAATTTTATAGTCATAACAATATCAATTTCTTAAAAGGGAAATAGAAAATAAAACACATTCATATAATTTTTGTTATCTGAATATTGATTTAATTTAATTCCTCAGGGAATTGTTCAATTTATTTACACAGGGATATATAACCATTTCTGATAAAATATAAATGTAATGTTCTAATAAATGCCTTTTGTTTCTTACTTGAAAGATGAATTTTTGCAAGACAGAAACAGAATTTGCATGATAAATATGCATTGAATTTTGTATCTTCTTAATGTGCTTAATGGTGTGGCACTGTGGGATAATGCACTGGACCGCAAAGTCAGTTTGAACTGCAAAGTCGGCAATTCAAATTCACCAACTACTCCTGGGAAGTCCTATAAAGTGTCGCAATGAGTTGGAACCCACTCAATGGTACTTAAAAACAACAACAATGTGTTTAAGGGGAGCACAGAGGCTCTGTAAAATAAGCACTGGATTGCTAACCACAAGGTTGGTGGTCCAAGCCCACAAGCCACTAGGTGAGAGAAAGATGAGGTTTAATGCTCCCTCAAACATTTACAACCTCAGACACCCTATATAGAGTCATTATGAGTCAGAACTGACTCGAGGGCACTTAACAATAACAATAAATGTGCCTAAGAGGATCCCTGGTTATACAGTGGTTAAAGTACTTGACTGTAAACCAATAGATCAGTGGTTCGAACCAGACTGCTCCTATAAAGATGTACAGTCTTGAAAAGAGTTCTACTCTGTCTTACAGGTTTGCTATGAGTCAGAACTGAATTGATGGTGATAGGTTTGGTTTGGAATGTGCCTAATATCTTATTTCGTGGGCAAAAGATGAGGCTTTCTACTCCTGTAAGGATTTACACCCTCGGAAACCCTGTACAGGGTCGCTATGGGTCGGAACCGACTCGACGACACTTAACAACAACAACATCTTATTTATTAATATATAGTGAGTATTATCATGCACTGTGACCCATGCAACAGATGATAAAAAAATCAAAACTCACTTGATACAAAAATTGGTAGTTTTGTATTAGATAAATACTAATATTTCCAGTATTTTTCTGACATTTGCTATGTTAGTATTATATTAAATTATTAATCCATGTTAGTATTTTATCAAATGACTGCCAAACATATTTTTATAGCTAAAACTATAAATATCACTCTTGACAAAACTTAGGATCTAACTCAATGTAGATGCTATGCAGTCAAAAAGTAACTTGATTAAATTTATTGCAATGGTCAACTTAATCTATTTTCCTCACTTTTGTGCACCATCTGGAACTGGCATTTCCACTTATACATGTGTCATATCTTTGTGCTTGCATCATGGCAAAGAAAATTGCCAGCCTGTCTGAGTGGAGTTGCTGGATCAGCAGACATGGATATACAAGATGGTTCTCTTAAAATTGGTGAGAAACTTGCACAAAGCAACTTTTCCTTTATTATCCATTGGGTCTCTATGCATCAAAGGAGCCCTGGTAGCATTGGATTACTAGTTGGACTGCTAAATGTAAGGTCAGTAGTTCAAATCTATCAGTGTCTCCTCAGGAGAAAGATGAGGCGTTCTGCTCCAGTAAAGATTTACAACCTCGGAAACCCTATACAGGCTCGCTATGAATCAGAATTGATTTGACGACACACAACCACCACCACCACCAATGACAACATTGAACACATTTGCATATGCTTATTTACCATCTGTAGATCTTTACAGTGAAGTGTCTGTTCACATCTTTTGCCCGTTTATTAATTGAATTGCTTATTTTCTGATGGTTGAGTTTTAAGAATTCTTTATAGATGAGTATTATAGAAACAGGTCCTTTATTAGAAGTGTTATTTGCAAATGTTTTTGAGGTGTGGCTTGTGTTAAGACTCTTAACAGAGTCTTTCAAAGAACAAACATTTAAAATTCTGATAAAGTTCCATTTAACAGTATTTTTCTTGGTATATTGTATTTTTGATATTGTAGATGAAAACAGATTTTCTGTATGCATTCTTCTTGATGTTTTACAGTTTTTCATTTTACATTTAGGTCTATGATCCATTTTGAGGTAACTTTTATATAATTTATAAACTATATATCAATGCTTCTTTGGTTTTGGTTTGGTTGCAATTGACTCAATTCATAGTTTTCAAAATATACAACTTACATATATTTTTATAAATTTATACGTAACCACTTATGCTTGGTAAAGTGAAAGGTCATCCAAAAAGAGGAAGACCCCCAATGAGATGGACGGACACAGTGGCTACAGCAATGGGCTCAAGAATAACCATTGTGAGGCTGATGCAGGACCAGGCAGTACTTCATTCTGCATATGGTCACTGTGAGTTGGAACTGACTCAATGTCACCTAACAACAACAGCATAGTAACTGGCAGATCCCTGGTGACACATGGTTAGTGCTCAACTGATAACCAAAAAGAAGGCAGTTTGAATCCACATGTCACTCAGCAAGAGAAAAGGGTGGCAGCCTGCTTCTATAAAAACATATAGCTTTGAAAACCCTATGGGGCAGTTCTACTCTGTCCAATGGAGTTACTACGAGTCAAAATAGACTCAATGGCAATGGTTTGTTTCTTGTTTTTCAATTGTAATTCACATACGAGTATATATATATCTTTTAATTTCTAAGCTTCATTGTTCTGTGATAGTGTATACATATTTTTTATATTGATCTCATGCTCTGAAACTAGTTCTAGGCATTATTTTGAAGGTTTCTTGTGTTATTATTGTTTTATGGTGATGTTGAGTTGGTCCAACTCATGAGGACCCTATCTATATACAAAAGAATGAAACATTTTCAGATCCTGTGTCAACCTTATAATTGTAGCTATGTTTGAATCCATATTTCTAGTCACTGTATATATACACTTAGTTGAAGGTTTGCCTCTTTTTCACTAACTCTCTACTTTACCAAGCATAATGTCCTTCTCCAGGGACTGGTCTTTCTTGATAACATGTCCAGAGTTGTTGTTCTTGTTAAGTTCTGTTGACTCATAATGACCCTGTATAGGGTTTCCAAGGAGTAGCTGGTGATTTTGAATCACTGACGTTGTTGTTGTTAGGTGCCATCGAGTGTGTACCAACACATAGCTACCTTATGCATAGCAGAACGAAACACTGCCTGATTCTGGGCCAACCTTACGGTTGTTGCCACACTTGAGTCCATTGATGCTGCCAGTTTGCCAATTCATCTCGCTGGGGGTCTTCCTCTTTTTCTCTGACCTTCCCAAATATGATATCTTTCTCCAGCAACTGAGCCCTCCTGACAATATGTCCAAAGTATGAGCGACGAAGCTTGGCCATCCAGGCCTCCAAGGAGCACTTTGGCTGCACTTCTTCCAACACAGATCTTTGGTTCTTTTGGCAGCCCATGGCACTTTCAGTATTCACCTGCAACACCATAACTCAAAAGCATCAATTCTTCTACGGTCTTCCTTATTCACTGTTCAGCTTTCACATCCATATGAGGTTATTCAAAATACCATGGCTTGGGTCAGACGCACCTTAGTCTTCATTGACCTTGTTGTTGTTGTTGTTATGTGCCGTGGAGTTGTTTCCGACTCATAGTGACCCTATACAGGGTTTCTGAGGCTGTAAGTCTTTACAGAAGCAGAAAGCCTCCTCTTTCTCCTGCAGAACAGCTGGTAGTTTCAAACTGCTGACCCCTGAGGATAGCAACCCGATTAGTAACCACTACACACCATCCTTACGTTTAAGGAGTATTCTGGTTATATTTCTTCCAAGACTGATTTATTTATTCTTCATCAATGCCCCAAGAGCAACAGTGTTAGTTGCCCACCCAACCATGTAAGAATTTTGTTTTGTAAAGGAAATAGGAGAGGAGTCTTGGTAGAGGTAAGCTTTTTTTTCAACAAGAGCCTTCCCCACCTCCATTTCTGCATCCCAATGACACTTTGTTACAACTTTTCCTTTCTTTTTCTAAGCATTTGGAATGTTTGTGGAGAAAAAAAGGTGAAAAGACTACAAACTCCCCTGATATCCACAGCCCCAAGGGGCTTCACATTCTCACATCAGTGCACATTGTCTTCCATTAGACCCCAACCGCTCAATTGATCTTCTCACCCTACAAGCCCTATTTCTCCTTAGATTGGAGGCTGGTTGATTGTTCTGCAACCTCAGTTCCTAGGTAGGTTCAACTAAACTCCTAAGCCCTTTTTTTTTTTTTTTTTCATTGTAAAGATGAGAGCCTTGTTCTTTCCAGCTTCTCACATCTATGAAAGGAAACAAAAATAGCTTTTTTAAACAGCAAGAGTACTGAGTATTACTTAGGCAGGAATCCATTTACAGTTGTCCTGGGTCCTAGTTTAACTTAAAGGGAAATTTTATTATTATTCTCAATCTTTGATTCTTACAGAAGAAGGAAAAGGTTGTCCTAAAATGCCTTGCTGTGGGAACCCACTGAAGTCCTGATGTGGTTCTGTGGAATAATGCACTGGATCGTACGGGCGATTTGAATCACAAGGTCAGCTGTTCAAGCTTACCAGCTGCTCCTTAGAAACCATATACAGGGTCACCATGAGTTGAAACCAATTCGATGGCACTTAACAACAATAACAACAGGAACCCACTTGAGTGGTACTGACCTTGACTTTCAGATTGAATGGTACATCTACATAGGGATAACTGATAATACCTACACTGTAAATGAAAAAAAAAAGACCTGAAGGAGGTCCTTTGTGAATCTCAAGCCATTGCTACAACTGAAAGTCCTATAGCTGTCACCGGCATGTCTTTCAGGCCATGCCAAGTGGCCAAATATGTTGAAGGACTAAGGTGTCCCTTACCCATGCCATGGGATTTTAAATAGCCTCATATGCATGTAAAAGTTGGACAGTGAATAAGGAAGACTGTAGAAGAGTTGATGCATCTTAGTTATGCTGTTGTAGGAGAATATTGAAAGTACCATGGACTGCCAAAAAATAAAACAAACAAATCTGTGTTGGAAGAAGTACAGCCAGAATGCTCCTTAGAAGCCAAGATGGTCAAACTTCATCTCTCATACTTCAGACATATCAGGAGGGACTAGTCCCTGGAGAAAGACATCATGTTGTATAGCGGGTCAGTGAAAAAGAGGAAGATTCCAGCGAGATGGACTGGTACAGTGGCCTCAGAGGCAAGAGGCTTAAGCCTAGCCAATGATTGTGAGGTTGGCACAGGACTGGGCAATGTTTTCTTCTATTATGCACAAGATCTCTATGAGGTCAATTGACTCAATGCATCTAACAATAACAAGTCACCAGAGTTTGCTATTGTCTCAGACCCTGCCCCTTTTATTGGATATTTTATTTCTGGAACTTTCTGTAATTCGATTCAAGCAGCTTTCCAGGAGACTCATGTTTGGGTTGTTACCCACCTCTGGAATGACCACTGACCTCCCCAAAGTCTCCTGATGTTCACCTATGCACAACTGCTCTGAATATCCCAGGTCCCTCTGCCCTCTGTGGACATTGACATTTCTTGGGAAGTCAAGGGTGTTGACTTCATGGAACTGACTTGATGGTCACTGGACTACAAGTTCCTGCACATGCATGGCACTATCTCTCCTGAGACCCTGAGGGAAGTCCTGCCCTCCATGTCCATAGGGATCCCAAAAAGGTCGAAAAGAAAGAACAGTTTACTGCTGAAAAGACAGAACCAAGAAGGTGCTTCAGAGAGAAGGTGTTGCTCATATAATCAGATTTACTGAAACTCAATCTGAAGTCATCAATTAGTCTAAAGGCCCCTATTCAGCAGTTTCCTGCAGAGGAATGGAGTGCTTACTTTGTTTTTAAAAATTTATCTGCAGCTTCTACTATACAGAGTACATAAATAAATCTCAGTTTAGGGAATAACATTAATGACAGCAGTAACAATATTAGCATTTAAGAAGTAAGCTTAAGAGGAGTAAGCGCAGGAAAAGGAAATTTATAGTAGTTCCATTAGAATAGTGAAACCAAATGAATGAAAATGTGGCACTGTACAAAAAGCACTGGACCATAAGGTCCGTTTGAACTGCAAAGTCGGCAGTTCAAATTCACCAGCTGCTCCTCGGAAACCCTATACAGGGTCACTATGAGTCAGAACCTACTCGATGGCACTTAACAACAACATGTGCCAAATACATTTGCATGTAATTTTTCAATTCATCTTCTCTTTCACACACACACATAAAAACCCTATGAAATAAATACTACCTCTATTTTGTAGAAAACTGAAGCTCAAACAGGTTAAACAATTTGTCCAAAGTTGCAGAGCTAGGTGTTAACCTCCGTAAAAACCATGATAAGAAATTGTAACCCTCAGGTTTCAAAGTGTAAGGGATATTAAAGTCCACTTTATTTATTTCCCTCACTGCTCAGTTAACTTATTTAAGAGCCAAAACCAGAACTCAGATTTGTTTCCTTTTAAGTTTAGTGTAGTTTCTGCAACTCCACAGACAGTATCTGATGATACTGAATAGACCTACCTCAGCACAGAGTGAAATTCCATTTCCAGAAATTCTTATTTGCCTATGGACTAAATTTGCACTTGCTGTAAGCAACATAAGAATGTTTTCAAGCCAGTCTTCAATCTGAGATAAGATTTTCCCTAGCCGTCAATTCCAATCTGGTCATATAAACTAATCACCCTTTCCTGAGGTCTCTCTCTGATTGTATTTGACCCATCCAGGATGATGAGCAGTGAGTTCTAGGGAAAGAGCTCCCAGGGAGTGGGAAGCTCTGGAACAAACCTTTGTAAAGGAGAGAAAGGTGAAGTAGGCAAATACAAATGAATATATTACACCAAGGAAAAAAACGCCTGTGACTATCCCAAAGACAAAGGAAGTTAATTTGAGGCTTCTCATAAAGGACCACTGAAAGGATTGCATTTATTTGGATTCTTGCTATATTATAGTCACACATCATATTCAATCCTTTATAATGTCAAATAAAAGGGAAATAATAACATCCTAGATTTGTATGTTGCTTTATAGCTTGCTTAGCACTTTTACAACCATGATCTCATTTGATCCTTATAGTAATCTTGTGAAGTAGGCAAAGAAGGTTATTATTAATCCCATTTAACAGATGAGGAAACCTGGACTTGGAATGATTAAATGAGTTGTACAGCACTCTGTGAGGACTATTGGAGAAGTAGTGTGCCCAAGGATAGAAAAAAAATCTGATGTATACATCCAGAATTAAAGCTAAGGCCTCAAGTTTGGGTACTAAAAGGCATCTGGAAGGAATATTAACATGGTGGTACAAGAACAAGCAGCAGGATCTTGAGGTGAAATTTTTCTGCAAATAGGGATTTGGGTAGGCAGCTTCAACACAGGTATAACTTTTGTGACATCTTTGCTATAAAGTGGGAAGAGTAAGCACTAAAGAAATGAAAATTCAAGGAAACGAGAGATCACAGAGGAAAACTGAATGAACTCTGTTTTTGTCTACTCAAAAAAAAAAGACAGAAAGAAAAGAAAATGAGAAGAAGAAAAAAAAAAAAAAAGCGGACATTCCTGGGACTCTGTTCACTCAAAATTACCAAGTATTTCAGATCTTCCCACAACACACATGCAGATTATTTCAGAGGAAGTAAATATGTGTGTGTGTGTATGTATGTGTGCTCTCTGTCTCTTGCACATGTGCACACACACTTAAAAGCCTACTGGGGAGTATTTGCATGAGGATAATTTTGTGGTGTAGAAAGTTTCTGAGCCTGGCAGTATGGCAAAAGTCATAAAGAAAAGATTCACTTTTGTTCTCCAACCCTTCTGTTTTTATCTGGGCTCAGAGACGATCACTGAGTTCCTCGATTGCATTGTTGTTGTTGTCAGGTGCCATCGAGTCGGAACCGACTCATAGCGACCCCATGCACACTGTAGAATGAAACAATGTCCGATCCTGGGCCAACCTCACTACCGCTGCCACACTTGATGCCATCTAGATGCCACTTGGCCGATCCATCTCCTTGGGGGTCTTCCTCTTTTTCTCTGACCCTCCATCTTACCCAGCATGACATGCTTCTCCAGTGACTGTTCCCTCCTGAAAATATGTCCAAAGTTTGAGAGACGAAGCTTAGCCATCCTAGCCTCCAAGGAGCACTCTGGCTGCACTTCTTCCAAAATGATCTATTGGTTCTTTTGGCAGTCCATGGCACTTTTAATATTCTCCTCCAACACCACAACTCAAAGGCATCAATCCTTGTACAATCTTCCTTATTCACTGTCCAGCTTTCGCATTCATATGAGGTTTTTGAAAATACCATGGCTTGAGTCAGGCGTACCTTAGTCCTCAAGCTGACATCTCTGCTCTTCAACACTTTAAAAAGTTCCTGTGCAGCAGATTTGCCCAATGCAATACGTTGTCTGATCTCTTGACTACTGCTACCATGAGGGTTGATAGTTGATCCAAGAAGAATGAAGCCCTTGACAACTTCAATCTTTTCTCCATTGATAAGAATGTTGTTTATTGGTCCAGTGGTGAGGATTGATTGCATTAGTTTCTAGTTATTTTCTTCCAGCATTGCTGCAGGCATAGAAGTGAGAGTGTGACTTCTTATGCTACTACTTTGCCCCTTTCCCAGGAAAAGATTTATGACGAGAGTACACAAAAGGACAAATTGGAAAAATATTTTGAAAATATGTCTGGAAAAAGATTATATCCTTATTGAAAAAAAAGCAAACAAACCTCTAACAAACGATTGATCATGATAATTAGAATAACAACAAATAACAATCAGCTCCTTATTTGATTAGCATGAATAGGCAATTCAAATCAGAAAAAATATATACCATCAATAAGCATTTTAAAAGCATTCCCTTATTTCTAATCTTGTAGAGTCCTGGTATGACACTGTGGGTTAATGCACTGGTCATTAAGGTCAGTTTGAATTGCTAGGTAGGCAGTTCAAACTCACCAGCCGTTCCTCAGAAACCCCAAACAGGGTCTCTATGAGTTGAAACCAACTCTACAGAACTTAACAACAACTTTTGTAATCTTATCAATCTACACTAAAATGAATGTGTTTTATTGATTTAGGAATGCGATATAGTAAGTATATGAAAGAATTTACAGAATAATAAATAATCTAGGCAGAAGGATTAGGGATCCTTTCCAATTTATTTTCTTTTGGCTTGTTTAATTTTTAAAATAATGATCATAGATTACTTTTGTAATAAAGAAAACAAAATTTGGTCATGACACCTGTGAGCAGGGATATTACTTCCTATTACACAATTGTTCCTATCTTAATATCCCATTTGATTTACAGCATTTGTATTTTCAACCATTTCAGAAACACAATCTGCCATGAAATGGGAAGACTTTGGGCACTTTATTTGAATAAATAATTTAAGTTGGCTTGTTTCCCACCTGGTCTTCTTGCCCTTCAGGGTAATTCACAGTTACCCCCTGGCTTCCTAGATATAATTACTCTGCTAGAAAAAGAGGCACCTAAATTATTACATAAATAAACAGCATGGTCATAAATGACATCTTCTGGGATTTGGTATGTTGACTTTTTTTTCACAGTAAAATTAGATTTAAGTGTATTTTGTATATGCTACATTGGAAACATATAAGGTTTGAAGAAGTCATGCATAGAGGTCAGATTTAGACATCTAAGGCAACAGATTCCTGCCCCAGTACAATCCCTTCTTTCTTTAGTAAGCTTGCCTCAGGCATCTCCACATACTCAGCCCTATTAGCAAGCACAACCTTCTCCACACACCATAGTTTAACCAGATATAGATAAAAGATACGAGAAAACATTCCCACCATCAGCCAAATGGATAAAACTAGAACCCAAATAAAAGACAATATGACAAAAGTTTATTTTCTACCTCTAAATAATCCAGAAAGTCAAACTACTCTCATTGTAGAACAATAGATCTATTCTCTCTGAGGAAAACTTTAATCCTGACAAGATTTGCTTTCTATGGCCCTTTATGAGAAAGAACTTGATAGAAATACTTCATTTTAACGGAAGTCAAGGTCACAAACAGAATTTTAAAAGCCAACCTGTTATGCTCCTCCAAAATATTGGTGGTTCCAACCCAACATTTGCTTGATAGCAAGCTCTGTGGGAGAAAACATGATGCTCTGCTTTCGTAAAGATTACAGCCAATGGTACCCTGCTGACAGCTCTACTTTGTTCTATAGTGTCACTGTGAGCTTGACTGGACTCTATGGCAGTGTCACAGTACCCAATAAACATGATAAGCACAGTTTAGTTGTGTATGGTTAGCATCTGCCTCTCTCCTAACATTATTGTACCTTCCTAGTGAATCAACGTCTTCTCAAATTTACAGCCCATAATGTGAGTGGAGTACCCAGTAAGCAAGGAAAACAAAAGATGATGGCTGGAGGGAGTACACAAAGACACTGTATCAAAAATAATGTGTTGACATTGAACCATTTCAGGAGGTAGCATACGATAAAGACCTGATCACATTGAAGGAAGAAGTCCAAGCTGCACTGAAGACATTGGTGAAAAACAAACCTCTGGGAATTGACTGAATACCGATTGAAATGATTCAAAAAACAGATGCACTGGAAATGATCACTCATCCATGCCAAGAAATTTGGAAGACACCTACCTAAGCCATCAACTGGAGAAGATCCATATTCATGCCCATTTGAAAAACTGGTGATCCAGCAAAATATTGAAATCATTAATATAACACACAAGTAAAGTTTTTCTGAAGATAATTTCCAAAACAGTTACATCAAGCTGGATTCAGAAGAGGACTTGAAACAAAGGAGATCATTGCTGATATCAAATGGATCTTGAATGAATAAAGAGAACACCAGAAAGATGTTTACCCATGTTTTATTGACTTTGCAAAGGCATTCAATTCTGTGTGTCGCAGCAACTTATGAATGATATTGTAATGAATGGGAATTCCAGAACACTTAATTTTGCTCATGAAGAACCTGTACATAATAGCCTAAGACCCTGTTAGAATAAGGGGATACTGCATGCTTTAAAAAGGTGGGCATCAGGGTTATCCTTTCACTATACTTAATCAATCTTATGCTGAAAAATGGCTGTATGAAGAAGCGTGTGGCCTCAGGATTGGAGGAAGACTCATTAGCAACCTGCAATGTGCAGAAGACACGATCTTGAAGCCCTTGTTGATCAAGCTAAAAAATATGGCTTTCAGTATCAATTGCAGGAGGAAAAGCACATGACTGCTAACCACAAGGTCAGCTACTCAGACTCACCAGCTGCACTGCAGAAACTCTATACAGGGTTGCTAACTGGATGACAAATAAAGAAAACAAAAATCTTCACAATAGGACCAATAAGAAACATTACGTTAAATGAAGAAGACATTAAAGTTGTCAAGGATTTCATTTTACTTTGATCCACAATAAATGTCCAAGGAAGCAGCAGTCATGAAATCAAATGACTTACTGCAATGGGTAAATCTACTGCAAGTGTTAAGAAGCAAAGATGCCAATTTGAAGAAAGATTAAGGAGCACCTGACAAAAGCCATGGTCCAGGAGGCTCCAAAAAGTTCATGAAAAAATTTCGTCTTATTTTAATTCCATTTTGTCCATGAATTTTTGAAGCACCCTAGTATTTTCAATCACCTCATATACCTGTGGAAGCTGGACAATGAATAAGACAGACCAAAGAAGAATTGATGCCTTTGAAGTATTGTGTTGGCAAAAAATATTAAACATACCAGGGACAGCCACAAAAACAAACAAATCTGTCTTAGAAAAAGTACAACCAAAATACTCTTTAGAAGTGATGGTGGTGAGACTTCTTCTCACTTACTTTGGATGTATTATCAGGAGGGACCAATCACTGGTGAAAGGTCAGTGAAAAAGAAGACCCTCAACCACATAGATTGACATGGTGGCTGCAACAATGGCAACACATGGCAATAATTTTGAGGATGACACAGGATCCAACACTGTTTCATTCTGTTGTACATAGGGTCTCTATGAAGATACCTTACAACAATAATAGTATTATTGTTGGGGACCATTGAGCAGGGACGGATTTCCCAATAAGCCTTGTAAGCACAGGCTTACTTGTCTTTTCTTGCTAATCTGTAGTGAAGAGTTTCACATGTTTGAAACCCATGTAAAATTGTTCACAAGCTAGGAAGTAACTACAAGTAAGTCTGTGCTTACATGGCTTATTGGGAAATCCATCCCTGCTCAACGGTCTCCAACAATAATAGCCACCACCACCACTAGGAGAAAGACAAAGGGTATCCATCTGTGGTGTGCCTCCAGACTGAAGTGGAAATGGTTGGCTGTGCTCTTGCTAAATCATACATACAAGGGAATCTCAAGTAGTTTGTGGAAAAATAACATTATCTTTTCATTCCATTTTTCCATGACCTTTTTGAAGCCCCTCATACAATATAGTACTTTGCATAATTGTTCTGTTCCTCACTGGCATTTCTCACAGTTAAATCTCCTATCACTGCCTTTTCCTTGGAGAAAGTGGTTTCTGTTTTTACTCACTTCCAGATATTCTACTGACTTTGTGTGTGTTTGTGTGTGTGTGTGTGTGTGTGTGTGATCAAGAGTGAGGCAGAAAGAGAGAAAGAGGGAGGGAGTTGGATGCCCTGTGAGGGTCTTTTTTAGAATCCAGGTTAACATGTTTGCCTGGATCTGGTAGAATCTGGTCGGTAGCAGTGGAAGGTATTTCATAATACTAATGATGATGCCACCTCACACTTTTCATCTTCAAAGCACCTCACAAACAGTAATTAGTTCCTGCAATACTTATGAGCTCAGTAAGTAAACACCATTATCCCCATTTTATAGATAGAGAAACTGAGGTGAACTAGCCAAGCAAATGGCCCAAGGCCAAAAAGAGACAGTCTCCAAGCCGGGATCAGAGGGAAGATGTTCCTGATGTCTTCTCATCATCCCCTGCTCACACCACCCGGGCCTATGTCAGGGAAATGTGGTCACAGAGCTGAAGGCAGACATGGGCCCATGGCAGGATCTACTGGCAATTCTGGCTCTGACCTTCCCATCCTGTGGAAATGAATGCTGTTATTCATCGTGTGGGCAGTTTGTGGGCATTCACTTCAAGATCTCTTGCAAAATAACAACAACAAAAAACCCATTGAGCCACCTTTCTCCTTGGACCATGTATTTCCTGAGTTTTTCCCTTGAAATCAGTGGATGCTTGGTACATACACACCCTCAGGAAGCAGAATTCAGCCCACCCGACAATTCTTGGGAGGCTACATTCAGAAATGTGACCACAGACCAGGCCGCGCTGCAGGAATCTTCTCCTACGGGGTTCCTGGCTGTATTTCTTCACAAGACATTTAATAGCCATCTGGCTGGGTTCACACTGGAGCACTTAATCTGGTTGCCTCCTCACTGCAGGCCTCCCTTCTGAGCCCCTGTTCCCAAGATGGATGCTGCTCAAGCAGCCAGCAATTAGACTGAAACCTTATATGAATGCTGTCAACAGCAGGGCTAGAGGAAACCGGGATTGAAATGAAAATGATTTATCAAGTGAGGGACCTTGTCTCAGTGAGGCAAAAGTTGTCTTTGTTGTGTGCCTATCTAGTAGATTCCAACTCACAGCAACCTATCTGACAGATCTGTCTTATAGGGGTTTCTAGGCTATAATCTTTACAGGAGTAGACCTCCAAGTCTTTTCGCTTGGGGAGCTGCTGGTGTGTTTGAACCACAAGCCTTTCTGTTTAGAAGCTGAGTTCTTAACCATTGTGCCACTAGGGCTTCTTGAGACACATGTAGCTGACCAAACTCCTAAACCACTCCAGAGATGGATGCTAAACAGACCACCCTGCTAGACAGCAACCTTATTCATCCCACACTATCCCCAAGGATTTATCAAACACTGCTTCCAATTTCTCTTCCATGTGTCCCCATACTGTTTGTTACCTATTCCCTACCTTGCACCTCTCCTCCCACAACTTCAAGTTTCCTTCAACAGTGCAAAGGTTGCCATGACCACCCACTTCACATTTGTGGCAAGTCAAGAAGCCGCTGCTTTAAGCATTATCTAGATGGTGGTGGTGGTGTCATGACTTGGCCCTTAATGAAAGCTAATAGCCTTTGAAGTACTGAAGCAAACATAACAAATAGTTATACCATTCAGCTCCATTCTCCCATTTTGGCTCCAACTCTTGCCTCCCATTTGGAAGAATGCATCCTACATTCTTTGCCTCTTCTGCCCTTCTTGATTCTCCGGCAAGATCACAAACTTTGAAAAGTCTTTTGGAAAAGTTTTGGCCCAGAGAACATGGTAACGGGCCCTGCCAATGTCAACCACACCCAGTTGCCACACCTCCGGCTGCATCTACCCATCTCTTTCACTTCTAACTGCCAGTTAGTTTTCTAGAGAGTGGCTTCATATAGTTTTTACATAGTCTCCAAAAAAATGTGAAATACCTTCAGTCAAGGAGTTCTGGTATGGTGCTATAGGATAAGCACTGGACCACAAGGTCGGGGGTTCAAATCCACCAGTCGTTCCTCAGAAACCCTATACAGGATCGCTGTGAGTCACAACCGACTCGATGTCACTTAACAAGAACAACAACCTCCAGCCAGCTGATTTGGCGAAGGAAGGATCCCCCACCATGCACCCATCAAATTGAACTATGAGATTGCTGTTGCTAGCTGCTCTGAAGTCAACCTCCAACTCATGACAGCCTCCTGCAGAGTGGGATCAGAGCACTGTGAGCGAGCCATAGCGTTTTCATTGGCTGATTGTTCAGAAGTAGTGTGCCAGGCCTTTCTTCCTAATCCACTTGAGCCTGGAAGCTACTGAAATCTAATCAACATCATAGCAAGCATGAGGTGCATTGACCAGAATTCTACCACAGAACCACAACTGCCCCCATATTATAAATACACAGAAGGTGTTCATCAGACCAAGAAACACCATGAGGGGACTTCCTTCTTCTACATAATTGCAAGAAATGAGCAAATCTAGTGACAATTAATGGAGACCAGTCAGAACAATGGAATGCTGGTGTGGCTCCTCAGGATAAGTACTCAACCTCAAGGTTGGTTTGAACTGCAAGGTTCACTCACCAGCCGCTCCTCAGAAACCCTATACAGACTTGCTATGAGTCAGAATCGATTGGACTGGACAGCACTTAGCAACAAGAACAACAGGCAGCACACGGCTATGCACTCAGCTGTTAATCGAAAGATTGGCAGTTCAAACCTACCCAGAAGCTCCACTGGGTGATTTGCTCCTATAAAGATTTGTGGTGATTGTGTGCCATGGAGTCGGTTCAGACTCACAGTGACTTTGTATAGGGTTTCCGAAGTTGTAAATCTTTACGGGAACAAGAAACCTCATATTTCTCCCGAGAAGTGGCTGGTAGATTCACATTGCTGACCTTGCGGTTCACAGCCCAACTCATAACTTACTATGTTACCAGGGCTCCTTCGGTAATGATTGTTGTTGTTGTTAAGTGCTGTTGAGTCGATTCCGACCCATAGCGACCCTGTATAGGGTTTCCAAGTAGCAGTTGGTGAGCTTGAACCGCCGACCTTGCAGTTCAAACGGCTTTGCAGTCTGGAGCATTAACCCACAGCGCCACACCATAATGATTACAGCCTAGAAAATCCTACGGGGCAGTTCTATTCCATGTCATGGGGTCACGATGAGTCAAAATCGACTTGGTAGAACAGTAACAACAACAACAGTGAGATTGACAAAACAATGTGGTTATAATAAACCCTTGCTCCCTGAGCACGTACAATTCCTCTATCTGACCAACGACTAAGTGAAGGCCACAGGAAGAGTTTTTCTCCGAGCACACTGAGTAGATTCCGCTTCCCCTCCTGTGGCTGGAAAGATTCCATATCCAGGCATTGCACACATGTCTTTTCCCTCCACAGTGACACACTCCAGGTGAGCCCTACAGAGAAGCACAGAGCAGAACATCATAACTTCTTACCACATGAAAGAGGCAGAGGATCAGGCTAGCTGCCAATGTGCTGGCTGCTCGGTGACAAAGCGCGTCACACCTTAGATCTGAAGTTCGTAAACAGATCTACAATGTTGATACTTCAGTGAGATGGTGAGTGTGAGGTGGATTTCTGTTTCTCCAACTCTGTAATTAATTTATCCAGCAACGAGAGACTATAATGAGACCAGGAAGAGAAAAAGAACCCCTCAGGGGGCTGTCTGTGGCTTTTCCTCAGAATGATTGTGTACTATTGAGTTGTGGCACAGTCTTGTTGTTGTTGTGAGGTGCCAGCAAGTCAGTTCTGACTCATAGCGACCCTGTACAGGGTTTCCAAGGAGCGGCTGGTGAGCTTGAAGTGCCCACCTTGTGGTTCAGCCTAGATGTGAAGGAATTCAAGATTGTGTTTGTGTGCATGTGTGTGCACATGTGGTGCATGGTGTATGTGTATGGTCTGTCTATGGTTATCTATGGATGTGGTGGAGGGTTCTGTGTGGTGTCTGTGTCTATGTGTGATGTGAGAACAGCGTGTATCTGTGGTATATGTCAGGTGAGGTGTTTATGCATGTGGAATGTGGTGCCTGTGTTTGTGTGGTGAGTGTGGCATGTACATACAATTGTATGTAGTATGTGTACATGTGTGATGGGAGAGTGTTGTGGTATAGGCGTGTGTGTGTTGTGTGCACATGCGCACAGATGTATGCAGTTGTGAGTGATATTTAAGTGTACATGTGTGTTATATGTGTGAGGGACAGATGATATGGGGTATTTGGTGCACATATGTGTGTGGTGTGTGTGCGTATGTAGTGTACATAGAAGGGTATGAGGTGTACATGTGTTCTGTGTGTTGTGTGTGGGTATGTGTCATATATACTTATGTATGTGTGGCACATGTACACACTCAGCCAGGAAGCTCCTGTGTAGACAGGCCCGGGCCTGAACGTTTTCATGTTAGCATGGAGGCACCCTTCTACAGCTGGCTGAGTGACCCCACCCCTTTAACTCCCAAGAGCACTAAATCCCAGAGTAAGAAAAAAGCACTGCTAAAGCGCCACACCCTGCAGCCCCTGGGGGAAGAGCTGGATGTTGAGGATGTTTAGCAGGGATTCTACCAAGGTTCCGTCTCCCCTCTGGCTTCACTGTGCCACATGCGTCCTCTGTGCTGGAGCTCAGAGAGTACAGAAAGGACTTCAGGCACCTTTTCCTTCACCCTGGGATCAAGCTTCTTTCCCAACACCTCCTAGTGATGTGGACAAGTTAGCTAACCTCTTTAAGGCCTAATTTGAATTCTATTTTTAAAATACTAGGCTATTCTGCCTGGGATGAGAATTTACCAAAAGGATTCTTCACAATGTGTTACTGTTTCCCAGTAATGGGAAGGGGCGGTGTGAATTTGGATTCTTTGACTTTCTTTTGGTTTCTGAGGTTTTGGTACTCGCCTCATTCTCTAAAACACTCACCGGCAAGATTATGACATGATTGCTAGCTCTTGTCTTGTTTTCTGTGTCTTAACACTTGTGGGTAGCACTTTCAGACCTGGAGACAGTAACTTAGCTTCCTAGTCTCTAAGTGTGGGGAGAGAAGGAACATATATTTATTAAACCACTAATATAAACCATACACAAGGGCAGATGCTTTGCCATGGGGCAGTATTCAAGTACTGGTTAGGGGCATGAACTTTCAAATGTCTGCCCACCAACTGTTGTGTAACCTTGGGCAAATTACTTAACTTCTATAAGCCTTAGAGTTTTTTGAACCTCTCGATTAGCGATAATAGTAATACCTCATTCATAGCATTACTTACGGATTAAATGAGATAATGAATAATAATTCACAGTGCTTAGCATTTAGCAGTCCTTGGGTGGTACATACAGTCAATGCATCCAGTTGTTAACCAAAAGATTGGTTAATCCAGAGGTACCATGGAAGTAAGTCCTGGCAATTTACTTCTGGAAATTTTATGAAGCACAACTCTACTCTGCCAGACTTGAAGTCTCCAGGAGTTGGAACTCAAACTGCTATTAACTTGATAGTGACTCGTACTGGTACTGATAGCCTATGTTGTTGTTGTTAAGTGCCATTGAGTTGGTTCCCACTCATAGCAACCCTGTATAGGATTTCTAAGGAGTGGCTGGTGGATTTGAACTACTGACCTTGCTTAGCCTACAGCGTCACACCAGGACTCCACTGATAGCAAATAGGAAGTGGTTAAAAAATGTTTTACAAGACAACTCCCACTCTTCTGGATAGGTATTATATCCATACAGAGGAAACTCAAACAGGTAAAACAATTTGCCCAAATCACTCAGCTAGTAAGTCACAAACCTGACTGCCTAACCTAACCAAGTGTGTTTTGCTAACACACTGCTTGGCTGTGCTCTTTGCCTATTTATTCTATTTCCATCATGTCATACTGCCTGTCCTTGTATTCTTTCGTGGTCTCTCCACAGGAGATCATTGATTCCCAGGGACATAGTCAGACAACTAAGCTTTAGTTCTGGAAACACTTCAGGAAGAAACAAAAAATCATGAGCAAACAAATCAAGATGACTTCCTCCAATAGGAGCTGAAGATGCCCTGGCCTGGTTTTGTAGATTGATAGAGTCCTACGTGATATTTGAAGATTGAAGAATTTGTTGAGTAAAAACAAACCCAACAGCTGGATAGGGTGACTACGAATGGCCATTCCTCTGCACAGGTTCTTTTTCTCCCAGGAGCACCTTTTCTCCTACCACTCTACCACAGCCCTCACCTCCCAGGACTTCTTCCAGCTCCCTGCTCCTATCCACTTTGAATATGCCTCTCTTGTACTTTTTTATCATATTGATCTAATGATTTGTTTATATGTCTCTTCCCTGCCCATGAACTGTGCACGCCCAAAACAGGTGCCCAGTTCCACTCAACATTGATTCTCCAACACCTGGCAGGAGCACCTGATCAGAAAGCACTTCCAGAACATGGTGTAGACACAACATTTGTTTATGCAACATAGGCAGTCTTGGTGAGCATTGGCATCACCCAAGCTGGGTGCTGATGCTCTGGGCACAGAGCAGAATGGGCTGCAGGCTCAGGAGTGTGGAGTGTGTATCAGCCTGGGTCCCTGCAGACAACCAGAACCCACTTTGGGTGCACTCAAGAGCCCAAGTCCATGGCCCTGGAGTCACTTACAACTAATAGCAACACTATTATAGAACAGAATGGTGTCCTGGTTGTGGCACTGCTGGCTAATGCGCTGAACTATAAAGTCCACTTGAAGCAGGAGGCCTGCAGTTCAAGCTCACCCACTGCTCTGGAAACCTTATACAGATTCGCTATGGGTCAGAACCCAATTCGATGGTACTTAACAAAAACATGGAACAGAGTAGAACTGCCTCATACGGTTTCCAAGGTTGTAAATCTTTATGGAAGCAGACTGTGGTCACGTCTTTCTTCTACTGAAGTGTTCACAGAAGAAGAAATTTAATACAAAAAATAAATTTCACAGCTATTGGAGAAACTAACAAGCCACATAGAAGAAAGAAGAAGTAAACTGGAAATCTGTAGTGGAAGGGAGTCACTCCCACCCCTGGAATGAGAGACAAAGGGAGGATATGGGAGTCCCAGTGCAAAAGCAGAACCATGGAGGAGCTGTCCCGTGGAAGTAAGAGCCACAGAGAAGATTCAGTAATTGCTGGAGGAAGAGAGGGCACAGAAATCTAGTCTAACTCCTCCCATTCTCCAATCTCTGCCAACTGTCCCTCATTGGCCTAATCCAGATTCAAGACAGCTGAGACAGGAGTGTGGTAACTAGAAAGCAAAGCTCAGGCAGGATGGGGAATGGACCTAAGGAAAAAAACCACCCAGTGTTGCCTGTTGTTAGGTGCCCTTGAGACGATTTCACTCATAGTAACCCCAATGACAGAAATTTGTAGGGTTTTCCTGACAATTATCTATTCAGAATCAACTCTTTCTCCCACGGAACCAATCAACAATAAAACATTCACTGCCATCTAGTTGATTCTGACTTGAAGCAACCCTAATATAGTGTTTCCGAGACTATAAACCTTTATGGGAGCTTGTTGTTGTTGTTAAGTGCCATTGAGTCAGTTCTGACTCATAGCGGCCCTGTATAGGGTTTCTGAGAAGAGTGGCTGGTGAGTTTGAACCACCGACCTTGTGGTTCAAACCAACCTTGTGGTCCAGTGCATTATCTACCAGTGCCACACCAGAACTATAATGGGGGCAGACAGCCTCATCTTTCTCCCAAGGAATAGCTGCTGGGTTTGAACTGCCCACCTCAGGGTTAGCAACCCAATACCTAACCTACATCCCTAGTTCAAAGAAGCTCTGGTAGAATAGTGGTTACAAACCGGGCTGCAAACCTGAAGGTCAGTAGTTCGAAACTACCAGCTGTTCCTCAGGAGAAAGATGAGGCTTTCTGCTCCCATAAAGATTTACAGCCTCAGAAACCCTGTACAGGGTCCCTATGAGTAGGCACTGACTCCATAGCACATAGCAACAACAAGCCCCCATCTTTTAATTTAGCAGATGAATAGCTGGTACCAGGGCTTCTAATATACAAGTATAGTGTTATACTTTGTGAAATGAAGGCTACTTTGGAGAGGTTGCAAGACTGGGCTAATGTTGGACAGAAGTGGTAAATATCAAAGTAATATAAGCTCACTGGTTTTAGGACAGGTGTGTGCATTAGTTATCTATTGCTGTGTAACAAATTATCTCAAGTTTGGAAGTTTAAAACAATACTTCTTTGTTATATCATTGTTTTATTGGGTCAGATGTTCTCTGTTCAGGGTCTCAAAAGGGGGCAATCAAGGCGTTGGACAGGCTCTTTTTTCATCTAGGGAAGAATTCAGTTCTGATCTTATTCCGGTTGTTGACAGAATCTGTCTTCTTGTGGTTATATGACTATAGATGTCAGTTCCTTGCTGGCTGTCAGCTGGAAGCCACCCAATCTTCCTAGTCACATTGGCTTCTCCAACATGTGTCATTTCATTCAGCCTGTGAGGCAGAGTCTCTAGTTCCAGTTTGCTATATTGTTACTAGTTGCCTTGAGTTGGCTTTGACTCAAGGTGATTTTACACACAATTGAATGAAACACTACCTGGTCCTGCTGCATCACCATGTTCTTTGTTATGCCTGAGCTCATTGATGAGACTGTCTGTCAATCCATTTTAATGAGGGTTTCCTTCAATTCCCCTGACCCTCTAAAAATCATGATGTCTTTACTAGCAACTGGTCTTTCCTGATGATGTGTCTGCAAAGAGGAAGTCTTATTTAGCATAATCATGAGTGACATGACATCCCATCACCTTTGCCATATTTTATTGATTGAAAACAAGCATTCAAGGAGAGGGGAATCACAGAAAGATATAAAATAAACACCAGGAGACAGAGATTATTGGAGATCACCATAGAGTCTATTTATGTAGCTTGATTTTCATTTTTTTGTAGATGTGAATTCTTTAGAGGAATTTCTCAAGAGTAAAAGAATAGGAACAGTTTTATGAATGTTTCATCATATGGATCAGAACGGTAGAGTTAAAAGACATAGACATTATTTTGTTTTTCTTAAATGCTGTCAAGTCAATTCTGACTCATTGTTGTTGTTAGGGACCATCAAGTCAGTACTGACTAATAGTGATACTATGCACAATAGAACAAAGCATTGACCTTTCCTGCAGCAACCTCACAATCATTGCTACATTTGAATCCACTGCCACTGTGCCAATCTACCTCGCTGGGTGGTCTTCCTATTTTTCTCCAACCCTCCACTTTACCAAACATCATATCCTTCTCCAGTGACTGGTCCCTCCTGACAATATGTCTGAAGTATGAGAGAAAAAGTCTGGCCATCCTGGCTTCCAAGGAGTGCTCTGACTGTATTTATCCCAACACAGATCTATTTATTCTTTTGGAAGTCCATGGTACTTTTAATATTCTCCTCCAACAACATAACTTAAATGCATCAATTCTTCTACGGTCTTCCTTCCTTATTCACTATCCAGCTTTCGCATGCATATGAAGTTATTGAAAATACCATGGCTTAAGTCAGGTGCACCTTAGTCCTCAAGCTGACATCTTTGCTTTTCAACACCTCAAAGAGGTCTTGTGCAACAGATTTGCCCAATTCAATACGTCGTTTGTTTACTTGACTACTGCTTCCATGAGAATTGATAGTTGATCCAAGCAACATGAAGTCTTTGACACCTCAATCTTTTTTCCATTGATGTTGTTTATTGGTCCAGTGGTAAGGGCTTTTGTTTTCTTTACATTGAGATGCAACCCATACTGAAAGCTGTGTTCTTTGATGTTCATCAGTATTTTAAGTCCTCTTCACTTTCAGCAAGCAAGATCGTATCATCTACATATTGCAGGTTGTTAATGAGTCTTTCTCCAATCCCAATGCCACTTTTTTCTTGATATAACCCAGCTTCTTGGATTACTTGCTCAACATACAGATTGTAAAAGAATACAATCCTGGGCATACCTATGCCAATTTTAAACCATTCAGTGTTACTTGTTCTCTTTGAACAACTGCCTCTTGGTCTATGTACATGCTCTTCATGAGCACAACTAAGTGTTCCGAAATACTCATACTTCACAATGCTGTCCATAGCTTGTCATGATCCACACAATTGAAAGCATTTGCGTTGTCAATAAGCACAGGTAAACATCTGAATAGAATTTCCAAGAAGTAGCTGGTGAGTTTGCAGTACGTTTAGTAAAAAATTCAGACATGCAATAAAAATTTACTAGAGAAAATCCCATGCCTGCTCTGGTAGCATAATGGTTATGAGTCAGGCTGTGAACCTCAGGGTCAGCAGTTCAAAACTATCAGCCGTTTCATGAGAGAAAAATAAGGCTCTCGTAGTGGTTACGAATCGGGCTGCGAACCTTAAGGTCAGCGGTTCGAAACTACCAGCTGCTCCGCGGGAGAAAGATGAGGCTTTCTACTCCCGTAAAGATTTACACCCTCAGAAACCCTGTACAGGGTCGCTATGGGTCGGAACCGACTCGACGGCACTTAACAACAACAACAACACTCCCATAAAGATTTATAGCCTCAGAAACCCTATACAGGGCCTGTATGAGTCGCAACTGACTCCACAGCACACCTCCACAAGCACCACAGTGAAATCTTAACTTTTAATTTGGACTGCCCAAGTATATCTTAAGAGCAGTAATATTTCTCAAGCAGTTTGAACAAGCAATTCAAATTTTAGGAATTTATTCAAAGAAAAATATCATGCGTGTGTACAAAGATTTAGCTACAAGGATATTCAACACAAATGCTTATAATTGCATAAAAATGCAAACAACCTATTTTCACACATATATTGTTGTTGTTAAGTGCTGTTGAGTCTGTTCTAACTCATAGCAACCCTGCATGAGATTTCTGAGGAGCAACTGGTGGGTTTGAACTGCTGACCTTGGGGTTTGAAGTCCAGAGCTGATCTTACCTCACCACTAAATAAATCTATGATACATTCATGCAATAAAATATGATACAGCCTTTGTAAACAGAAGAAAATAGAATATGTAAGTGCATAAAATTTTCATATATATGTTTAAACATATATATAATAAAGATACATAATTTTCATATATATCTTTAAACAAACATATGTTTGTTTATATATAATAAACAACAACAATATATATATTGTTGCCGTGGAGTCGGTTCTGACTCATAGCGACCCTGTACAGTTTTTCGAGGCTGTAAATCTTTATGGGAGCAGAAAGCCTCATTTTTCTCCCGCGGAACAGCTGGTAGTTTCGAACTATATATATGTTTGTTGTTAAGTGCCATGGAGTCAGTTCCAACTCATAGCAACCCTGTACAGGATTTCTGAGACTATAGATCTTTACGGGAGCAGAGAGCCTCATCTTTCTCCCATGGAACAGCTGGTAGTTTCGAACTGCTGAGCTTGAGGTTCACAGCCTGATTTGTAACCACTACGCTACCAGAGCTCTCTCTCTCCTCTGTCTCTGTCTGTCTGTCTGTCTCTCTCTCTCTCTCTCTCTCTCTCTCTCTATCTATCTATCTATAGATAGATAGAGAGAGAGAGAGAGAGAGAGAGAAAGAGAGAGATTCATAGTGACCCTGTATAAGGTTTCCGATGAGCAGCTGGTGAGCTTGAACCTCCAACCTTGCATTTCAAAGCAATCTTGTAATCCAGCACATTAACCCACAGTGCCACACCAGGACTCATAAATATATATATATATCATTTCCTTTTGCACCTAAGGGAAGAGATTAGTAAGGGTAAGTGATTTACTTGGCACAGTGGGCTAATGTGCCAAGCTGCCAAGCCATTTGAACTTAAAGGTCAGTGGTTCAAGCTCACCAGCTGCTCCTTGGAAACCCTATACAGGGTTGCTATGGGTCAGAACCAACTCGACAGCACTTAACAACAACAACAAATATATATATATATATATATATATATATATATACATTTTTTTCATATATAATCCCAAGAAAGAGAAAAGGTCTTAAAACAGTTTATATATCATGATCCCATTTTATTTTAGCTGTTCTGGATTAAAGACTAGAAAGACTTATACAGAATTGTAACAGTGATGACATCTTTAAATAATTGATAAGATGTGACTTATTTTGGCTTATATTTTATAAATTATCTATCATTTAATTGCTATTATTGTTGTTTTAAAATTGGGAAAGGTGTGAGACAGGGTTGTATTCTTTCACCATACTTATTCAACATGTATGCTGAGCAAATAATACGAGAAGCTGGGTTCTATGAAGAAAAACGTGGCATCAGGATTGGAGG
>NW_006408647.1:5221333-5259027 GCF_000296735.1 Chrysochloris asiatica
CAGAGAAAAAGAGGAAGACCTCCAACGAGATGGATCGGCCAGGTGGCATCATTGATGGACTCGGGGGTGGCAGCGTTGGTGAGGTTGGCCCAGGATCGAGCATTGTTTCGTTCTGCTGTGCATGGGGTCGCTATGAGTCGGTTCGGACTCGATGGCACCTGACAACAACAAAATTGTTGTGGTAAGTACTGTTGAGTCAGTTCTGAGTCATAGTGACCCTGTACAGGGTTTCCAAGGAGCAGCTGGTGGGTTTGTGAAATGCCGACTCCACCGACCTTGTGGTTCACAGTCTAGTGCTGATCCTACAACCCACACCAAGAGTCTAATCATTAAATTGTTATTTAATAATAATATCAATGCTATTTTTATATGTAATATTTAGATAAATATTTAGATATTTAGATCAAAGGCATATGGAAAACAACCTCAAAATTACTATTTTCAGAATACTATTTTAGAGATAAATTTGGATCATGGGTTTCTTCTTTGTTAGCCCTGTTACATCTGGCAAGTCACTTACCCTTACTAATCTCTTCCTTTAGGTGCAAAAGGAAATGCCATTGACTCTATGTAGTTGTTGTTAGGTGTGATTGAGTCAACAAACACTGTCTGGTCCTGTACAGTCTCACAATCCTTACTACACTTGAGTTTATTGATACTGCTACTGTGCCAATCTGTATCTTTGGTGTCTTTCTCTTTTTCACTGCTCCTCCACTTAATAAAGCACGATGTCTTTCTCCGGGGACTGGTCCCTCCTGATAATATGTCTGAAGTATGAGAGACATAAGTATGGCTTCTAAGGACCATTCTGGCTGTACTTCTTCCAACACAGATTTGTTGGTTCTTTTGCCAGTCCATGATACTTTTAGTATTCTTCTCCAACATCATAACTCAAATGCATCAGTTCTTCTGTGGTCCTATTTATGCACTATCCAAATAGAACTATGTATGTCCTCAAAGGCACAAAGGTACAATATTTTGCCCTTTGTGCCTTTTGCATATTTCATCTTCAAGTAATCCAGCTTCTTGGATTATTTGCTCTGCATACAAATTGAATGAGTATGGTGAAAGAATACAACCCTGGCACACACCTTTTCTGATATTAAACCATTTAGTATCCCTTTTTTTCTGTTTGAATGACTACCTCTTGGTCTATGTACAGGTTCCTCATGAGCACAATTAAGTGTTCTGAAATACTCATTCCCTACGATGTAGTACGTCACGATGCTTGCAATTGAAAGTCTTTACATAGTGAATAAAGCTCTGGTAAACATCTGCTCCCGTAAAGATTTACAGCCTCAGAAACCCTGTACAGGGTCTCTATGAGTAGGAACCAACTCCACGGCACATAACAACAACAACAAACATCTTTCTGATATTCTCAGCTTTTAGCCAAGATATATTACATCAGCAATGATGTAATTCCATGTCCTCATCTGAATCCAGCCCAAAACTCTGGCAGCATCCTACCAATGTATTGTTGCAGCCATTTAAAAGTTTTCTTTATCAAACTTTTACTTGCATGTGATATTAATGATATTGTCTGATTATTTCTGCATTCCATTGAGTCACCTCTCTTTGGAATGGGCACATATATGAATCTCTTCTAATCAATTGACCAGGTAGCCATCTTCCAAATTCCTTGGCAGAGCTGAGTAAGTGCCTTCAATGCTGCCTCAGTTTGTTGAAAGATTTTAATATGTATTTCATCAACTCTGTAGACTTTGCCAATGTGTACCTTGAACTTCTTAAACATATGCTACCTCTTGAAATGGTTGAACATCAACCATTGCTTTTTGATACAGTGACTCTATTTCTTCCATCTTCTTTTGATGCTTTCTGCTTCAAAATTTTTGCATTCAATATTTTTCCCAAAGAATCCATCAGTATGTCAAGTCAAGGCTTGATTTTTTTCCTTCAGTTTTTCAGCTTGAGAAATGCTGAGCATGTTCCTCCTTTTAGGTTTTCAAACTCCATTCTTTGCACATTTCATTATGATATTTGGCTTTGTCTTTTTTAGTTTCAAATGTTCATCTCTTTTACTTCCTCATTTTCCCATTTGCTTTAGCATCTCTATGCTGAAGAGCAAGTTGCAGAATCTCTTCTGACATCTATTTTGGTCTTCTCTTCCTTGCTTGCCTCCATTTAATGACCTTTTGCTTTCCTCCTGTATGATGTTCTTCATGTCATCCCACAATCACTCTGGTCTTTGGTCACAGTGTCTAATACATCAAATCTGTTCTTGAGATGGTCTCTAAATTCAGGTGGGATATGTTCAAGGTTACATTTTGGCTCTTCTAGAATTGCTTTAATTTTTTTAAGCATGAACTTGTATATAAGCAAAACAAAGTCCTAGGCCTTGTTTTGGTTGATGATATGGAGCTTTTCCACTGTCTCTGCATAGGTGCAGTCAACTTGTGTATTCCACCTGGTGAAGTCCATGTGTATAATTGTCTTTTACGTTGTTTAAAAAAGTTATTTACAATGAAGAAATCGTTGGTTTTGCAAAATTCTATCATACACTCTCCAGCATCATTTCTATCACTAAGGCCATATTTTCCATAGATTCATCCTTTCTCTTTGTTTCTAAGCTTTGCATTCCAATCAACAGTAATTATCAATTCATCTTGGTTTCATATTTGATCAATTTCAGACTGAAGAAGTTGGTAGAATTCTTCAATTTCATCATCACTGGCAATAGTGATTGGTGCATAGATTTTAATAATAGTTGTCTTAACTGGTCTTCCTTGTAGACGTATGGATATTATCCGATCACAGACAGTGTTGGTGTTTGATAATGCATGTAATACAATTCCTCTCCAATCTGTCTTTCCTGGGATAGTAGACCATGTGATTGTGAGATCCCAAATGGCCAATGCCAGTCTATTTCTACTCACTAATGTCTTATATATCAATGATAATGTGTTCCATTTCATTTTTGACAACTTCCAATTTTCCTATATTCATACTTGGTACACTCCAAATTCTGACTATTGATGGATGTTTGCAGCTGTTTCTCCTCATTTTGAGTTTTGCCCCATCAGCAAAGGAAGGTCCCTAAGTTTTACACCATTCCTGTCATCACAGTCAACTCTACTTGGAGGAGGCATTTCCTCCCCAGTTTTATTCTGAGTGCCTGCCACCCTGAGGGGATCATCTTCCTGCACTATTTCTGACAATATTCAATTTCATCATGGAAACGTGATTAAATAATGCTTCAATATTCAATATTCTTTAACTAACAGTGTTTTACTGTTTTTCATAAGGTTTTCAGTGACTAAATATCCTGAATTAGTCCATCTCCCCTTCCTACTCTGTCTTAGGTTGAAAGTTCAACTAAAACCTATCTACCTAGGGTGACCCTGCTGGTATTTAAATTACTGGTGCATAGGTTCCAGAATCATAGCAACACATAAGCCACCACAGTATGACAAACTGACAGGTGGATTCACTCTCTGTAGATCATTACATCAAATATCAAATGATCCACTCTGTCTAGATCTGTAATGATTAAGTAATAAGGTGTATAAGAACAGACTTGCTAAGTTGCAAAGCATGTATAAACAAGTATTTTTTCCTTTTATTTATTCAAATTTTAAAAAGATGTATATGCATATCCTGGTTGGGCGCTGTCAGATAAACACAAGGTCAGTGGTTTAAACCCACCATCTACTACCTGTTAACCCTACACAGGGTCTCTATGAGTTGGAACCTATAGAAGGCATTTAATAACAACAACAACAATATCATAAAAGGCAGCTAAAGTTGTCATTGAAACTTTCTCCCCAACATTATAAAATTTGATTATGATGTTTGGCAAGAGGTCATGGCATCTGAAGATTAAGGCTTGTATACCATTAGCTAGTGTGCTTAGTTGCATGGTGTTGAGTACATCGGTTACCTTGTTGACTTCAGCTTTCAACCAAAATCATGTAATAAACCTGCCCCCAAACACACTACCATCAAGTAGACTCTAACTTCTAATAACCCTATGTACAGTTTCCAAGCCTATAAATCTTGACAGGAGCAGAAAGCCTCCTGTTTCTCCTGAGAGCTGCTGGTGGATTCTAACTGATGCTCTTTCAGTTAGTAGGCTAATAAGTAACCCACTACGTCACCAGGACTACTTCAAGTCATAGAATGTTGTTGTTGTTGTTAGTTATCATTGAGTCAGTTCAAACTCATGCACAACAGAATGAAGCACTGTCTGGGCATGCACCATCCTCACAACCATTTTATGCTTGAGCCCATTGTTGTTGCCACTGTGCCAATTCATCACATTGGGGGTCGTCCTCTTTCTGGCTGACCCTCCACTTTACCTAGATGTCCTTCTCCAGGGATTGGTCCCTCTGAATCATGTAATATAAGTGTCAAATTAAATTTACAGGTTTCCCACTACCCTTGTTTTTGCCAACAAACTGATGACCTCTAGGACTTTTTCTAGTCCTAGTGGCCTGTGGTTTTTTAAGTGTATGCAATGACAAAATTGAAGGTGTTTACCAATTCCTGCAGTCTGAAATTGATCAAAGATGTAATCAAGATGCATTGATAATTACTGTTGATTGGAACTTTAAAGTAGGAAACAAAAAGAACAAAGAAAAAAGATCCATAGTTGGAAAATAAGGCATTGATGATAGAAATGAATGCCAGCGATAACTTGATAGAATTTTTGCTAAAAATAACAGCTTATTCATTGCAAATGCCTTTCTTCAACAATACAAATGGTGATTATGCACATGGATGTTGACAAGTGGAATACACAAGAATCAAATTGACTGCATCTGTGAAAAGAGATGAAGGAAAAACTCAATATCACCTACCAGGATGAAGCAAGGAGCCGACTGTGGAACACATCATCAACTACTCATATACAAGTTTAACTTGAAGCTGAAGATCATTGAAACAAGTCCATGAAAATCAAAGTAAGATCTTGAGTCTATCCTATCTGACTTTAGAGACTATCTCAAGAATAAATTTGATGCACTGAATACAAATAAACAAAGACCAGCTAAGTTGTGAGATGACATCAAGGACAAGATACAGGAAGAAAGCTAAAAGAGGCAGAAACAAAATAGATTTTGGAAGAAACTCTAAATCTTGCTCTTGAATATAGAGTAGTTAAAGTGAAAGGAAGAAATAAGGAAGTAAAAGAGCTGAACAGAAAATTTCAAAGAGCATTTCAAGTAAACAAACTATTTTAATGAAATTTGCAAAGACTTGGAGTAACCAAACTTAAAAGGAAGAACATAGTCACCATTTCTGAAGCTGAAAGAACTAAGGGGGAAAAAATCAAGCTTTGAGATGCAATATTGAATAATTCTATAGGTTGCAACAGTGCATTCACAGGGAACTGCAGACGCTGAAGCCAGATTCAGACAAGGACATGGAATGAAGGATATCATTGCTGACATCAGATGGATATTGGTTGAAAGCAGAGCATACTGGAAAGATATTTACCTGTGGTATACTGACTATGCAAAGGCCTTTGACTGTGTGAATCATAACAAGCTATGAACAACATTGAGGAGAATAAGTATTCCAGAATACTTGGTTGTGCTCATGAGGAAACTGTACCTAAACCAAGAAGCAGTCATAAGAATAAGGTTCACTGAATGTTTTAAAATCAGGAAAGGTTTGCACCATAATTGTATTCTTTCACCATACTCATTCAATCTGTATGCAGAGCAAATAATCTGAGAAGCTAGATTATATGAAGAACATGGCATCAGGATTGGAAGAAGACTCATTAACAGCCTGCCATATGCAGATGATGCAAGGAGGAATTAAAATACTTCCTGTTGAAAATCAAAGAACACAGCTTTTAGGAAGGATAAAGAGACTGTACCTATAAATAATATAAAGATAAATGGAGACAATTGAAGTTGTCAAAGACTTCATTTTGCTTGGATCAACAATCAATATTCATAGAAGAAGCAGTCAAAAAAATCAAAGGACATATTGCATTAGGCAAATCTGCTGCACAAGACCTTTTTGAAGTTTTCAAGAATAAAGATGCCAGTTTGAGGACAAAAGGGGCCCTGACCCAAGTCATGGGATTTTCAATAACCTCATATGCATGTGAAAGTTGGACAGTGAATAATGAAGACCATAGAAGAAAGGATGCATTTGATTTATAATGTTGAAAAAGAATATTAAAGGTACCCTGGACTTACAAAAGAACAAACAAATCTATGTTGGAAAAAGTACAGCCAGAATCCTCTTTGGAAGCCAAGATGGCCAAATCATCTCTCATACTTTGGACATAATAGCAGGATGGACCAATCCCTGGTGACAAATTCTCCTTCATCTAAGAATGTCCATATTTCCCTTAATTTTTAAAGGATATTTTTGCTGTATATAGGATTCTGGGTTGACTATTTTTCTTTCAGCACTTGAAAAACTTGTGCCGCGTCCTTCTGATCTTTAAGGTTTCTGTTTATCATTTGAATTATTTTCCACCATTGTAAGGAGCTCTGGTAGCATAGTGGTTACAAATGGGGCTGCTAACCTCAAGGTCAGCAGTTCGAAACTACCAACTGTACTTCAAAAAAGATGAGGCTTTCTCATCCTGTAAAGATTTACAGCCTCAGAAACCTATGAGTCTGAAACAACTTCACGGCACACCACCACCACCACCACCACATAGACAAGGGAGTCCTTGGTGGCACTGTGGGATAAAGCACTGAAGCGCAAGGTTGGTTTGAAACACAGGATTGGCAGTTCAAACCCACCAGTTGTACCTTGAACACTCTATATGGAGTTGCTATGAGTGGGAACTGACTCAAGGGCACTTTAACAACAACAGCATTGTTGGTAGTAGTGGGGCACAGGTTGTTTTTATAATGTTTGGCTACAGTAAAGTAGTTAATGTCTAGAAGTTTTCTGTCTTGTTCTTTGCTAAGTGCTGTCGAGTCGGTTCTAACCCATAGTGACTTTGTATAGGATTTCTGTGGAACAACTGGTGGGCTTGAACCACCAACCTTGTGGTTCAAACCAATTTTGCAGTCCAGTGCATTAACACACAGTGCAACACCAGGGATCTCTCTTTTCTTGGTCCATTAACTAAAGAGAACAGACTTTTCTTAAGATATATGTATATATACATATATATATATATATTTTTTTTTTTTTTGCCTATGCTTATTGATATTTCTAGTTGCCACCTTCTTCAGGTCCAAGTCTAGAATATATGAAGAAAACAGGAATTCCAGGGAACTCACCACTTTGTTTTATCTTGGATTTCCAGGGCCTTAGCTGGTTTGCTCCCTTATCTCCACTTTTCAGAGTCTTATGTTTACTTTTACGAACAACAGATTAACTACATTAAACACTAAAGACTGAAGACCAGAATAGTTGTGGGATGACATCAAGAACATCATACAGGATGAAAGCAAAAAGTCATTGAGAAAACAAGAAGGAAGGAAAAGATCAAAATAGATGTCAAAAGAGACATTGAAACTTGCTCTCCAGCGTAGAGATGCTAAAATAAATGAAACAAATGAGGAGGTACAAGAGCTGAACAGAAAATTTCAAAGGTCAGCTAGAGAAGACAAAGTCAACAGAATGAGGAAATTATAGGGCAATATCTTCGCTATCCCATGCGAGTAAAGTTTCACTAAAAGTAATACAGAAATGGCTGCAATCATACATTGACAAAGAACTTCCAGAGGTTCAAGCTGGATTCAGAAGAGGCCGTGGAACTAGAGATATCATTGCTGATGTCCGATGGATCTTGGCTGAAAGCAGAGAATACCAGAAAGATGTTTACCTGTGCTTTATTGACTACGCAAAGGCTTTCGATTGTGTGGATCATGACAAGCTATGGACAACATTGTGAAGTATGAGTATTCCTGAACACTTGTGCTCATGAGGAATCTGTACATGGATCAAGATGCAGTTGTTTGAACAAAACATGGGAACACTGAATAGTTTAAAATTAAGAAAGGTGTGCGACAGGATGGTATTCTTTTACCATACTTATTCAAACTGTATGCTGAGCAAATAATCCATGAAGTTGGGTTATATGAAGAAAAACATGGCATTAGGATTGGAGGAAGACTCATTAACAACCTGTGATATACAGATGATAGAACCTTGCTTGCTAAAAGTAATGAGGACTTAAAAATACTTACTGATGAAGAACAAAGACCACAGCCTCATCCTTTTCCTGTGGTGGGTTTGAACTGCCATTCTTGCCTAAACCAACCCACAGAGCCACCAGGGCTTCTTACATGACCATGTTGCTGTTGTTAAGTGCCATCAAGTCGGTTCTGACCCATAGCGACCCTGTATAGGGTTTCTGAGGAGTGGCTGGTGAGCTTGAACCTCTGCTTTGCAGTTCAAATGACTTTGCAGTCTAGTGCATTAACCCAGAGTGCCACACCAGGACTCCTATATGACCATTGTTGTTGTTGTTATGTGCCGTGGAGTTGGTTCCGACTCATAGCGACCCTGTACAGGATTTCCGAGGCTGTAAATCTTCACGGGAGCAGAAAGCCTCTTCTTTCTCCCGCGGAACAGCTGGTAGTTTCGAACTGCTGACCTTGTGGTTCACAGCCCGATTCATAACCACTACGCTACCAGAGCTCCATTATACGACCATGGTAGAATATAAAATTTAACTTCCCTCTTATCCTCTACTAACTGTTTACCATAGAGTTGATTCCAACTCAAGGCTCCCCCATGTGTGTCAGAGTAGAGTCATCCATATTCCATAGGATTTTCAGTGGTTGGTTTGTCTGAAGCAAAGTTCCAGGCCTCTCTTCTGAGACACCTCTGGGTGGGTTCAAACTCACAACCTTTCACAGCCAAATGCACTGACCGTTTTCACCACTCAATGGCTCCTACCCACCACTTAATGAAAATATAGCAGACCCCATGATTTCTCCACTCTCTTTTAGAGAACAAAATACCATAAGTCTAATTCAAATGCATCTATTCTTTTATTGTTGTTTTTGAGTGCTGTTGAATCAATTTCGACTCATAGTGACCCTGTATAGGTTTCTGAGGAGCGGCTGGAGGATTTGAACTGCCAACCTTTCAATTCAAACAGACCTTGTGGCCCAGTGTTTGTCCTACAGTGCCACACCTAGACTCTATTCTTCTATGGTCTGCCTTATTTATTGTCCAACTTTTATATGCATGTGAGGTGACTGAAAATACCATGGCTTGGGTCAGGTCCACCTAAGTCTTCATACTGATATCTTTGCTCTTGAGGATTTTAAAAAGGTCTTTTGCAGCAGATTTTCCTAATTCAATATGTCCTTTGATTTCTTGACTGTTGAGTCCATGAGTAGTGATTGTGGATCCAAGAAAACTGAAGTGTCTGACAATTTCATTCTTTTCTCCAATGATCATGATGTTATCTATTAGTCCGATTTAAGGATTTTCATTTTCTTTACATTGAACTGCAATCCATATTGAAGCCTGTCGTGTTTGATCTTCCTCAGTAATTATTTCAAATTCTCTTCACTTTCAGCAAGCAGATTATATCATCTGCATATCACAGGTTGTTAATCCATCTTCCTCCTGATGCAGTCCAGCTTCTCAGATTATTTGCTCAGCATACAGATTGAAGAAGTATGGTGGAAAAATATAATACAAATGCATACCTTTCCTGATTTGTAACCATTCAGTATACCCTTTTCTCTTCGAACAACTGCCTCTTAGTATATGTACAGGTTTCTCATGCACACAATTAAGTGGAATACCCATTCTTCACAATATTATCCATAGTTTGTCATGGTCCATACAGTCAAATGCCTTTGCATAGTCAATAAAGAGCAGCTTTCTGGTATTCTCTACTTTCATCCAAGATCCACCTGGTGTTAGCAAAGATATCCTTAGTTCCACGTCCTCCTCTGAATCCACCTTAAATTTATGGCAGCTCCCTGTAGATGTACTGCTACAATCATTTTGAATTATCTTTAGCAAAATGTTATTTGCATGTAATATTAATGTTTAATGATTTCCATATTCCGTTGCATCACCTTTCTTCAGAATGGGCATAAATATGGATCTCTTCCAATCAGTTGACAAGGAAGCTGTCTTCCAAATTTCTTGATATAAACGAGTGAGCCCCTGCAATGCTGCATCAGTTTGTTGAAACTTTTCAATTTGTGCTTGTCAATTCCTGGAGCCCTGTTTTTTGCTATTGCCTTCAGTGCATCTGTTTTTGATCATATGGTACCTTTTTAAGTAACTGCATATCGACCAGTTCTTTTTGGTACAATGACTGTACTCCCTCCATCTTATTTTGATCTTTTCAGCATCAAATATTCAAGTACTTTGTACTTTGATATAGAAAATATAATTTGTCTTAAGAGTTAATTCAAGCACTGTTTGCCATAGGTCTGTTATCAACTATTTTAGAAATTGCATAAAAACAGCTACAAAAACTCAATATACAACAAAAAAGATTTCTGCAGGGTAAACGTTGGTAGGTGTGTATGTGTCTGTGTGTGTATTCTTTTCCTATAAGAAACATTTGATTACAAATTTAGAGAAGTCATTGTTTGGAGATCTTAAATAGTACAATTAGTTAAGTTTTTTTTCTTTTTCTTTTTAATGTATTTAAAAGCTAAGCTTTTACTTTTTGTTTTACTCAGAGAAATATACAAAATTGGCAGGACTTTGAAATTAGAAGTGCAGAAGTGATTTATTTCCAAATTGTGTTAGTTCATCTTACTTATCTTCAGTCAAAGTGACTCCAAAGAGTTAAAGTCCCTTAAGTTGACAGTATTTTGACTGCCCCAAACAGATGGTTATTGGTAACTGTAGACACTGATGTTATTATGTGCCTTCTTCAAGGTCTTATGCCTCTTGGGTCAGTTGAAGGTCCCTTGGTTGTACAGTTAGATTGTTGTTGTTGTTAAGTACTGCGGAGTTGGTTCTGACTCATAGTGACCCTGCACAGGGTTTCCGAGGTTGTAAATCTTTACGGGAACAGAACACCTCATCTTTCTCCCACGTAACCACTGGTAGTTTCGAACTGCTGACCTTGCAGTTGGCAGCCTGACTCGTAACCACTACACTACCAGAGCAGTTAGATTACCAACCTAAAAATGTGATAATTCAAACCCATCCATTGGCACTGTGGAAGAAAATGGCACCTGGCCATCTTCTTCTATAAAGATTACCTTCAAGAAAGCCCTATGGATCGGAACTGATTGTGAGCGTTGGAAATGTAAAGGTAGACGTTTTATAGCAAGGAAGGGAGTGTATAACTTTCCAGACTAGGAGCCGAGGCCCCTAGGACCATCAACAGAGAAGAGCCGAGAGCGGGACCCTACCCAGAGAAGCAGTGATGCCTGAGATGGAGGCAGAGATGATGATGTGGAATGATGGTGCAGCTGGGGACTTTAGATCCAGAGAGGGAGAGGGACTGTGTGCTGAAGACCGGGGGTGGTGTGGTGATGGTGGTGGTGGGGGTAGTGTAGGGGGCAGGCTTGCAAGATATACCCTTTGGTTTGTTGATGATGCATGGAGGGGATTGTAACCATGGCAATGATATAAGATAGAATGAATGTAAAACTAATGGTCTCCCATGTAAACTATCATATAATTCACACTAAAACACTAAAAAAACAAACAAAAATAAAACCCACTATCCAAAGAAAGAAAGAAAGAAAGAAAGCCCTATGGAGCAGTTCTGCTTGCATAACTGAAGAGACATTTTGGGTTTGGGGACTGGGCCTGTTAAAGCTCCAGTGAGTTTTGGTAAGTACAATGTGAAACTGGTAACAGAACAGCCCCTAAAAATGTCCGGAGCTTGAGTCCAGGAGGGAAAGGGAGTGTGTAAGCCATGTGTATCTAGTTAAGACTAGGAATAAGCACAAAACAATATTAACTTTAGAAATGAGATGAAAGCCCATGTGTGCCAGCTTTTACACAGAAGGGGAGACCCAAGGAACCTCCCACCCCCGTCAGCACTGCTTTTAGATGGAAATGATTTTGCTGAAACCTGACACAAAAGGAAGATACAAATGAAGTGAAGAGCATTAGCAGAGAACAATTACATGCAAGTAGGTTACATGAAAATATAGTCTCAAGTGTATGATATCTTGTGAATATTAATTAAGGAAATTATTCTCAAAGCAGCTAGTGTTTAAAGCAAGATCTAATCTCTGCTGAGTGGGTCTGCCATCCTCTCTCTAAATGTTTAACTTCAAAGGGCTTCAGAGTTGGGGCAAATGAGATTATTATTACTTCAATCTAGAGAGGAAAACTATACTAACCAATTTGAGGATAAATTCTAGAATTACACATTGCAATTAATACTAAGAAGAGAAAATATTCTACACCATGAATGTCTGCCTGCTAAAATAATGTTTCTTAGTCTTTATTATCTGATCTACTTCATCCTCCATCCCCCTACAAAAATTGCATGATTTCAAATATACAGCCAGGTGAAGGATGTGGGGCAGCTAAAGATACCATTTCATGAAGCTATTCTCCTCTATTGATATGGAAGCATTCAGAGTAATAGTATGATAAACAACAATAGCTAACACTGACCTGTCAGTTTGTCATAAAGCGGTAGCTTGCAAATTGCTACTAGTTAGAAACTATACCAGTCATATTTCAAACAACACCAGGGTCACCCATGGTGAACAGATTTCAACAGTGTCCAGACTAAAAGAAAAGAAAGACAAGCTTGGTGATCTAGTTTGAAACTTAGACAATGAAAACTCTATGACTCACACAACAGAATATTATTTTATATCATTCTGGAAGATGAGCTCCCTAGTTTAGAAGTCAGTCAGTGAAGGACTTGAGCATACCACTGATTGAAGAAAGTGCTGGATCAGGCAATGTTTTGTTCATTGTACGTGGAGTTACCATGAGTCAGAGCTGACTCAATGGAAACTAACAACAACAATAGCAACAACACTCTTATGCGTCTATGGAGTCAAGTAGTAAAGTGTTTTCTGTATATTGACTTATTAGTATCATATTACAGACACATGTCGAGGTAAAGTAACTGACCCAGACTCTCACAATAGGTCAGAGGTGGAGTTGGGATTTTAAATCTTAATGCCATAGTTAGATAATTAATCATCATGCTATGCTGACCATATAGTTGTTGTTGTTAAGTGCTGTCAAGTCTGTTCTGACTCATAGCGACCCTGTATAGGGTTTCTGAGGGGCAGCTGATGGGTTTGAACCACTAACTTTGCAGTTAGCAGTTCATGGCTTGTTCTGCAGTGCCAAGCAGCACTCCGACCACATAGTTACGGAGAGTGTGATAAAAGACAATATATGTCATTAACTCCCATCAGCATAGTGTTCTGATGAGCTACACAACTCCAAATGGGAGGCTAATGGCAAGCTATTAAAAAATAAAAAGACTTATTAGACAGGACCTGTAAGACCTGGAGTTCTGGTGGGGTGCTGTGGGTTAATGCGTTGGACAGCAAGGTCAGTTTGAGCAGCGAGGTTGGTGGTTCAAGCTCACCAGCTGCTCCTTAGAAATCTTATACAGGGTTACTGTGGGTCAGAATTGATTCCACTCCACAGCACTTAACAATAAAACAATAAAAACAGTAAGACCTAATCATATTCCCAGATTACTAAGGTGGTCCATATAAATTGGGTAGAGATAAGTGTTTTCATTTTTTTTTTTTTTTAATTTAAGTTTTGGGATTGGTGATGGAATAATTAAGAAAATAATAGTAATGATGGTTGCAAACAAACACAAAAAAAATATATAGGGGAAGATACCCAATTACCTAATATTCAGACTGTAGCTATTGGTGAAATCAGTGCCATTCAGCTCTTTTCCTCAACTGTAAACAGATGTTGGGTATGGAAGGATAGTGAAGGGCCCAGACGCCAAATGGATACAGTTACAGTGGTATGAGAAATGCAGATGGGGAAGAGAGACAGAGGTTGCAGATGTGGGTTGGCTGTGGATAAAGGCAAGCGTACCCATGCTGGGCTTCCCAGCAGACCTTTGCACTGCCTTGGCTCCTTGATCCTTGACTTCACACACCATGCTGCTTTTCTTAGGTAAGTGTACTCTACCCTTTTTGGATCTGTTAGAGTTCCAGAAAAGAGTGCAACAGTCAGGGTGAGGACATGGGATGTGGCTATGTGCAGGCTAGAGGCTTTTCAGAGCCAGCCTCAGCACATCCCACTTGCCCATGTACACAAACTTACTCCTGGCTTTCCGAGTGTGCTATAAAATGTCCTCACTCAGGGCCTTCACTGATGTTCCCTCCACCCTGATTCAACCTCGCCAACAGGGAAAACTCTCCTTAATTCCTGACCACTTTCTAGCTCAGAAACTGAAATGGTCTGTCCTTTCTGTCTCATGAACCCTTACCATTTCTCTCCGTTCAAGCACTTAGGACACACTGCATCTGCCTCGGTGTCTCTCTCTCTCCTTGGCTTAATGAAACTTGAAAACATGAACATTGGTATTTTTGTATTTGCTGGTTCTTGGTACAGTGCCAGGCATATTGTAGAGACTCAGCAAGTAATTACAGGATGAAATTTTATCTACAAGAAACTCAGTTTGCATGCCATTTAAAACAATAATGAATTTGTCACCAATATTTAAAATTTCAGAGGTTTCACACGCATAAATTGGATTGTTGGCTTCTCTCAAAAAAATCAGAAGACTTGGTCACAAACAGACAAAAAAATCTGTTCCCATCAAGTCAAATCTGATTCATGGTGACCCCGTATGTTACAGAGACTCCATAGGGTTTTATTAACTTAAAACTTTACAGAATCAGATCACCAGACCTTTCTTCAGTGGTACTATTGGGTGGGTTCTAACCCCTAGGTTAGTTGTTGTTAAGAGTCGTTGAGTTAGTTTCGCCTCATAGTGATCCTGTATAGGGTTTCCGTATGGTTTACAAATCAATGTCAAGAAAACAAAAATCCTCACCACTGGACCAATAAACAACATTCTTATCAATGGAGAAAAGATTGAAGTTGTCAAGGACTTCATTCTTCTTAGATCAACTATCAACACTCGTGGAAGCAGCAGTCAAGAGATCAGATGACGTATTGCATTGGGCAAATCTGCTGCACAGGAACTTTTTAAAGTATTGAAGAACAGAGATGTTAGCTTGAGGACTAAGGTGTGCCTGACCCAGGCCATGTGTTTTCAATAACCTCATATGGATGCGAAAGCTGGACAGTGAATAAAGAAGATCGTAGAAGAATTGATGCCTTTGAGTTGTGGTGTTAGAGGAGAATACTGAAAGTGCCATGGACTGCCAAAAGAACCAATAGATCTGTTTTGGAAGAAGTGCAACCAGAGTGCTCCTTGGAGGCCAAGATGGCTAGGCTTTGTCTCTCATACTTTGGACACATTGTCCGGAGAGAACAGTCGCTGGAGAGGGATGTCATGCTGGGTAAGGTGGAGGGTCAGAGAAAAAGAGGAAGACCCCCAACAAGATGGATTGGCCAGGTGGCATTGATGGCGTCACGTGTGGCGGCGGTAGTGAGGTTGGCCCAGGATCGGACATTGTTTCGTTCTGCTGTGCATGGGGTCGCTATGAGTCGGTTCCGACTCGATGGCACCTGACAACAACAACAACATAGGGTTTCTGAGAAGTGGCTGGTGAGTTTGAACTGCTGACCTTGTGGTTCAAACTGGTTTTGCAGTCCAGTGCTTATCCTACAGCACCACACCAGGACTGGCAGCACCTATATTTCAGCCAGTAAAAGCCTTTTCAAAGCCTACTTTGCATATGACAGCTAACCTCTAGGTTAATTGTTGTTGATGTTAAGTGCCCTCAAGTTGGTTCCGACTCATAGTGACCCTGTACAGGATTTCTGAGGAGCAGCTGACGGGTTTGAACTTCTGACCTTGTGGTTTACTGTCCGGGGATGACCCTACAGCGCCACACCAGAAGTCCTCTAGGTTAGTTGCTATTGTTGTTGTTGTTGTTAGGACCCTTGAGTCAGTTCCAACCCATAGTGACCCTGAATAGGTTTCAAAGGAGCTGTTGGTGAGCTTGAACTGCTGACCCTGTGGATCAAACTGACTTTTGCAGTCTAGCACATTAACCCATAGTGCCACACCAGGTTAGTAGTCAAGCACGAATCATTTTGCATCATGTAGGGACATAATAAGCACTGACTGCAAGGTCAATTTGGACTGCAAGGTCACGGTTCAAATTCCCAGCCACTCCTCAGAAACCCTAAACAGGGTCACCATGAGTTGGAACTGACTCAACAGCACTAAACAACAAAACAAACAGGGACCTTTAGATCTGGCCACACTACATTTGTTTTTCCACATACAGAAATCAGTTGGAATTGAGAAATGACTTTCCTCTTTGGACAAGTCTTTGCAGTTTGTCCACTCTACCATTCCCTAGGTACTTTTGTTTTACACATTGCCTTGTTCATTTATTTGCAAAACCCACTCCATCCCCATTAGGGATTTGATTTTGCAACCCCTGGTACTCTTAAAGGGATCCCTGAGTGCCACAAATGATCAAAAGCTCAACAACTAACTGAAAGGCTGGCAGTTCGAGTCTACTCAGAGGCACTCGGAAAGAAACCTCGTGATATGCTACTAAAAGGCCACAGCTATGAAACCCCTATGGTTTGTACTTTAGCACACATGGGATAGCCATGTGTCAGAATAGACTCAGCAAATACTGGTTTGGTTTTTGGAGGGTTTGGTTCCCTCAAGCCGGTTCATCAGACCCCACCTCTATCTTTGACTGCTATTCCCAAGACATGTGGTTAAGGAATCTGGGCCATACCCACGTCTTGCTGCCACAGAAAAAGTCAGGAGAAGGATGCTTCTTTTGGTTGATGGAAAAGGAGCTAAAGGAGAGATCTGTCTTCTTCTGGCATATCAGCTGTTGGCAGTGCTGAGAGGCAGGATGCTGGCCCGGACAGACAAACAAGCCAGCTGGGAATGGCAGCTCCTATGTTTCAGCCAGCAAAAGCCTTTTCAAAAGCTACTTTGCATAAGACAGTTCCGCTGACCACATTAGAGTCACAGGGGAATAGTTACCTCTGGAATTTCCTTTCTGCAACAGTAGCACCCTGTCTAAGAGAACCAAGAATGGAATATGATCGTCTCATATATATGCCGCCATGAGGTTTCAGACGACCATACTGGCATGAACTTTCAACACTGAAAAAAATCAATGAAAGTTCTCTGGAAATAATAGGAGCACTGTGTTTTGGAACCCAAAGAATAATAATCCCAGGCCATCAGTTATCCAAGCTGAAGACAGTTTCTTCCTTTCTTTACCATGCCTGGGATGACATGACACAGACCTCAGCCCAGGAATGATAGGAAACCTGGTCCAGCCACACAGAAGAGCCTGCTTCTGCCACTACTGAAACGCTAACCAAGACAGGGATGTCTCTCCTTCACCAAAGTGATGGTCACTTAAGTGCTAGTGTGAAACTTGAGTTTTAAGAGCCAGTGATATCTAGACTTGTGGGGGTCTACAATTCAGATCTAGAGGATTCTCAAGAATCAGAATATGGACTATTTGTTGAGAAGTTATGTACTCAAATGCCTGCTAAGTTTTCTCTATGCTTGGTCTCCCAACAATATGAAAAGGTAAGCACGATCCTTATGCATGGATGATACAAACAGTTAACATGCTCAGGTGCTAACCAAAAGATTGGAAGTTGGTGCCCACCAAGAGACACCTAGGAAGAAAGCCCTGGCCATCAGTCTCTGGTAAGCCAATCATTCAAAATCCCATAGCTCAGTTCTACTCTGACACACATAGGTCACCACAAGTCAGAGTTAACTCCACAGCTATGAAAAGCAGAAAATTCTTAGGCCCATTTTACAATGGAGGATGCTACAGCTAGGCCACTCAAGCAAGTTTACTGAGATCTTGAGTAGCAGGTTACTATCTAAATCAGACTGTTTGTCTGATTCCAAAGCCTGGCTCATTACTATAACTCTACTTTACTTATTATATTCATTCATTATTTCACAGCTATTATTGAGCACCTGCTCTGAGCTAGGCACTGTTTTAGGTGTTTGGGATACAACAGTAAACAGAACAGGTAAGACACCCTGTCCTCAAAGAGGTTACATTCTAGCAGGAATACACTGCAGTGCTACAGGGTCTACATTCCACAGTTGGGAAGAGAGTCGCCAAGATGGCTTTATTTCTAAAATATCCAGGACAGATATGTAAATTTGGAGAGATGTATGAGCTTAGTTTCTGTCTATACATTTTTAAACTAAATTATTCCCAAGGGTCTAAAAGCGTTCCTGCTGAACTTGAAAACGAGGTTGGGGTATGTTCTACCAGTTTTCCCTGGAGGGGGAAAAATCCCCCAATTTTAATTCTCTTCTGAACTCAGCCACATGTTGAGATAAGGAGGGTGGGACTATAAATCAACTCAGCTCCCTAGGGAGAAAAATTATAGTAATAAGCTTTAAAAAATGATGATAATAATAAGCTATATGATTTCAAAGTGGCTCCACCCCTTCTTCTTCTTTTTTTTTTTTTTTTTCTTCTTTCTTTCCTTTTTTTTTTGACAACTGAAATTGATTTTGAAAGGAAAGGCTGAGGAGATTTTAGCAGAATACAATCCAGACGTTCTAAATCTAAACCCCTTCACCAAAAGAAACTGCAGATCTGGAGACGCCTGGACTCTGTTGATAATGCTCTATTTTGTGTCCGACACACTACACCCACCACCACATGTCACTCAACATGCCTTAGAGTTCATGGATGAAGGAAAAAAAGATGGAATGATATTAAGACTGAAATCAATACAGATTTCTTTTTTATATTTCCCAATAGTCTCAATAACTTCAAAGAAGCAGATATGAATATAATTAATGAACAGAACAAACTCCAAGTGGAAAATAAATCTGGACCTTGTTTTATAAGCATGGCTAGAAAGATGGATTTAGAACAGCAGACATGTTTGTTGGCAAATCTAACTGCTCACTTATTTCCAAATGCTTTCGTATTTTAAAGCAATTGAAGTTGTATCAGACTGGGTGCCCCTTAGGAGAAATATCTTGCTGAAATTACATGGTACCCAACTAAACAGAGCCCTTGTACTTTGATGAATTCAGCAGAGTTAAAATTTACTTTTGAATTAGTATTAGGGTGAATTCTCTAACTAGCATTCCATTCAAATGCTTCTGAAGTTAATCCAGCTTAAAACATGTATATTCTTGGAAAACTGAACAAACTGAATAATAGTAATGCTCCGAGGAAATTCAGACTTTCTGTTTGGAAAAGAAACAAGAGCTCTTGCTAGAGAGTAGATTGAAAAGCTATGAAAACTATGGCATTGCCTGTGGTTCTGGCTGTTTCTAACTGTGTAGCCTTCCATACTGAAGTCTCTGAAGCATTCTAATCCTTCGTTTCCTCATCAATAGTAGTAGCTGTTGTTGTTAAGTGTTGTGGAATCAGTCCCAACTCATAGCGACCCTGTATAGGGTTTCTGAAGCTTTAAATCCGGGGTGGGAAACTTTTTTCTGCCAAGGGCAATTTAGATATTTATAACATCATTCAAGGGCCACACAAATTTATCTATATTTGGTTAAATATTTAGTTAACTCACCCCTAATGTGACACAGTCCTGGTGTGGCACTGTGAGCTAATGCGTCAGACTGCAAAATCATTTGCACTGTAAGGTCGGTGGTTCAAGTTCACCAGCTGCTCCTTGGAAACCCTATACAGGGACACTATGAGTTGGAATTGAGTCGACAGCACTTAACAACAGCAACAACAATGTGATGGAAGGAGTTCTGTGGGTTAACGCGCTGGATTGCACATTTGGTTTGATCCTCAAGGTCAGTAGTTCAAGCTCACCAACTGCTCCTTGGAAACCCTATACAGGGTCACTATGAGTTGGAACCGACTCGATGGCACTTGACAACAACAACAAATGTGTTGGAAAGGAACTCTGGTAGTGCAGTGGATTGCAAGCTTGGCTGCTAACCTCAAGATCAGCAGTTCGAATCTATCAGCTGCTCCACAAGAGAAAGATGAGGCTTTCTACTCCCATAAAGATTTACAGCCTCAGAAACCCTATGCAGGCTTGCTATGAGTTAAAACAGACTCCACAGCACACCACCACCTCCACCACCGCCAATGTGCTGGATGGAACTCTGGTTGCTTTGGCAGGGCCAGACCAAATGATTTTGTGGGCCTTATGAAGGAGCTCTGGTAGCGTAGTGGTTACGAATCGGGCTGCGAACCTTAAGGTCAGCGGTTCGAAACTATCAGCTGCTCCGCGGGAGAAAGATAAGGCTTTCTACTCCTGTAAAGATTTACACCCTTGGAAACCCTGTACAGGGTCGCTATGGGTTGGACCCGACTCCACGGCACATAACAACAACAACAACATATGACTCAAGAAATCCTGGTGTGGTGCTGTGGTTAATGTGCTGGACTGCAAAGTTGGTTTGAACCACAAGGTACACAGTTCAAGCTCACCATTTGCTCCTCAGAAACCCTATACAGGGACACAATGGGTTAGAACCGAGTCGATGGCACTTAATAACATCAGCAGCAACATAGGACCCGAGGGCCTGACATTCCCCACCCCTGCTTTAAATTCTCATGGGAGCAGCTAGTGGGTTCAAACCGCAGACCTTGTGGTCCACAGTACAGTGCTTATCCTATGGAGCCACCACAATCCCCAACAGTAGTTGTTGTTGTTTGTTATGTGCCATCGAGTCAGTTCCGACTCATAGCAACTCTTTATGGGGTTTTCAAGGAATGGTTGGTGAGTTTGAGCCACTGACCTTGCAGTTCAAACAGCTTTGCAGTCTGATGCATTCATTAACCCACAGCGCCACACCAGGACTCTCCAATAGTAGTAGTAGTAATGATAATGATATTTACTGAGTGTTATTATGCATTAGACCCTGTGTTGAGGCATTCACACACTTATCTCTTCTAACTCTCACAACAGCCCATTTTACAGATGAGAAAACTGATACTCAGAGAGGTATAATGACTTGTCCAGGCTTTAAAGTAGGTGGAAGGCCAGCATTTAAAGTGAAACAGACTGTCTCCAGGACCTCCATCTTATAATGCTCTTGGGGGCTGGCAGTCAAAAGGTATGGGATGTTGTCCAGCTCAGAACTCAGTTCATTTACGCAACCCAAGTTAAGTGGTTTTACTCTGTGTTTCAGTTTCTTTGTCTAAAAGGAAAATAAAAATACCTACCCACATTACCTCCTGGCCACAGTATATTCGGAGTGCGTGCACAAGTCAAAAGAAGGGAGAGCAATAAATGACCAACTGAGATCATCTGTTATGTGGGGGGAAACCAGAAGTGAAAGTAAGAAACATGGACCTGCTAGCATCTTGTAGCCTATTTATATTACCAGGAATAATAAAGACCTGGGTATATTGGTTCCATTGCTCCTTAAGCCTTCTTAGCACCCTGTGACCAGTTTAAATGGCTATGTACCAGGTCTACATACCAAAATTAGAAGTGTTGCAATAATTCCCAATGGATGCAAACTTTATGGATTCACGCTAACACATTTAGGGCTTGGAACAGCTGTTAAAAGCTAGAGCACTAACATTGGCTTTCTACTTTATGTATAATTCACTAGACTGTGTTCTATTTCAAAACAAAATAAAACTGGTTGCTGTACAATGCATTCTGACTCACGGTGGCCCCATGCGTGTCAGAGTAGGGCTGTACGCTACAGGTTTGTCAATGACTCTGATCTGTCAGAAGTGGATTATCAGTCCTTTCTTCCAAAGCACATCTGTTGTTGTTTAGTGCCATCGAGTCTGTCTAGACCCTGTATAGGGTTTCTGAGGCGCAGCTGGTGAGTTTGAACTGCAGACCTTGTGACTCAAACCAACTTTGTGGTTGAGTGCTTATCCTACAGCACCGGTGACCTTAAACCACCCACCATTTGGTTAGAACTGTCAAATCCAACCACCAACATTTCTGTTGGTTTTCAAGCATTAACCTTTAGTGCCACTCAGGGACTCTTGTACTCAAATATTTAGTGCCAACGACATTTCTATTTCTAAGATATCTACTTTCTAAAGACAGAAACCAAGCCAGAAAATGTCTCAGTAAGCTGTCTCATTGCACAGTTAACAGAGAAAAAGAAAGTGATTATTTCTTAAATAATTAAAGAAATAAAGTTTGTTAAAGTGATAATCAAGAAAGATACTTGAATGACTCAGTATTTTCTTTGGAACTAGTTATAAAAAGGGGAATTGTTTGCAAGTTAACTTCTAGCAGGACAAAGATAGTCAGTCATACAGTTGAATCCAACTTAATCCAACTGGCTGTTTCATTCTTCACAAGGCAGGAAGTGACTTCTAAGGAGATGATGGTCCCATCTGAGGAGGACTGACTATAATTATCTGGAAATGACCACATGGAGAAAGTAAATACTAGGTTCATAGGCAGAGACAAATAAAATGGGCTCTACATAATGCTATTTTGCAGGTCTGACCACTGAAAAATCAGTTACCAGTTGCTATCATAAGAATCTAACTCATGGAGACTCCATGTGTGTCAGAGTAGAACTGTGCTCCATCAGGTTTTCAATAGCTGAGTTTGCAGAAGTAGATGACTAGGCCTTTCTTTCGAAGCACCTCTGAGTGGGCTCAAACCTCCAACCTTTCAGTTAGTGGCAAACATGCAGTTAGTTAATAGTTTTCATTACCCAGGAACTTCAGGGACATATTAATGCCATTGAGTTGGCACTAACTCATAGTGACCTTATACACAACAGAAGGAAACCCTGTCCGGTCCTGAGCCAGCCTCACAATCTTTGCTATGCTTGACCTCGTTGCTACTGCCACTGTGCCAATTCTTCTTGTTGGAGGTCTTCTTGTTTCTCACTGACCTACCACTGGGGCAGAGATTTAGATCTCTGAATAAGAGCTATCCTCATATCTCTGTGCTTGCTCCAGCTGCATCACTACTTGGTTAGGCAGCACAACAAAATTAAAAACACCAGTAGGCAAAAAAAAAAAAAAAAAAAAGCTCATATTAGCAAACTCTTAGTCTTTTTTAATGTGGTAATGAAATCCAAGATCTAATCAGTAACCTTAATTGAAAGACTCAGTAAGGGGGATCTTGAAGATCTTCTTCCTGCCATTAACTTTAATTTTAGCCCTCTTGAGGGTGGAGTGTGTGTTGAGGGGAGCTAAGGTGATGCGTGGGGAACAGCCATTTGGAAGCATGTGGTCTTGTGGTAAGTAGTCACCGGAGTGCTGCCCTTTCTCTGCAATCTGCAAAATCAGCCGAGATGATCCTGCCACCACCAAAGCACACAGAGGCTCCACTCAGCCTGTTTTTCTGGAAGGTCACATGACGTCTGCCTCAGCACCTTGCTCCCCACATAGATCCTCCTCCTCCAATAAAGGATGATGTGACCTGTCCCTTAGACATCTTTCATGAAGGTCAAGTTCATAAACGTTGACTTATTGGGCTGGTGGGTGGAGGCTGTGGGTGAAGGAGAAAGAATTCAAAAGTGTTGAGAAGATTGGGAAGTGGGGAAAATAATTAACCAATAGAACTGAGGGGATCCACAGAACAATAACAAGGAACTCCTTTAAAGGCACATCTCCCTTCCCTACATTTCTTTATTTATTCCTTGCATTTAAAAAAAGAAGAAGAAGAAAAAAAAATTGTTTTGCAGTGTTGTTGAATGCTCCTACTAAGTGCTAAATTGAAATTTGTGGCAGTGCTAATTGAGGTACCACTTTGGTGCACACTACTTGCTGTTAGACAGGATGAGCTTTCTTTTGCAGGGGATTAAGATTTTAATAGTGTCTCCTTTGTGTTTTCACCAGTTTAATGCCACAGCAAAACATAATTATAGCAAAAGCTGTTAATGGATTAGGTGGTTGCATTTGCCGCCTTACTGTATACCTGTCTTTTCCTCCATTTGGCTTTGTGTTAGCTCTTCTCATCTTCTAATTATCTGTTCCTCTTTTGCTTGATAGCTTTAGAAGTTATAAGGGTATTATCTGAATCCAAATGAAAAGATCTTCTTTTTTATTCCTAAAGGAAATGAAAAAAGAAAAAAAGGTTTTTATGAAGAGTGCCACACTTCACTCACTCCAGAATAATCCAATAGGAAAGATACTCATATGGTTTATGAGTCGAAACCCACTGATGGCATCTCACAATAACAATATAGCCTTCGAGATCTACGAAGTCAAAATCATAATCAGTTCTTTGCCAGGTCTTGGATATGGTTAACAATCTGTTGTTGTTTTTTTTTCTACCTCAGGATTTCCACCTGAAAAAAAGAAAGAATCACATTTACTAATCTCAGAGTGGCAATTGGTGGATTTAGCAATGCCTTGAAAATGTGTCTTTTATGTTTAATGAAGTATTTCATTCAAAGGTTCATTTTGGCTAATAAAACCCCCGTTCTTCATGTGTGTGTGAAGCTAGTCCGTTATTCTTTCGTGAGTGGTTTAAACCAGTTTTCCTTGAGCTGAGGCCGCTCCTGAGGATGGATCTGAATGGTGCTTATTAGGAAGGGAAGAGTTCATGAATTCTGATCATCCTTAAAGCCGAAATGAGCTGTAATGAAGCCCCAAGATCAAAGTGCTTGAGGAGCAACAGTAGATGAATGAGCCGGCCGAGGCACTGGGGTCTAGGTTGTAGAAAAGGATCAGAAAAACTTCTCAGAAGTAGCCAGAAAGGCTTCCTGGAGCTAGTCTGCTCTGCATTTATTGTTTGTGGGATTTGTGAGCGAGAGACGCTTGGAATAAATCTATAGTTTCCCTCAGAGAAAACGGTGTTATCAGGTATTTTCCACAAGGAAAAGAAGACTTTAAATTAATAGCAAGCATTAACTCCCTGGGAGGTGAGGAGGGAGGCCAAAGGCAGAACTTAGGCCCAGAAGGAAGGGAAGAAGAAGAAAAGAGAAAGGAGCAGACACCTGCAAACATCTTTCCTAAAAGTCTTCCGATTAAGCACATACCCTCTCCTTCCAGGGAAAAACAAATCCTTCTTCTAGTAAATATTGGAACCTTGGTCACATAGTGAGTTGTGAGTTGAGATGTTAAACGCAAGGGATGAAGTTGGAACCCACCGCTCAGCTGGAGAAAGATGTAGCAGTCTGCTCCCATAAAGTCTTACGGCTTAGAAATCCTATGGGGGCAATTCTACTCTGTCCTAGGGGGTCAGTGTAAGTTGGGATTGAAAACACTGCCGACCACAAGGTCAGCAGTTCAAACCCACCGAACGCTCTTGGAAACCCTATACAGGGTTGCCATGAGTCAGAACCAACTCCACGACACTTAGCAACGAAAAAACACTGTGGGTTTGAGTCTACGATTCTGCTGGAGAAAGATGAGGCTTTCTGCACCGGTAAAGATTTACTGCCTAGGAAACTCTATGCAAGGTCTTTATGAGTCCAAATGACTCCATGGCACAAAACCACCACCACCGAACACTGAACATGAAGCAAACCAGAGGGCCTGAACTGCAGCCAGGGTCCCTCCCTGCCACGCTTTATAACAGCAAGATGCTAGGGGAATCGAAAGCAGATGCAGCGGTATAAATGCTCCAACATTTCGCTCTCCTTGAAAAAAACGTCAAGGATTATTTGTGTTACCTCTCTGGAAACAGCAGAGACGTCTTCTTACAGGATGAATGAAAGATGAGTACAAAGAGTTAATTTGAAACCAATCAAGCCCGTTCCTCTACTCCTTCAGAAATCCCTCTATTTTAATGATGAATTTATTTTCAAAGCACTGCCGATCCTTTTGAGGGGAATTCCACCTCTCACAGCTGCACAATCTGCCCTGCAGTGTTGAGCCTCCTCGCCCACCTGCTCTTTGTAAAACACTGTGGACTTCCCAGCGCTGAGAGCGTGCCAAGCCGGCTGAGCCTGCCTAAGAGCCATCCTCAGTCTCCTGCCATCTAAGTGTCAGTGAATACACACACCACAAAACCCTGCGAATTGGGCAAGGCAGCTCTGTGGAGCCACACGACCACATGGCAAAGCCACAGACTCTCTCTTGCCTTGCAAAGGACCCTATTGAATTCTCTATGGTTGATCTGTTAACCCAACTTGGCTTCCCCTGTTCAAAAGTAATTGCATTGAAAATATTATTTGCAAACATTTTTCAAAACATCACACCTGAAAACCCCTAAACAAAATTCCTATTTCCTTATTCCAAGGATAACTCTGAGGAGACGAGAGAATTCGATCTACTTAAACTGGGAGAGCATTGAGATGTTTGTTTTGAAATAGCACCTAGCCATAACTTTTTAAAGTTCCATTTAATAGCTTTGGTTTCTCTGTTTGCATTTTTTTTTTCATCTTTATTCAAAGACATTGTAATGTTCTGAAATTGAAATGTGTTTGTCGTACATTTGGTTACCAACCAAATTCCTAAAGTAAAAGTACATTTTATAGGGCATTCCCTTTGTGCCTTTGAGGGCATCCATAGTTCTACTTGGACATTAACTAAGGAATACCATAGAAGAATTGATGCATTTGAGTTATGGTGTTGGAAGAGAATATTGAAAGTGTCATGGGCTTCCAAAAGGACAAACAAATCTGTGTTGGAGGAAGTACAGTCAGAATGTTCCTTAGAAGCCAGGATGGCGAGACTTTGTCTCTCATACTTTGGATATATTATTAGGAAGGATCAGTTGCTGGAGAAGGACATCATGTTTGGTAAGGTGGAGGGTCAACAAAAAAGAGGAAGACCCCCCAATAATGTGGATGGCACAGTGGCAGCAGCAATGAGCTCAATCGTAGCAACGATTGTAAGGTTGGCACAGGACCAGGCAGTGCTTTGTTCTGTTGACTCAACAGCATCTAACAACAACAGAATTCTATTAGCTGGAAGAATTAAACCTGACCCTTGGCAGCGTTTACCTCTGTAAAAAGATGTCTCCTTTTTCTTCATGGACTCATTTGCAGTCCACTATTACTTAGCTGCTCCCAGTGTTATGGCCAACGTGGTTAAAAGGGAAGCATTGTGTCAAATTGCCTAGTTTATAATAATAATTATTTGGGAAAATTCACATTTTGTTCTCAACTTTATTTAATGAAATACACGTATTATAACTTTTGTCTTCCTTCCCTAGGATCACTAACAAAGTACCATAAACTGGGTGGCTTCAAACAACAAAAACATAATGTGTCACAGTTTTGGAGTTCTGGAGGCTTGAAGTCTGGAATCAAGATGAAGCCTTACAGGAAGAGCTTCCTTGCTTCTTGCTAGCTTCTGGTGGGTCCTGACCATTCTTGACACTCCTTGATTTGTAAATGCATCACTCCAATCTTTGACTGTATCATCACATCACTGTCTTCTGTGTGCTATGTCTCCTCTCCTCATATTAGATCAGGACCCATCCTACTCAAATACGACCTCATGTCGACTTAACTGATTACAGCTTCAATACCATATTTCCAAAGAAGGTCACATATACAGGTACCGAAGATTAGGATTTAAGCATATCTTTTGGGTGGACACAATTCAATTCATAACAACCTTTAACCTTTTCTTATTTTTCTTTCAACCTCAGTACCTATAATTTCACATCTCCATGTGTCCCTCAAAGTTGGCTGAGAATTTCAAAATAAGGTGATAGAAATATATTTGTGCATCATGGAAGTGCTAGCAATAGTAATAATAATGCTGAACAAAAATATGGGGATTGAGTTCTATTGAGACTCAGTGAATAAGATTTGATATTATAGTACTGTAGCATCAAACGTCATGCATTTTCTATCAGTTTTAGCTAAGACTGAAAAAAGACAAAAGTCATTTTTTATGTTATATTGCTGTTGTGTGTTATTGAGTTGGTTCTGATTCATATTAACCCCTTTGGACAGAGAAGACCTGCACTACAGGGTTTCCTAGGCTGTAAGCTTTATGGGAATAGATCACCAGACCTTTTCCCTAGCTGGTGGGTTTGAACCTTTCAAGTAGTAGGCAAGCACTTAATCATTTCACCACTAGGGCTGCTTCTCATACTATAGCATATGTGATTCAGTCAATTTACTTGATGTGGTTCTTCTATCCACAGTCTTCATAACTCCCAACAAATGATTGGGTGGGACCATGCAAATATGGTTGATTTTGCTGTTTTGCTGTATTTAGAATGAGCCATCTCAGAAACAGGAACCAAGAATCTCATGATCATCAAGAAAGAAGAGTCATGAGCAGACTGTGCCCTCTGAACCCTGAGATCCTGTGCCAAGAAGTGATGGTGTGCTGAAGTGGCCAAGAAGTGGCAGTAATGCCAAAGTATGAGACAGAATGGTGGGCTTCCCAGACCATGAGCAAGTAAAGCAGAGAGTGCCTTTGGGGCATTAATCAAGAGGACTACAAGAGCTTTGTAACACTTGCAGGACAGAGGCCAAGGGGCAATGTGGCTTAGAGGACTCAAACAAGAGAGAGGAACCCTGGACAGAGAATTGCTGTATCCTGAGTTATTTCTGATACCCTGTTAACTTTGCTAATAGACCTCATAATCTTGAGTATAGTCTGAGTTCTGTGTGGCCATTGTAATGGAATATCAAATGCAGCGCAGAAGTAGAGTACTGTGGAAGGGATGGTTGTTGTCAGAATAGGATAGAGAAGGTTGGAGGGTGGAAACATGTCTGACCTCTGTCACATAGGAATTGACCTCTGTTGATGTGTGGTTTGATTCTCTTTCCCCCTTGTGAAGTCAAAGGTGGTCAGGCACTGTCTCCACATCATTTCGCAGCATCATATAATTTAGAAATCTATAAAATGCAGCTCATGTGTGTTACTCAGACAAGCAACATGCAGATTTCCAGGGATATAGCACACCACAGTGAAGTATACTATCTCTATTCATTGAGTAGAAAGAATGTGAATATCCCCAGGTACTTGTGAGGAACTGAATTTTCAGGATGCTACCTTTAGCTCTCATCACAACTTGGGCCCTAAATGTCACAGTAAACTCTCTCTTGACCATCTTGCCATACATGCTGATTGCCAGGTCAAAAGACTCTGAAGACCACACCCTGTTGCCCAGCAGCAAGGGAAATAGTCACATGACAGAGGTGTGTATCTCTTCTGTCTTTCTCTCTGCCATAATCAAGTAGAATCACACTGATTAAAACTCAAGTCTAATATACAACACAATCACCTTGATCAATTATTTTAGTTTGATTTATCCAATTTATTTAAATGGGAATGTGCATTCAAAATTGAAAATAGATATGTGGCTTACTTATTCTATCCATATGCTGAATATATAATTCAAGAAGTCAGACCATAGGAAGAAAGCGACAATAGAATTGGAGGAAGATGGCTCATTAACAATATCTGATATGTAGATGACACAATTTCATTGTTTGCTAAAAATGAAGATGAGTTGAAGCGCTAGTGGGTAAAGATCAAAGACTACAGCCTTCAATATGGATTACACTTAAATTAAAATCCAAAGTTGGACTGATAAACAGTCTCATGATAAATGGAGAAAACGTTGATGCTGCCAAAGATTTCTTTCAACCTGGAGCAACAATTAATGCCCAAGGAGGGTTGGCTGTCTATCCATACAACTCACTTTACTATTTTTTGTAAGGTTGGTCTGGTTCTTACAAATTTTTTAAATTTCTGTTTATCTGAAAATGACCTAATATCACTGTCATATTTGATAGATAATTTTTCTGGATATATGATTCTTGACTGTATTTTTTTTTCTTTCACAATTATATATATATATATGTTGTTGTTAAGTGCCATGGAGTCAGTATACATATATATATATATGTATGTATAGAGAGAGAGAGAAAGTCCTGGTGTGGGGCGCTGTGGGTTAATGCGCCAGACTACAAAGCCATTTGAGCTGCAAGGTCGGCAGTTCAAGCTCACCGGCTGCTCCTTGGAAACCCTATACAGGGTTGCTATGGGTCAGAATCAACTCGACGGCACTTGACAACAATCTATCTATCTATCTATCTATCTATCTATCTATCTATCTATCTATCTATCTATCTATCTATCTATCTATATCATTCCATTGTTTTCTTGCCTGCATGGTTTCTATTAACAAATCAGAATTTAGTCTTACTAGTTCTCCTTTTCAGTTTTCCTGAACTGCTCTCAGGATTCTTTCCTTGTCTTTTGTTTTGAAAAATTTGATTCTAACATGTCTTGGTGTTTTTCTTTGGGGGGGGGGGGTGGTCTATCCTGTTTGGAGTTCATTCAACTTCTTGAATGGCTAGTTTCTCATTTTCATGATGTTAGAGAAGTTTTCTTCCAACAACTCCTGGATAATATTCTCTATTGGATTTTTTTTTTTTTTTTTTGTCTCCTTCATTTCTGAAGTCTTAGTATTAATTGTCTGACTTTCTAATTGCAGTTTTTGTATGATTCCCATGTTTTTCATTTATTTTTAACCTGAATTCTTCTATAGTTTGTCCATGTTTTCTTTGATTTCATCTGTAGTTTCTCAGTCATTCTCTCAATACATTGAAGTTGCCTAAATAACATTCTTTTTAATTCCTCATCAGGTGTATCCGGTGCCATTTCTGGTGTTATATTTTCTGACTTGGTATTTTGGTCACTTGTTTGAAGCACTCTGTCTTGTTTCTTCATGTAAACTGAAGTTGTCTGTTTTCTCTGAAACATTGTGGTGTTTGTTGCTGTTGTTAAGTGCTGTCATAGCGACCCTGTTTAAGATTTCCAAGGAGAAGCTGGTAGGTTTGAACCACCAACTCTGTGGTTTTCAGTCCAGTGCTGATTCACAGCGCCATACCAGAAGTCCAATTGTGGTGTAGCATTTATATTTGATTGTTGAATGTATATTGCTGGGTTCTCAGGCACTTACCACCTGTCTCCTGGTGGTTGTGGTACAGACTGGAAGAGTGACCGTGGTTTTGTATTCACTGTTTGTGTAGCTTAGTCTATAGCAGTTCACACACCTCCAGAAGAAGGGGCACTATGCCTGGCATTGAACCCCGGGCAGAGCAGAGGCTGTGCAGAAGTGGGCCCCACAGGTTACTGGTTAGCAAGGGTGGCAACTGGCCATGCCCCTGGCTACCAGGAGGGCATGGAAACAAGGGAAAACTATACCTTCTTGCCATCGACCTCCAGTTGAGTCCTGTGCTTGGAGGCCACTGTATCAACTCAAAAAAAGTTCAAGAGGGCTCCATTGCTCCACATCAGTTCACTGTTTGCCTGGTTTTCTTCTCTCTCACTGCTCTTGTTTAGCTTCTTCCTCCAGTTGGCACTGAATCCACCTCTCTGTCCTATCCAGAAAGTTAATACTAAGACTTCAGAAACACACAATGCACTGAAAGGACAAAGAAGTAGAATTGAATCGATAGAAATCTGAATTACTGAACTTGAAGAAAATCTCTCATTCATGTTAGAGGAACAATCAGAAAAAAGAACAAATATTGCAAAGAAAGTCTAAGATTTATGTGGGACACTATCAAGAAGAATAACTTACTTGTGCTCAGGGTTCTAGGATCACCATCTGTATCTGATTCACTTGTTCTCCCATGTCTTTGTTGCAGAAGGTCTGCTCAGTACAACTGCCTACTCCGCCATCTTGCCGCAGAAGCCAGCTCATTGATCTTTCAGACATTCATCAGAGTCCTCCACTCTCTTTAGGATACTCTCACATTCCCTTATGGCATTGTCTCAACAAGAATATTCAGAACCTGGTGAGTTTCATCCAAAAAAGATAAGAATGACCTTTTATTTTAGGTCATTCTCTTAGGACAATCTTTTTACCTCTCTGGGTCTCAATTTCCTCATCTTTAAAAGGAGAGTGTTGAACTGAATGAGTAGCTTTTGTTGTTGTTTATTTTTTAAATTGTGGTTGTTGTTGTTAAGTGCTATAAGTAGATTCCAATTCATAGTGACCCTGTATAGCATTTCTGAGGAGTGGTTGGTGGGCTTGAACTGCTGGCTTTGCCATTAGTGGTCCATTGCTTATCTTACTGTGCCATATAACAAAATATTTGGCAATTCAGCAATTTTTACACGGACAGTTTAGTGACATTGATTATGTTCATCAGTTTGTCCAACTATTGGTGTTAAGTGCTGTCAAGTAGATTCCAACTCATAGCAACACTGTTTAGGATTTCTGAGATAGTACATCTTTGTGGGAGCAGAAAGCTTCATCTTCTCCCACAGAGTTACTATTGAGCTTGAATTTCAAACCTTATGGCTTACAGTCCAGTGTTATATAGATACATTGTGCTCCATTACTACTGTTGTTGTTAGGTGCTGGCTAGGCTGTACCAACTCACAGAGACCTTGTGTGTAACACTGCCCAGTCCTGCGTGAACCTCACAATCATTGCTATATTTGAACCCATTGCTGCTGCCACTGTGCCAATCCATCCCATTGGAGGCCTTCCTCTTATATCACTGATGCTCTACTTTACCAAGCAGTGGAAGGACTGGTCCCTCCTGATAATATGTCCAAAGTATGAGAGACGAAGTGTGGCTTCTAAGAAGCATTTTGCTTGTATTATTTTCAGCACAGTTTTACTTGTTCTTCTGGCAGTCCATGGTACATTTACTATTCTACTCCAACACCATAACTCAAATGCATCAATTCTTCTACAATTTTCTTTATTCATTGCCCAACTTCCACATGCATATAAGGTTATTGGAAATACCATGAGTTGGGTCAGATGCACCTTGGTTCTCAAACTGAGATCTTTGTTCTTGAACACTTTCAAGAGGTCTTGTGCAGCAGACTTGCCAATGTAATACGTTGTTTGATTTCTTGACTGCTGCTTCCATGAGTGTTTATAAGGTGACCTGAGCAAACTGAAGACTTTGACAACTTCAATCTTTTCTCCATTGATAAGAATGTTGTTTATTGGTCCAGTGGTGAGGATTTTTGTCTTCTTTACATTTTGGTACAAACCATAACAAAGGCTGTGGTCTTTGATCTTCATCAGTAAGTATATTAAGTCCTTTTTGCTTTTAGCAAGGAAGATAGATGAAGATGGAAGGAATAGACAGAGTCACTGTACCAAAAAGAAATAGTTGATCTTCAACCATTTCAAGAGGTAGCATATGATCAAGAGCCAATGATACTGAAAGAAGAAGTTTAAGGTGCATTAATGGCAGTGCAAAGAACAAAGGCCCCAGGAATTGATGGAATACAAATTGAAATCTTTCAATAAATGGAGACAGCATGGAGGCACTCACTCATCTATGTGAAGAAATTTGGAAGACAACTATCTGGCCAACTGACTGGAAGAGATCCATATATGTGCCCATTCCAAAGACAGGTGACCCAACAGAATGTAGAAATCATCCAACAGTAACATTAATATCACATGTACTGAAATTTTGCTAAAGATAATTTAAAAAATGGCTACAACAGTACATCAACAGGGAACTGCCGGAGGTTTAAGCAGGATTTAGACAAGGACATGGAATGAGGAATATCATTGCTGACATCAGAAGGATCTTGACTGAAGGCAAAGAATATCAGAAAGATGTTTACCTGTGATTTATTGAGTACGCAAAGTCTTTTGATTGTGTGGATAATGACAAGCTATGGACAACATTGCAGAGAATGAGTATTTTGCAACACTTAAAGCTCTGGTAGCGTAGTGGTTACGAATTGGGCTGCGAACCTTAAGGTTAGCGGTTCGAAACTACCAGCTGCTCCGCGGGAGAAAGATGAGGCTTTCTACTCCCGTAAAGATTTACACCCTCGGAAACCCTGTAAAGGTCGCTATGGGTCGGAACCGACTCGAAGGCACTTAACAACAACAACAACAACAATTGTGCTCATGAGGCACTTGTACATAGACAAAGAAGCAGTTGTTTGAACAGAACAAGAAACATCAAATGGTTTAAAGTTTGCAAATGTGTGCACCAGAGTTGTATTCTTTCACCATACTCATTCAATCTGCATGCTGAGCACATAATTCAAGAAGCTGGATTATATGCAGAAACACAACACAGCATTGGGATTCGAGGAAGACACATCAACAACTTGTGATATGCTGATGACACAACCTTGCTTGCTGGAAGTGAAGAAGACTATCACCAGTATCTGTTTCCATATTATTCTACCACCATTAACAGAACATCAGTGTTGCTCACTGAACAATGACTCTTCCTTTTCCCTTCCCTCCCATCCCTAATATGAGTAGCTTTGTAATCAGTCTTTTATAGAAACCAAAAGCCAAATTCACTGGCACCAATTCAAATCCCTCAGCTTTCTCCCATAAAACAACTGGTGGGTTTGAACTGCCATCCAATTCTTATCCTACAGTACCACCAGTGCTCCTTGTGTTTTATAGAACCCAAGCTATTTTACAGAGAAACAAGAGATAGGGACAAGGCTTAGTAGCCAGGACCCAGAGTCTTTCACACCCACAGAAGCATAAGAGAATGCTGAAGCTGATCTCCTGGTATCAAATTGCAGCTGTACTATTTACTAGCTGTGTGACCTTGGGCCAGTTACTTAACTTTTCTGTGCCTCAGTTTCCTCACCTATAAATGATGCTAATACTCATTTTATAGTGTTGTGGGCATTAAGTATGTGTTGGGGATTAAGTAAATGAGCACATATAAAACCCGGTACATTATAAGAACTACATAAGTCCTAAATATCATTATATGTTTTATATATTGGAATTTACCATAATATTTGGGTTTAAAGATTTAAAGAGCTTCTGTAGTTAAAAATACTTACGTTTTCTAAATCGTCATGGTTTTTCATTAGGTTGTACTAGCCAGCACCAATTAAGAAGGGTTTATAAGACTGACATTAACCTCCAGCCACTGCCCCACATTGTCATTAACACCACAGGCAGAGGGGCCTCTCTGGTGTGTTTAACTCAACACAATGGGCCACTCACTGCCACTTGCTTTTTCTTCTGAAGATTAGTCTGCAGTTCCATTCAAATGGCCTCTGCATGGCTGGGTGTCTGCTCCCTGATGCTAGACAGAGAAGGTCTCCATAGCTAATCACCTACATTCCTATGAAGACTGAAGGAAAAGATAAGTTTCCTTTACAGTCAACATTTCAGGGCAGCATTTTATTAACAGAAAATGGTGAGTATCTGAAAAGATGGAAACCTCAGGCAATTTAAAATTTGCAAGGAAGTTGCCTGGCAGTTCAACTGTTTTAAAATTCATTTTCTGTATAAATCTAAATAAAACCTGAATGATTATGGTAATTATTCACACTAATAACCTTGCTCAGAAACTTCAACTTCATTATCAGTGTTTTTGCTTCCAGAATGTCATGAGGACTGGTGGGCATCTTCTTTTGCACCTTACCTAGGGATGAAGGTTTAAGGTAATTGCCATCATTCTCCAGAATTGACATCCAATATGTTATTGGACCCACCACAGTTCCTACATCCCCAGTCTGAACTATCACCAATGTCTTTTTTCTAGTTTGAGCTCACGTCTTTGACATTTGAACATTTTAATATTTATTTCCTTTCTCATTCTGTCTTTCTTTCTCTGTGCATGTGTCTGTCTCTCTTGCTCTTGCTCTCTCTAGCCCCCTTGAATTTGCTCAGTATAAAGGGGGAAAAATGTTCTTCCTATTCCTAGGGACTAAGATTGGACAGGGGCATCTCTGTCCCAGAGAAATGCTAAGTTTAGTCCAATTTGCAAGGGCATGTAGGAGCTGTAAATATTTATGGACAACAAAGAAGAAACTGACCCAAGTACACTAAGTAAAGGAACTGGGTGGGCAGAGTAATGGCCAAAAATCAGTTGCTCCCTGGGGGCCAGGTGCAATTAGGCTTGTGGGGTAGGGTGGTAGGGAAGCAGGGAAAGGTAGACAAGTCTGCCCTGAGCAATTGGAGTAGCAGATGCATTCGCTATCCCATTCCTTTATCCATTTCTAACTGCTCCTTCTGTTGGAAATTTTCAGGACTAATTTTGTGATCAGAAACTTCCCACTTCTCTAATCTGCCTGCATTACATAGCTGGTTTGTAGTTTACTTCTGGGGCAAGAAACAACAGTCTTGTAGATGCTCACCACTGTCTCCTTCATAACACTCTCTAAATCTGTTAGAAGTATTAAGAGAGTCATAGCCTATGTTTCTCCTTCCATTGATTTAATTAATTTTGTTCAGTTACCACTTACTAATGCATGAACACTTTCACTTTTTACTCTGCTTTCCCTTCCCACACCTGTTTATTTTACTGTGAAAACATTTTTTTTTTTTTTTTGTGATTGACGAATTTCACTCAGCATAATGTCCTCTGGGTTCAAACAGATTCATCAGTATTATTCAACATTGCACGGTATTCAATTATGTGCACGTACCAACGTTTGTTTGTCTATGTCATATGGTATTTCTATTTCTAACTTTTCAAGGAAACAGCTAACCATTTTCCTCATTGGTTACACCATTTTACAGTCTCACCAGCAGTGTAGGAGGGTCACAGTCTCTCCACACCCTCACTAGTATTTATTGCTTTCCATTTTTCTGAACTTTGCTATCAATGCTGGAGTAAAATGTTATCTCATTGTTGATTTTCTTTGCATCTCTCTAATGGCTAATCACAACTCCTCTGTTAGTTTGTCACACTTTCATGACTTTTACATTGCTGGGATGCTACCAGTATTTTATTATTATTATTTTTTAATGTTTTATTGTGAATTATATGATAGTTTACATGGGGGAACTTTAGTTTTACATTCATTCCATCGTATATCATCTCATTGCCATGGTTCCAATCCCCTCCATGCATCATCAACCACCCAAAGGGTATATCCCAGAAACCCGTCCCATACATTTCCCCCTCCTCCCCCAGTTTTCGGCCCACAGTCCCTTTCCCTCTCTGGGTCCAAAGTCCCCAGTTGCTTCATCACTCTGCGTCATCATCTCTGCCTCCATCTCAGGCATCTCTGTTTCTCTGGGTTAGGGTCCCGTTCTCTGCTCTTCTCCATTGATGGTCCCAGAGGTCTCCGCTCCTATCCTGGAGATTTAATCACTCTCTTCCCTGTTACAAAACTTCTACCTTTGCATTTCCAACCCTCATAGTCGGTCCTGATAAGCATTATTCACTACAGTATCACGAGTTACCCATCTGTATCTCCTTTCATCAGCTCCACCCAGACAGATTGAATAGTACCTACTGGAGATTCTGCCTTCTGTCATGCTCCCTAGCATGGTTCCCTCTTGAAAGCTTGTAAGCCAGTCACTTCTTGCCTTCGTAGTCCCCCCTCCCAATTTGAGTATCTAATGTCCAAGCTGCCCTTCTCTATCCACTCTGTGTGTGGGGGTGTGTGTGAATGATTGTTGCTGTGAGGATTTGTTCCCTCTTTTGAGTCGCTATTCCATAAGTATAGGTCAAGTTCATCAGACTGTATTAGCTCACTTTTTTTTTCCCCCCTTTTCTTTCCTCTCCTGGTTGAGTTCCGATCGTCCAGTCATCCGGTCCAGGTCACGTGGGTATCATTTACAAGTGTGGGCGCTCCTGTGCATATGTCCTCTCTTCCCGTTAGCCGGTAGCTCCACTCTCCTCTAGAGTCCTCCGTGGCCACGCCACTGACTCTGGGGACAAGAGTCCCCAGGTCTCTGCACACTGCTTGCCAACCGGGTCCCCAACTGGGTCCACAGAAGTCCACTGAGTATTGTAGGGCTTAGCTTGCCGTTTCATTGCTGCTTTTACCCCACTTCCCCCCATCGGTGATGTGTGTAGTCACCAATCAGAGTGTACATTTCCGTTGAGTCTTAGTCTTGGAAGGGGGTTTGCGTTGAGAGGACCTGGCCACTTGCCTTGATGTTTTCTAGGGAAGCGATTTGTTTGTTCT
>NW_006408647.1:5267397-5273651 GCF_000296735.1 Chrysochloris asiatica
CAGCTGTGAGCCTTCCAACCTTCTAAGTATTCCTTTATATGTGGTTCAGAGTTCTGGGACCATCCCCTGAGCCTGCTTGGTCAGATATTCTGTGTTGTTGTTGGTGGAGCTCTGTACTACACCTCCACCTGATCCGCCATCTTGTTTGTTCTCTCGTATAAATGTATTTTGAAATCAAATGAATACCTGCATATGTATGTTGATCTTTTTTCTACCTCTTAAAGTCTTACAGGGGAACACTGGTAGCACTGTACTTAAGCATTTGACTGCCAACTGAAAGTTCAGCAGTTCAAACACATCAGTCCTTCTGTTGGAGAAAGAGATGGCAATATTCTTCTGTAAATATTTACAGTCTTGGAAATCCTACAACCTTGTGGTTCACAGTCCAGTGTGCCATAGTAGGGATTTGTTCTGCTGTGTCCATAAGATTTCTATGAGTTGGAATCATTTGACAGCAGGACTATGTTGTTTAGAGTCTTATACAAGTAACCACTTTGTAGTGTCCATTTGCTTATATTGCTTTTGTGTTCGTTTCCTTACTTGTGTCTCTCAGAACTCTAACTCTGTTAGTCTTTTGGAATAATTCTCCACTGGGTGAGTTTTCGAGGGAGGCACATCCTACTTCCCACTATGGAGGCTAAAGAGGACTTGATATTTTTTTCTACACCTTCCCAGATAACCAAGGTTAATTGGAACCTCTAAGTATAGTGTTGACTATTTGGGGAAAGAAGTGGAAGGAGAGATGTAGAAGCACAAGACAGTCCAAGATTACTTATGAAGCCAGAGAAAAGTCCAGGAGCAGTGGTCACAGTGCCCAGTGGAGGTGATGGCTGTGCTGGCACCCTGGATAGATGGTTTTGCTTTGCAACCACAGTTCTATCCTCTGCTACCAGCCTCCCTTGCTCTTACATATTTTCCCTGCCAGTTTCTCCAGTCTTCTGATGAGCTTATAACCATCAACAAATAACCATCAGTAACCATCAACAAATTCCACCTTTTATTTTCAACCTAAGTTAACCTATAGTCATTTTCTGTTGTTTGAAACCATGATCCCTGATGGATACTCTTCCTTTCAAATATGTAAAGGGAATTAGTATAGACTCTTGATGTTTTTTTCTCTTTTAGGCCAAACTTCGCCAGTTTCTTCAACACTTGTTCAGATAGTTCTGATGTCCCTTTGCTCACTATACCACACTTGTCTACGTGTGTAGCTTAACAAAGCAGACAATACTTTCTTTTTTTTTCTAGACTTAGATGTGATATTTCTACTAATACTACATCCAGATCCCCTAGGTCGCACACATGGTTAAGTGCTGGCTACTGGCTTGGCATTTCGAACCTACCTAAAGGTGCCTTGGAAGACAGGTCTCATGATAAACTTCTGAAACTTCACAGCCTTAAACCACTATGGAGTAGTTCTACCCTGCACACATACAAGGATGGCCACTAACAACAGCAAATTAATGTTACCTGGCATTTATGACCACATCTTAACTGTTAACTTGTACTGAGCCAAATAAAATCTCTAATTATTTTCATATATATATATAAGCTTCAAAAAGTTTGTGAAAATAATCCATTATCTTTCTATTCCATTTGTCCATGAACTTTTTGAAACCCCTCTTATAGCAAAGCTGTATGTGTATATGTGTGTATATATGTTAATAGGTCATTAGTAGGGAGCACTGTGTCTCTGTAGGATAAGCAATGGCTTACTAACCACAGGGTCAGCAGTTTGAACTCATCAGCTGCTCCTTGGGAGAAAGATGAGACTTTCTATTCTCACAAAGACTTATAATCTTGGAAACCCTGTGCAGACAGTACTTAACAACAACAGGTTGTTAAGGGTAGAACTGCTCTATCCTGGGAATCTCAAATTCCCCAATAATTAATTTCTGCCCTCTTTTCCTATGAATGTGTCCTACTTCATATTCTATTTTCTGAGGGACAAGGGCCTGGTTCATCATTGGCCTATGTCCAACTTCCATGGTGACTAGATTCCTTGTCCTTAACCTCATGCTCCCTCGCACTTAGTGTCCAAATTATGTGGCCAGCTGCCACATATGGCAACTCAATGGCACTTAACAACAACAAAAGGGGCAAATCTAACCTGAAGTCTTGCTCTTTCAATGCTTACGTTGAAAGGAATGGGAATCTGGGATCTGCTTGACCTAGCCTTTCAATCTCTTGAAGGCTTCTCTCCAAGAGCACTAAGCCACCTAGAGGCTCACATTATGTGAAAACTTAACTTTGATCAATAGCTTGAATCATTTCTGCATCCAAACCTTTTCTATAAAGTGCTTACAAATAGAAAAACTGTCTGGCTTGAATTTCATTTCCTTTTATTGATTTTGCCATAGTTGTTGTTGTTATATGCCATTGAGTAAGTTCTGACTCATAGAGACCATGTTTAGGTTTTCCAAGGAGCAGATGGTGGTTTTGAACCACCAACCTTATGGTTCGCAGTCTAGTGTGCCATAGTAGGGAGGGAAAAATAAAGGCTTGAATGATGCACACACTAAAAAATTGGTCTCTGATAAAAGCTGATGATATCTTGTTGGAGACTATGCAATGCCATCAGCATTGGCCTATTTCTGTTTTGAAACCTACAATCCTGGAACCACAACTGCTACCACTTTGTGGCAGAGAAAAGATGTTTATCCTTCACAAAGCCTGAGAACTTTCCAACCCTTTATGTAATTTCTCAAGCCACCAAGAGGCTAGCCACATGGTGTCTGCAGATGTAGAGAAAGGCCAGCTACTTTCATACCAGGAATTCCTCCACTGTCCTTCCAGCCTGAATAACAGGGCTCTTTCCTTCCTTCCAGCAGCAAAGAACCTGAGGTTCCAATTGCTGACTGCCAATTTACCACCCAAGCCTGACAGCAATTTGTAACTCAGCTTTATACAGGCTTTCCTACTGTCTGCATTTTTGTTTGTAAAATGAGCTATTTGCTCTTGGTGCTTGGCTCCTCTGTGAAATCGGCCACAAGGGTAGCTCATGAAGGGGGGGTGGGGTAGAGTGGGGGGACAGCTGGTCAGTGAAAGCAAAAGCCAGATTATCAAGCACATTGCCTGGGCCTTGTCCCCGCCTGGATCCTGTAAATAGTTTTGTTACACAAAGTTACTCTCCAGAAGCCAAGAGCCGCCAATTCTCCATGTGTGGTATTTGTAGGAACAGAGACATCAACCCAGAAGGAAGACTCTTTTGATGAGAGATGTCTGGAAGGTCTGGGCAAAGGCAGTGAGTGCCCTTCTGGGCAGTCACTTTCTTTTAAAAAACTGTTTTCCTTTTTTGAGATATGAGGCATGGAAGTGGGAAAAGAGAGGTGGCAAAAATTTGTCCTAGCTTACACTCCAGCAGTGAAACAAACCAACGCACTTGTCAAGTGATAAAGAAGTGGTGAGGAAACAAAAAACCACAGCTGAAGCGGATTGCCTCAACGGCTGTGACATTATCTCCCCACTCCCATGGAACATATGTTCAACAGCAGTGTGAGGGTCTCAACTGTGCTCTGAATGCACAGCCAAAGACATGAGAAACATTGAATTAGGAGGAGCCCACGGGTGCAAATCAGCTAGAAATTCTGAGGCCTGTCTTTCCATCTCTCCTTCCTTCCACTGCTAGTATGGCTGTCTCTCAAAAAATGAATACAAAAATGAAAACCAGTTGCTGTGGAATCAGTTCCAACCCCTAGTGATCCCATGTAAGAGTAGAGCTGGGCTCCACAGGGTTTCATTGGCTGGTTTCACAGAAGGAGATTGCCAGACCTTTTGTCCAACATGCCTCTGAGTGAACTCAAACCTCCAACCTTTCAGTCAGCAGCCACGTATCTTAACAGTTTGTACCACCTCTGCACACCCCGCTATATGCAAAATATTCTATCATCAAGAACCACAAAGTATGGCAGTTCCAGCTACCTGTGCTCTACATTTGCAAAGAGGAGGCATCACTACTTTTTTCTCCTCCCTGCCCATTACCCTCCACCTTCTTCCCCACCCCATTCACTTCCTTCTTCAAGGGGAATAGGTACAGACTGACACTCTTATCAAGCATTCAAACAATTTCATGGGAACACCACACTTTGTTCTATTCTGGCTTCTCTCACAAGGGGTGGGGGAAGGCACATCTTCAAACGCCTGCTGGCTTAAATGGTGACAGCTGCAAGCAACGGGCCTGCTTATGGTCTGCCTGGTGCAATGAGAGATAACTGTAGGGTAAGACTTCAAAGACAGACCCATTGCAACCATTTCAACAGCCTGGGGCTGCTGCTTCCAGTTGGTGGCTCTCTACATGCAACAAGTGAGCCAAAGGAAAGGAAGAAATAAGGCTTTTCCCATACACGTTCTAAGTTATGATGTGGAGGAGGCAAAAATGAGCCTGATGTGGTGTTTAGTTGGGGTTTTCTGTAAAGGCCAGCATGAAGCTTGTCTTAGGTAGACGGTGAACAGAACAACTCAAAATAACACATTACTTTTACTAATACTGTATTTTTATAAGAGATTATGCTTCAGCTTTTAAGACCTGGAAATGAGCGAAGATTTTATTTTATTTTCTATTTTATGTATATGTGTGTTTCTGATGTCATTTAAATTGCCCATCTTTGCAGAATTTATTTATTAAAACTTGGCTCAATGTTAAAATGTCTAGTAGTCTTTGATCTTCAACTAAGAAGCCGTTACGGGAGAAACTGTCACATGAAGCTTCAAGAGATGACTTGAGATCCTCAGCTCCTTGCAATGGGTAGAACAGATGGCTGTTTAAGGAAGCACATTAAAGAGCCACCGTGAAAGGTAGTTATTTCCTGTCTTCTCCATCTGGCAGGTCCTAACGAAATACACCCCAAGGAACAGACTCACAATGACATTGTATAGACATATGTGCCTACTGGTGCTGCTGCTAAGGCTATTGGTTTGTGTAAATTGCCTCCTTCTGCTCCAACCACCCAACTTGGCCTCCTTTACAAACTCCTACTTAACATGGGCAAGTTTACATAACCTCTCTACACCTTGGTTTTCTCCTATGTGGAATGGGGATGAACTACCTTATATTAAAGGTAATGCCTTGTTTTGCTTCAGTTAGGTTGAGTTCATTCTTCAACTTTAAAAGGAGCCTTGTTAAAAAAAATAACTTGGGGAAGATTTGTATAATGGATATAACCAAAAATGTAATCAGGGAAATGTTACATGATAATTAGGAAGTGAGAAAAACTAATGTTTGGGAGAACAAATGAGATAAACCATATGAAATGACGAGTCTAGGGCCTGGTATGTGGATAACACTGAATACATTTAAGACATCATCATTCTTCATCTGTCGTTCAGGGCCCAAATCAAAAAATACCTTCTCCCTCATGCAGCTTGCTCTGGTGGTTCCTGCTAGACAATCTCTCCTTGTTCCACTACCCTGAGCTCTGTGTAAGTTACCCATCCTTTCGTACTTATCACTATATCTTGCACTGCACTAATTTATGTCATGTTGTAGCTCACCTTATAATAAAGACTTTCTCTCTTACATTGCTTTAGTTGTTGTTGTTGTTAAGTACCACTGAGTCAGTTCCAACCCATAGTGACCCTGTATAGGGTTTCCAAGGAGCAACTGGTGGGTTTGAAGCACCAACCTTGCGGTTAGCTTTCCAGTGCTAATTCTGCAGTTCCACACCTTTTGGTTGAGTTGATTCTGCAACTTGAAAAGAAGCCTAAATAGTACACAAATTATGGTATACTCATAAAATGGGATGAATCAAAAAGTTTTAAAACGTGGGGGGAAATGCTCATTGTAATTGCTAAATGGAAAAAAGTAACAAAGAAAATGGTTAATGTAAGTTTGTAAGCAATAAATTAGAACAACAAAAAAGAGTGCATATATAAGCATACAAATATGAGAAAATACTGCAAAGATATATATAATACATATATATATATAGTAGTAGTGTGCCGAGGTGTCTGTTCCAGCTCATGTTGTTGTTGTCAGGTGCCATCAAGTCAGAACCGACTCATAGTGACTCCATGCACAGCAGAACGAAACAATGTCCGATCCTGGGCCAACCTCACTACCACCGCCACACTCAATGCCATCAATTTTGCCACCTGGCCGATCCATCTCATTGGGGGTCTTCCTCTTTTTCTCTGACCCTCCATCTTACCCAGCATGACATCCTTTTCCAGTGACTGTTCCCTCCTGACAATATGTCCAAAGTATGAGAGATGAAGCTTAGCCATCCTGGCCTCCAAGGAGCACTCTGGCTGCATTT
>NW_006408647.1:5274866-5319440 GCF_000296735.1 Chrysochloris asiatica
ATTAACCATTTCCTTTTGGTACAATGACTCTGTGTATTCCTTACATCTTTTCTTGATGCATTCTGCATCATTCAATAATTTTCCCAGAGAATCTTTCAGTAATACCAGTTAATCTGGTAGTGTAGAGGTTACGAATCGGGCTGTGAACCTTAAGGTCAGCGGTTCGAAACTACCAGCCACTCCGTGGGAGAAAAATGAGGCTTTCTACTCCCGTAAAGATTTACACCCTTGAAAACCCTATACAGGGTCGCTATGGGTCAGAACCAACTTGACGGCACTTAACAACAACAACAATACTATTATTCCAGCTCATAGCAACCCTGAATAGGGTTTCTGGGACGGCAAATCTTTATGGGAGCAGAAAGCCTCAACTTACTTTCTCGGAACGGCTGGTAATTTCGAACTGCTGACCTTGATGTTATCAGCCTGACTTGTAACCATTACACTACCAGAGGTCCAATATATACAAATCAAAGTAATATCCATATGCCAAGCTATGGATATTATTTGGGCATAGAATTATAGATAACTTTTTCATTGCAACCCCTTCATATTTGTATTTTTCACATTTTCTACTAATTTGAAAAACAAAAACAATATACTGCTTTTTGTAGGGCAAATTGTGAGATATAAATATAAAGTAAAAGAGTTAAATTGAGTGGTTAAGAAAAGCTTTGTGAGTCTACAACTTTATTCATTCCACAAAGCATTTACAGAAGCATTACAATGGCTACGAAGCCCTGGTAAATATTACAGAAGAAAAATCTATTTACGACAGGTCCTAACCTCAGCAGACTTCATATTTAGTTGGAGAATAGAGACATACACATGGGAATAATACTACAGAAGAGACAAGACGAGCAGTATAGATCACATAGGATGACTGTGAGATTTAGGGTGTGCCCACTGCACTGTAGAACAGGGATTTACAAACAGGTACCTTTCAAGGCAATGCTGAGTCTTACACAATTAAAGAACTCAGGAACAAAATAAGCACACTAAATCCATAGGATAAAATTTTTATTTAAATCCTTGACTTCAAATATTTCCCCCAACTTACCCCCAGCCCCGCCCCTTCCAGAATTACTAGGAAACTAACCTGAGTTTGAATTCCATCAACTTTGGGTTGATCTGCTATTAACTAGTAAACTAACTAAAGGATAAGCAACAGAGAAGGAGGGATAAAAGCAGAGCTGAATAAACTCAACTGAACCTCTTTCTAAAAGAGAGTTATATATTTTACATATATATTGGGAGTGCCATGGCTCTGTAGGATAAACACTGACGTAGGCAGTTCAAACCTACCAGCTGCTCCATGGAAAATAAGATTACACTTTCTGTTTCTGGGAAGATTTACAGTCTTAGAAACCCTATCCAGGGTCACTATGAGTGCGAACCCACTTGACAGCACTTAACAATAACAATAACACAAATATATGTTGTTGTTGTTGTTAAGTGCCGTCAAGTGGGTTCCAACTCATAGAGGACCTGGATAGGGTTTCTGAGACTGTAAACCTTTGTGGGAGTAGAAAGCCTAATCAACAACAAATATATATTGTTGCTGTTAAGTGATGTCAAGTTAGCAACACAACATACATGCTGTTGTTAAGGGCTGTCAAGTCAGTTCCAACCCATAGCAACCCTGGGTAGGGTTTCCAAGGAGCAGCTAGTGGGTTTGAACACTGTCACGTGGGGTCTTTCAGTTGCAATTGCCTCCACAGCCCAACAACAACATATTATGGAAATTAAATTCTTCCTGTATTGCTTCTGAATAAAAAGTTTATCTGATTTTGTCAAAGCTAATATAAGTAATTTAATCCTCTACTTTATTCTAGTCCAAACTTTTAGGAGTCTTTGTAAAGCATCTTAGTGGAATTTCAATGTCATGATATACAAATTTGTCATACACACACATACACAGGGTGGGGGGTTCTCATTGGAAAATTAGATTTTTATTTCATTTGTCCCTGAACTTTTTGAAGCCTCTTGTATATCTCTCAGTCCCTGGGTTATGAACAAGATCCGTTTCTAACAGTGTCTTTAAGTCAAATTTGTAGGTCAGTTGGAACAGGTGCATATGGTTCTTATTTAACGTAACTTTAGTTCAAGGCTCAAAGCCTTTTCAATGATTTGAAAGCTGCATGTGCAACACATGAAGGTGGTTGCGATAAAGAATTGATTGAGAGCAAGGGTTGGTTCAATCATTTCAAAGTGAGGGCAAACCATTTTTTTTTTTTTAATCTAAAAATGAATTAACTTTCTTTTAAAAGGAAAAACAAATTGTTAGGAAAGTCCACCAACAAGTACAGTTTAGAGTACATGATTTTGTAGACAAATCTTAGATTTGTCAGAAATCGGAGGGGAAAATATCATATGGATTATCTACTCAGTCCAATGTTCTTTAGATTAAAAACATTTTTAATCTAAAAACTTAAATTCTATTTTAAAAGAAAAATAACAAGTTATTAAGGAACATCAAGTAACAAGTAGGGTTTGGCTGGTGGTGGTGGTGGTTCTGTGCTGTGGAGTCAGTTCTGACTCATAGCGACCCAGTACAGGGTTTCTGAGGCTGTAAATCTTTATGGGAGCAGAAAGCCTCATCTTTCTCCTGTAGAACAGCTGGTATTTTTGAAATCCTAACCTCGAAGTTAGCAACCCAATTCACAACCACTATGCTACCAGAGCTCCTTAGGGTTTAGAGTACATGATATGGCAGTCAAATCTTAGGTTTGTCAAAAATCTGCAAGAAAAAAAAAAAAAAAAATAACATCTACATAATCAATCTGACATTCTTTCATGACTCTTGTAGTCTAATTTCAACTTTGTTAAATCTTGCATCACTATTGTAATGTAGCATTTTATAAACTACTAAATTATTTATACAAACAAGACAAATGTCAATATTTCAAAAGATGACCTCATACATAACAAATATGCTTAAAAAGAAATTTAATTAACTATTAAAGAGAGAGTGAGGAAGTGAGGGCAAATTTATATAACATTCAAGGGAAATTTCTAGTTGTCTGGGGACTTACTGTATACAAGCATATTATGTATGTACATATGGATATAAGAATGAATGGATGCATGGATATACAAACAGTTGCCATCTTGCCAACTCTAACTCATGGCCAACCCAATGTGTGTCAAAGTAGAACTGTGCCCCATGTGATTTTTAATGGCTGATTTTTGAAAATAAATCAAAAGATATCTGAAAGTCAGCCTTTCTTCTGAAGTACGTTATCTAAACCAAAACCCATTGCCATTGCATTGATTCTAACTCACAGCAACCCTGTAGGACAGAATAGAACTGCTCTTTACGGTTTTCTGAGGCTGTACATCTTTATGGAAACAGATTGCCTCATCTTTCTCCGGAAGAGCAACTGGTGGGTTCAAACCACTGACCTTTCAGTTAGCAGTCCACCACTTAACCCACTGAGGCACCAGGGAATCTTGCTTCATATAAAACCCATTGCCAATTAGTCAATTCCTGCAAATAATGACCCTATATAAGGAGCTCTGGTAGCGTAGTGGTTACGAATCGGGCTGCGAACCTTAAGGTCAGCAGTTCGAAACTACCAGCTGTTCCATGGCAGAAAGATGAGGCTTCCTGCTCCCGTAAAGATTTACACCCTCGGAAACCCTGTACAGGGTCGCTATGGGTCGGAACCGACTCGATGGCACTTAACAACAACATATGATATCTGAGACTATAAATCTTTATGGGAGCAGACAGCCTGAGCGCTGTCCCTTAGAATGGCTAATGCGTTTGAACTGCCAACTTTGAGGTTACCAGCCCAGTGTGTAACCCACAGTGCCATCAGGACTCCTTACATTCTGTAATAAGGAGCTCTGGTAGCGTAGTGGATTACGAATCAGCCTGCAAACCTCAAGGTCAGCAGTTCGAAACTACCAGCTGTTCCATGGCAGAAAGATGAGGCTTCCTGCTCCCGTAAGGATTTACAGCCTTGGAAACCCTGTACAGGGTCGCTATGAGTTAGTTACAACTCCATGGTACATAACCACCACAACCATAATAAGGTGAAAAAGAAAAAAAAAACAAAAAACCATGAACGTTTTACTTAGTTGAAAATTTGATGATCCATGTTCAAAATTCTTAGAAGCCATATTCTACAAGCTAATGGAAAAGTTGAAAATCTCAACCTGTGGTAAATTCAAATATTTGGTTAAATACTTTATAACACATATAGAAAGAGTAATAAGAAAGGGCAGTAACATCTCAGTAATCCTTTTAAAAAGAAAAACCATGAGTGCCCACGATATCAAAGGTACTCTATTAAAAGCAGGTAAGTTGGAAGTCTTACCTAACCCAAGCTACTACTCCATCAATGTAATCAAATTGTCATTCATGCTAAGAATTCACTTTCAAGAAAATCTTTGGTAAATGCCAAAACTTTTTGATACTTCTCACTAACTCTCAAAACAGAGATTTGGGCTTTCCAATGCTTTTAGAAGGTTCTCCACATTACAATGTCCACTGTTGTGAACTACCATGGAGTTGGCTCCAGCTTCAACTCCTAGTGACCTCGTGTACAAACAGAATGTTGCCTGGCCCCAGGCTATCTTAATGGTCACTGGTATGCTCAAGTCCTTTGTTGCAGCTAGTGAGTATTTTGAGTGCTTTCCAACCTAGAGGCCTTACCTTCCAGTACTGTATCAGACAGTATTTGCAACGAATAGAGTTTTCATTGGCCACTTTTTTCAGCAGTAGTTCACTAGACCTTTCATTCTAGACTGTCTTCATCTGGAAGTTCCACTGAAATAAATCCATAGTGATGACCCTGCTTATTTGATATATTAGTGGCATAGCTTCCAGTATCATAGTCACATGCTTGTCATAGTCCGACAGATAGGTAGAAGAAAACGTTCACTTAGGTAACACATATTTCTGAGGCCTGGGAAAACCCAAAGCCAGTGTTTAAAGAGACGATGCCACCATTAACAAAGGACCTTAACAATATTTTTTTTAAATCAAAATTTGCAAGTAATATTTGCAGAGGATACTCTCTCGATTAGTTTTCATCTTCATGTGTAGTCAGGGGTCAACAATTACATTCCAGAGCTGATTCCTCCCAGACCACAGTGCCAAATGGCCCCTAAGCAGATTCAGCCCATGAGGCCCAATGCTAGTAACAGCTGAGTCCTGGCTGTAGTTCAGGACTTGTACTGACTGCCCCTCCCCCTCCTCTGGGACTTTCCCCAAACTTCCGTTTCAACAACTAGGCCAGATACTACCAGCACTCAGCCAGAAGGTTGGGCATATGCTGGAAATACCTCTGTTCAAGAAAGCATAGATTTACATGCCTTAAAGCTTATCACCCCTTGACTTAACAGAATTGGAACTAAAGCCTCCAAGGTAGTTTTCTGAGAACATATTTTTTCAAGCCATTAAAAATATGCATAATATTATCAGTTACCATTTATAGCATCTGTATTTCTAGTAACTGGCATTGCTGTTACATTGGGTAAGCCAGAAAATAAGCATGCCAGGAACTGACATGGTGTGCTATGTCACCAAAACAAAGGCGCTTACACTGGTAAACCTCAGGTTGGCTTCTTTATGGGTTTTCCCCTTCTGTCTACAAGTTGTAGCTTTTGTCTGCTTTTCCACTGTGAAGATGGGTGAGGCATTAAGCAATTCAAGAAGCTGGAGCATCTTTGAAAGATAGCTATGTTTTAAAGGTTTATCAAACAAGCACAGGTTCAGCAGATATAAGAACTCATAAGCATTTCCTTTGTCAGATCACCTAGTTATGTTTCTAAATATTCTCTGGGCTCATGCTCATCTGGCATATTCATCATGTAGGGAGGAAAAGGCAGGATCTTTTCTTGCCATTAAAGTCCTGGGTGGCCGGAGCAGCCTGAAGGAGGGAGAGACAGAAGATAATTTCTGAGTAACAATGAACAAACAGAAATAGATGTTAGGAGGAAACATAAAAGCGAAGGGAGGATGGTGATAAAACCTTGAAAGACAGGATTGCAGAAGCTTCTCCCTATAGCTTTCCCATTCACCAATCTCTACTTCTTAGCATCTGTTTCTTTTACTGGGGTGATTTAGTATCATTACAGGCAAAATGGGAAAAAAGCATCCTCTTCTAGGGTTGTTTTCATTGGTTTTCGCAGTGGTTATGTAGGATAAGCACAGGACTGCAAACCACAAGGTCAGAGGTTCGAGCCCACCAGTCACTCCATGGGATAAAGATGATGCTTTTTGCTCCTGCAAAGATTTACAGTCTTGGAAACCCTATTCAGGGTCACTATGAGTTGGAACCAACTCAACAGCACTTAACACCAACAACAAAGCTAATAAGAAGTCCCTGAGTGATGCAAGCAGTTGAGCTCTGGATCACTAATCCTGCCTCAGAGGAGGTGTCTTGGAAGAAAGACCTGGTGATCTACTTCTGAAACAATGTGGTTGTTGGTGGTTATGTGCCATGGAGTTGGTTCCAACTCATAGCAACCCTGCATAGGGTTTCTGAGGCTGTAAATCTTTATGGGTGGAGAAAGCCTCATCTTTCTCCCATGAAACTGCTGGTAGTTTCGACCTACTGACCCTCAAAGAATACAGCCATTGAAAATTCGATACAGCACAGTTTTACTCTGACTAACATGATGTTGCCTTGAACTGGAATCCAATAGACAACAATTGATTTGTTTGCTTGCTTTGTTTTTTAAACCTAACATACAAAACTGCTTTTGTAAAAGAAGAGCTAGTATTATTCTTGGGTTTAGGTATGTGCGTGTGATTTTGTTATACTGCCTGGATAGGTGCCCACATGCTTCCTGAACTATAAATGAATGTTCTGATATGTTAGACACAAACAGTAAACTGCCAGACATTTACTCAACGTCACTTTTCTTTTCCTTCTGGACACATAAATACACTCCATTTCCCAGACCTCCTTCTAATTTGCGAAGTCATGTGATAGAGCCAATGGGATGCAAGCAAACATGATCCGCAACAACTCAAGATGGCTCAACTTAGCTCTGCGATGCACTTTCCACACCCTGTGGCTGGATACAGGTGATAGTGTGCCCCAAAGGACTGATGGAGACTCAAGGTAGAAAAACACTTTGGAGGAAAACTAATACTCATCTTAGACTCTTACATGAGCAAGGAATTACTTCCTATTGTGTCTAAACCATAATACATTTTGGTTCCATTTGTAACAGCAGTTAGCCCTAACTTAACAAATACACCCATAGTCACATTTTCTATAAACACACACACAGATTCATCACATTAGCACAGTTATTGCCCAAGTCAAGTAAGTTTCTTTGAAAGTTGGATATGTACTCAGGACTCTAAGAATATTTTACATCTAAACAGTAGTATTTTCCAGCTGGCAAAGAACTTCCATGTGTATTATCTCATATAGTCTTTCTAAGAACTCTGCAAGGCATGTATAACAGCTTACGTGTGAGAAAACTTGGCTCAAATAATTAAGTGACTCTCCTAAAGTCACACAGTTAATACGTGGAAGAGTTTTTGGTAGAACCAAACCTGCATCCCTCAGTCCAGTGATTTTACCAAGGCAACCCATTTTACCAATGTTTATCTCAATTTTTATCTCCTGTAGACAAGCCTTCCTGAACATTTCCATCCCAGTTAGAACTGAGTATCCGTTCTTTTGAGATCTCCTTAGCACTGTACATATGGTCACAAAGACACTTGCTACATTTATTATTTTTAGTTATTTGGATGGACTCCAAAGGTCCTGAATGAAAAAAGCAGGTTTTACTTCGAGAGTCTGATAGTCCAAATCCAATTTTCAATAACTAGAATGGATACGACTAATGGTTATGTCTCCAAATATGCAAGAACTATTTAAAGAAGACTTATAATAGTGCAAATATTTCCCTTCTTATAATTTAGGCACGATTAGTCCTGGTGTGACGCTGTGGAAATGTGTCAGACTGCAAAGACATTTGAACTGTAAAGTTGGTGGTTCAAGCTCACCAACTGCTCCTTGAAAACCCTATACAGGGTCTCTATGGGTTGGAATCGACTTGACAACACTTAACAACAACAACAGCCAACCAAAAGGAGTCCTAGTGTGGGTTAATGCACTGGACTGCAAAATCTGTTTGAACCACCAGGTTGGAAGTTCAAGCTCACTACCTGATCCTCAGAAACCCTATACAGGGTTGCTATGGGTCAGAAGTGACTCAATGGCACTTAACAACCAGTCCAAAAAAGTTAAGCATGAATCAACTACCTGTTGCCACCCAGTTATTCTAGCTCATGGTGACCTTAAATGTTACAGATTGGAATTGTGCTCCATAGGGTTTCCTTGGCTGTAGTCTTTATGAAGGCAGATCATCAGAATTTCCTTCCATTGTACCACTGGATAGTAGTCAAGTGCAACCACTGACTCCAACCAAGGCTATATAAATCAACTGTTGTTGCTAGGTATCCTCAAGTTGTTTTCTACTCATAGTACCCCATGTGACAGTAGAAGTCTTTATAGGGTTTCCTGGGCTATATAATCTTCACAGGAACTGATCACCAGACCTGGGTCCCATGGAGCTGCTGTGTGGTAGTTTGAACCATCTACCTTTTAACCAGTTCGTACCACCATGTCCAAGGAGCTCTGGTAGTGTAGTGGTTACGAAACGGGCTATGAACCTTAGGGTCAGCAGTTCAAAACTACCAGTGGTTCCGCAGGAGAAAATGAGGCTTTCTGCTCCTGTAAAGATTTACAGCCTCGGAAACCCTGTACAGGGTTGCTGTGAGTCGGAACCGACTCCATGGCACATAACAACAACAACCACCAAGTCCACCAATGGAGCTCATACCGCCAAGGCTCCTATTTAGGACAGAATTGTTTTAATCTGGAGTTAGACTGAATCGGTTTTGATGATGGGAATAAAATCATTAAATAATCCTCAATACATAAGCATTAGTATAAGCACACAACACAAACAGAAACATCCACATTCCTCTTAATGAGGATGAAAAGACACTGTCTTCATTCACTTCATTTTTTTCTCTCTCTCGTCCTTTCAATAAATTTAGCTCTGTTAAAGGAACCAGGAGCCCTGGGGGTGCAGTGGTTAAGCACTCCTCGGCTAGTTGAAAGGCCAGTGGTTCAAACCCACTTGTTGGGTGGTACCCACTACCTCAGAGTGGCTGGTAGTTTCGAACTACTGACCTTGCGGTTCGCAGCCCGATTCGCAACCACTAAGCTACCATTGGACCCACCTTAAACCTACCAGCTGCTTCTCATGAGTCCATAAAGATTATGGCTTACAGACTTGTGGCACCTAGTGTAAGCACTTGACCTCAAGGTCCTATAGCAGGGATGGTTGTAATTATTAGGTGCCAAGGAGTAAGTTCTCACTCATAGCGACCCTGTATAGGATTTCCGAGGTGCTGCTGGTAAGTTTGAACTATTGACCTTACAGTTCAAACCGACCTTGAAGTCAAGTGCTTATCCTACGGTGCCACACCAAGGATAGGGAACCTTTTTCTGCCAAAATTTATAACTTCATTCACGGGCCATACAAAATTATCAATTAAAAAATGTGCCTGCTATATTTGGTCAAGCATTTAATCAGCTCACTCCTAACGTGATGGCTAAGGAGTCCTGGTGTGGCACTGTGGGCTAATGCGTCAGACTGCAAAGGCGTTTGAATTGCAAGGTCGCTGGTTCGATCTCACCAGTTGCTCCTTGGAAACCCTATGCAGGGTTGCTTAGGGTTGGAATTGACTCGACGGCACTTAACAACAACAATAATGTGATGGCTGGCACTCTGGTTACCTTGGCAGGGTCAGACCTAATGATTTCTTTGACTTTATAAGGCCAATGGGCCGGATGGTCCCCACCCCAGTCTTACAGGGTCACTATGAGTCAGAATTGACTCGATGGCACTAGGTTTGGTTTGGGTAATTAAGCCAATCAAGTGAAGATCATTTTTTAATGAATGGCTTTCCATGAACCTACAACCAGCACAGGTTAGGAACAATGATAGCAGTCTCATGGTACACTAGATTTTTAAGTTAGGTATTTGGGAAGAAGAAACACATTACATTTCGATGAATCATCTGCACAGTCAGGCTTAAATCCTGCGGGCTTAAATTCCAACAGCAGTCATGTCAGAATCAACTCTCACCACTTGCTCTCAGAGATCTAAGACTTAAGTTATGTTACTTGCTTTGTAAAGGTAGATGAAAATGGAGGACGGATACTTGTCAGTTGGAACTACCTGGGAAATTCTAAGGCCCTTCTTTATTAAAAGACCCACCATTTGTTATTCCCTAGAATAAAACTGGGAAGGGTGAACAGAACTCTTGCCAATATTAGTTTTCCAGAACATGCCTTAGGCATAGTTAGTTAGAAAATAGAAGGGGGAAATATCAGTTGGTAAGTATTCCTGGCTGAAAGACAAGATTCAAATGAGCTGTTTAGCTTTTGGTTTCAGCGTTCCCAAACTTCATAAAGATTTCAGCTCTTGTAAAAGGGGAGCCAGTTGTTTACAGTAGACTATTCTAGAGAGAGTGGGTGTGTCTCATGAGGCAAATATTTGCCCATAGGAGGTAATAAAAATGTATTAAATTCTTACTCCACTACTGTACATTGCCATCAATGTGATTAGCTCACTTAAGTCTATTTTAAGATCCTGTCAGGCACAAACATTAACAAGAACCTGGCATTTCTCCTTAAGAATATATAATTGACCTTTCAAGTTCTTAATCTCTTTTATCAAAGCGGATGGCAGGGATTTATGCAGAATCGTTTGCACACCTCTTTGATTTCAGCCCCCTGAGAACCCAAACATGCATCCCACCCAATCCTGTTTTATTTTTGCCATATCCTGTGTTGTTGAATGGGCCTCTTGTAAAAATTCAATATGCCCCCCAGTTTTTGTGTGTTTTTTTCTGAAGTTCTAAACAAATCTTACATCAGTTTTGTAATATGTGCAGTTCTCTTACATTCCTCAAGCAGGCTTTAAAGGTCACAGTTCTAAAGAGCTGGGGAAATCTATTTGTATGGACAGAAAAACAATGTTGAAGGCAAGAGAGCAGCTTCATGGACAGTTAAGCAGGGTGTACAGATGGGCAGACTCGCACTCCACAACACTGTGGATAGAAGTGGAAGGAGAAATACACAGATCTGGAATGTACTCAATCACCCTCTACTGATGTTCTTCCTTTTAACTAAACCTCCTGGCAAAAAAGCACTGACCAACAGTGGAATTGGAGAACTTCTCAGGGGAAAATTAAAGGGCACAGGGTGAGCTGCAAGCTGAACAAGACCACCTGATTGTCCTCTCAGAGCTAAATTCAGCCATTAAAACTCCCTTCGTTGTTGTTGTTTTTAGATATCGTCCAGCGGTTTCTGTCTCTTAAAACTGTCCTACAGGGTTTTCCTTAAGGAGTCCTGGTGGCACTGTAGGATAAGCACTAAACTGCTAACCCCAAGGTTGGAGTTAGAACCCACCAGCTGTCCCATAAATATTTACAGTCCTGGTTGTGGCACTGCCAGATAAGCACTCAACTGCAAGCTTGGTTTGAAACTGCAAGGTTGGTGATTCAGCTCACCAGCTGCTCCTTGAAAACCCTATACAGGGTTGCTATGGGTTGGAAAGTGTCAATGACACTTAACAACAACAACATACCCTCTACAGGGTGGCTATGAGTCGGAATCCACTCAGTGGTAGGATTTTCTTAGCTGTAATCTTAACAGAAGTTGATTGCCAGGTATTCCTACCATAGACTGGCCTGGTGGGTTCAAACTGCCAACCTTTCCAGTTAACAGTCCAGCTGTTAAAACATGGAGTCACCAGGCTCCTTAAACCTCCCTTAACATTTCGCATTCTCTATCTCCAATCACTGCTGAGCTCCACCCCTTCTCATCTCACAGTTCCTCCAAGCATCATCTGAAATCATCTTCTCTTTTCATAAACATTCATAAAATAATGTGTCTCATAAACAGCCATGCTTCTTAAACATTTAGCTTCTAAAATTACCTTTCAAGTCAGCTCAGGTGCTAACAAGAATCCCAACTGCTCTTTGTTTAGAGCTGAATGATGTGTACAATCCAAAGAAAAACACCAAAGAAACACTCAGTTCTGATGCCATAAAACTAATAAATCACGTAATAAACACAGAATACATTCCAGAGAAGGCTGATGCCCAGAGGTTAGATGCATGAGTCAAACCATCGAGCTCCCAATATGTAGGGCACTCAGAAGATTGGGATGTGAGGATATGGAAAGGATTACATGTCATAAGAAAAAGGAAATTATGTTGATAATGATTCTAGGAATCACTGCCAACTACTTCAGCCAACTTGCCTACAGGTTCATCAGAATGTACCAAATGGAGGAACAGTGCTGTCAGGATTAAGAACATTCTTCACACAGATCAAAGGAAGACCCTCAGAATAAAATTTCTTTTTATTCAGTACAAATAACGTCCCCCAAATGTAATAACTCCAAACTGTTAAATTTTGCATATAACAGAACAATTTCCCAGGTTACTGTTTTAATATGAACCTGGTACTAGTCATCGATACCACTTCAGAATCATGTTTCATTCATTCATTTATTGTATTTGCTGGGCACTTACCATGCATAAAGTATTTTGTCATTTTTCTGCAGTATACAAAGTTGTTTTTATTATGTATCATTGAATTGGATCCAACTCATAGGGACCCTATGCTACGCTGCCGGATCCTGTACCATCCTCACAATCGTTAGGAGGTTGGTGTTTGAGCCCATTGTTGCAGCTGCGTCTCATTGAGAGTGGTCTTCCTTTTTTTCTATGACCCTCTGCTTAACCAAGCATGATATCCATCTCCAGGCACTTGTTCCTCCTGATCACATGACTAAAGTATATAACTAAGTCTCCCCATCCTCGCTTCTAAGGAACATTCTAGTTGGACTTGAAATTTAGACGGCAGGATATTAAGTTTAAAGATGCAGATTTTAGTGGAATTCACATCTTTGGTTGGCCACTTACTAGGTCTGTTATTTAATCTCTCTTAATGCATCTCGAGCTCTGGTAGCGTAGTGGTTACGAGTCGGGCTGACAACCTCAAGGTCAGCAGTTCGAAACTACCAGTGGTTCTGTGGGAGAAAGATGAGACGTTCTGCTCCTGTAAAGATTTACAGCGTCAGAAACCCTGTGCAGGGTCACTATGAGTCAGAACTGACTCCGTGGTACTTAACAACAACAACAATGCATCTCCTGGTGTGGTGCTGGAGAATCAGCACTGGACTGCGAACTGCAAAGCTGCTCCTTGGAAATCCTATACAGGATTACTACGAGTCCAACTCATGGTCCTTAACAACAGTGCATTTACCTCTCAGGGTCATTGCCAAGATTAAATAAGATAATGCACACAAAACACTTGGTAGAGCCCCTGACACAAAGAGGTGCCCAGCACACATTGTTGTTAGTTGACTCCCAGTCAATCCCAATTCATAGTGGCCGCATGTATTGCTGAGTTAATGCCTCAATAGGGTTTTCAAGGCTGTCCTCTTTCAGAAGTAGATTACCACACCTGTCTTCTGAGGTGCCTCTTGGTGGGTTCAAACTGCTAACCTTTCAGTTAGCAGTAGAGCACTTAACCATTCACACCACCCAGGAAATCCTCCAGTACACATTAGCCACAATTTAAAACCACAGTTTCTAACAGGAGTACGTTTCTGAAGATTCAAAAAATGTATAGTTGTTTTGCTTTTTTTTCTTTAGAGGATTTTTATCTAGATCCTTCCTACTCAAACATATCTCCTCCTTAAATTTTGATGTCCTCAAACTCCTCAACACCCTCACAGACACACACACATACACCTCATAGAACTCTCAGTTTCATTCTTCAAGTAAATATTTGCTATTAAGTTCAGCTATTTGTACTCCGAATATTTTTTTCAATTGTCTAAGGAAAGGGGCAGGGTGGGAGTTTGTGCTGGGCCCACATTGGACTGGCATTTGAGTCCCAACAAACCACATATTGTTTGTGCTAAAATGAAACTGCTTCTGGCATCTCCATGAGAGTGTTTACTCCTCTCTAAATTACACCATTGTCCATTTGAAGGGAAAATAAATCAGCTATCAAGGAGAAAACAAGACAGAAAAATAGTTCTTTGTTGTTATAAAAAGCAGGGGATGGGGCTTTTTATAAGCTCATCTGTGTCTTAAGACCAAATAGGAACTTAGGGTTCTCTGTCCAGTAATGATTTTTCTCAGAAAAGCCTTGGGCACCCAGACTCTTTTCTCTGAGCTTTCTCCTATCTAGCTGCCTGCAAAACCTTTTCCTGAAGTGATGGACTTGTATTTTGCAACCAGTTAGCACCTGCTCTCAAAATTCGATCCCTCCCTGAATTGTTTCAAGTAGAGCCAGAGGATCAGGACTTAATTAGCAGTGATATATCTCTTTTACTGATCAGTTCCATCCCGCTTCCCCCACCCCTTCCCCAGGATTTGTCTCTATTTGGAATTCCCGTGCTTGCTGGGTGACTTGTGTTTGCAGTTATCTGGCAGACACTTCCCAGTGTGGTGCTGGGTAAGAACACCCCTTGTGGCGGGGCAGGCAGCCCTTGGCGGACCTGGTGGGAGGCAAGTCTCAGCAGCTTCCACAGAGCTCCATCCTGCACCAGGAGCCAGTCCCAGACGTGCCTGTCCTTGGAGTTCTCACAGACATGGGAAGATACCCACAGAGGCTGCCTCCAGTGAAAGCATGACTGGAAATGGAGCCATCCTCCCCTACTGTGGGAAGAGTCTTGGAGGCCTCAGCCTCTGGTGTTTATTAATGGCATTTGGGCTGCTGAAGAAGGTTTTGTTTTGTTGTTGTTGTTGTTTTTTTTTTCTTTTTCAATGAGGAGAAAAACTCCTCCTGTTCTATGCCAGCTTGAAGCCAAATAACATGTTTTGGCAACCATTATTTGGCAATTAGAGCCTCAGCTCATTGAAAGCATTCTTCCATGCAAAATATGCCTTGGAAAGAAAACACTAAACCACATCTGAGTGAAAATATAGGAAGTGAACAAAGGGATAAGGGAGCAGTGAGAGTCAGAAAAGGCAGTGGGTGTGAGGGGTGGGCAGAGAGAGTTTGAAGTCAGGGAGCATTTGGTAGAGGCTACACAATGACTAGGCAACGAGGTGTTCTCACAGGCAGAGCTCCAACGCTGGCCCAGTCCAGGGGAGGACAGAATACACAAAATGGCGGGGTGCTGTATATCTGGCTCCTGCTCCAAGATGGTGAGCTGCTTTCCACTAGTCCTCAGAGGAGCCCTCAAGCAGGATGTAGGCAAGGCAAACCAGAGGAATGGAACTATACCTGGGATCATATTATTTTGTTATCCCAGGGGACACACACCCACTATTTACCACAGCCTGCCTAAAGGGTGTGTACATGGAGAAGAGAGAGCATGACTGACCATTTCCAGAACTGCCAACTCTTATTTGATCTCTTGAAAGGGAGAATCTGGAAGGAAAAAGAAGAGTCCTCTCTTCTTCCCACCATTCCAGGGAGCCCACATTCTTTGATACAGGGAAAGTAATTACGAATATATTCCTTAATTTTGAAATTTTATAGAAATAAAAAAATGGTATTGACCAATGATCTAATACTTTGAACCATTGTGAAGCTGTTTTCTGCATGTTGAGATGGCATAAACATACCTATTGCTTACTACATGCTACAGTTTATAGTTCTCTCTCTTATGCCTTATTCTTTCCCTAAAATTCTATGATAGAGTAAAATCAGACTCACAGAAACTCCATGTATGTCAGATTAGAACTGTGCTCCATAGGGTTTTGGGTGTTTTTTTGTGGGTTTTTTTTTCTTTCAAGTTTTTATTGTGAATTGCGTGATAGTTTACATGGGAGAACATTGATTTTACACTCATTGTTTCATTACAATGATTACAATCCCTTCCGTGTATCATCTTTCAACAGTATTTACTTCTATTCTCTCTGTTTGTTTCTTTCTTTCTTTTGGGGGGACATACACCAAAACACTCAGGAATATATAATCATTTAAACAACCAAAGCACACATTCTGCAAGCCTGCCTCCTAGCTTCCAGCACATAGTTTTTCTCATTCCATGAGTCTAGAGTCCTCAGCTGCTCTATCTCTCCATGTCCTCATCTCTGGTGTCACTGCTTCTCTGGATAGGGTCCCACGTTCCACTCATGTTCATCTCCTTTGATGGTCCTAGGGTCCTCTGTTCCTGGAATGTAAGTTTACCTAATCCCCCCTTTATGTTACAAAACTTCTACCTTTACTGTTGTAACATCCATAGGGTTTTTCATGGTTGATTTTTCAGCAGCAGATCACAAAGCCTTTCCTTCATAGTGGTTCAAGTACCAGAGACATTCAAGTACCAGAGACATTCAAGTACCAGAGACATTCAAGTACCAGAGACAAATTCTCACTATCCTTACTTCTAAGGAACAATCTGACTGCATCTCTTCCAAGACAGATTTGTTTGGGAAATCATTGTACTTTCAATATTCTTTGCCAATACCATAATTCAAATGCATTGATTCTTCATAATTTTCCTTACTCATTATCCAACTTCTCCATGCATATGAGGCCATTGAAAATACCAAAGCATGAGTCAGGAGCACCTTAGTCCTCAAACTGACATCTTTGCACCTTAACACTTTAAAGTTTTTTTTTTTTTTGCAGCTGATCTGCCTAATGCAATGTGTCTTTTGATTTCTTGACTGCTGAATCCATGAGTATTGATTATGGATCCAAGCAATATGAATTCTTTGACAAGTTTAATCTTTTCCCCATTTATTATAATGTTATTTATTGGTCCAGTGATGAGGATTTTTGTTTTCTTTATATTGAAGTGAAATCCATAGTGAAGGTTGTGGTGTTTGATCTTCTTCAGTATTTTAAATCCTCTTCTCTTCAAGCAAGCAAGGTTGTATCATCTCCATATCACAGGTTGTTAGTGAGTCTTTCTCCAATCTTGATGCCATGTTTTTCTCTATGCAATTCAGTTTCTCTGATTATTTGCTTAGCATACAGATTGAATAAGTAAGGTGAAAGAATACAACCCTGGTGCACACCTTTCTTACTTTTAAACCATTCAGTATCCCTTTGTTCTGTTTGCATGATTGCCTCTTGGTGTATCTATGTATCTTGGTGTATTATGAGGTTCCTCATAAGCACAATTAAGTGTTCTGGAATACCCATTCTTCACAATATTATCCATTTTTTTTGTTATGATATCCATTTTTTTGTTATGATCCACACAACTGAATACCTTTTCACACTCAATAAATCACCAGTAAACATCTTTTTGGTACTTTCTGCTTCCAGTCAAGATCTATCTGACATCAAAAGTAATATCCCTTGGTCTACATCCTCTTTTGAATCCTGTTTGTATCTCTGACAGTTCCTTGTCCATGTTTTGCTGCAACAGTTTTTGAGATATCTTCAGCAAAATTTTAATTGCATATGATAATGATGATATTGTTAGATGGTTTCCTCATTCTGTGAGGTCATTTTTCTTTGGAATGGTACAAATATGAATGAATCTCTTCCAATTGTTTTGCCAGGCAGCTGTATTCCAAATTTCTTGGCATAGATGAGTGAGTGCCTCTTCTTGCTAGCTTGCTTTTAAGAGAAAGATGAGGCTTTCTACTCCCGTAAAGATTTACACCCTCGGAAACCCTGTAAAGGGTCGCTATGGGTCGGACCCGACTCGATGGCACTTAACAACAACAACAACAATAACTATAAAAGAGAGTCCTGGTGTGGCACTGTAGTATCAACACTGGACTGCAAGGTTAGTTTCAATTGCAAGGTCGGTAGCTCAAACTCACCAGTCACTCCTCGGAAACCCTATACAGGGTTGCTATGAATCAGAACCTGCTCGATGGCACTTAACGAAACAATAACTAAAAAGAAATTGACTCAAAATACACCCTACACTAACCCAACCTCAACCAGTTCCCAAATGGGATTATAATCACTGGCTCAGAGGTTTGGATTTACAACACATATTTGAGGGGGGTGTCAGAATTCAATCCCTATCACCAGTTCTCCCTTCCTCCTTTTGTGGGATCCTTTTGTTGTATCTCAAGGCTCACAATCTGAAAAAAAGCTACAGAAATTGAGTGATATTACTGCACATTTTGGCTAGTCTTTCTTTTAATCTTCAGAAAGAGTACTGCTTGTTACTGAGTTTGGGTGCTGAAAACAGAATATATAACATTTTCTCTTGGGGCATTTATTAGGAAAAAAATTATCTCAACTATTCAAGGCTTGGAGTCCTGGTGTGGCACTGTAGGATAAGCAATGGACCACAAGGTCAGTTTGAACCACATGGTTGGCACTTCAAACTCACCAGCCGCTCCTCAGAAACCATGTATAGGGTTGCTATGAGTAGGAACTGACTGCCTTCCACGCAGGAGACCTGGGTTCAATTCTGGACCAATGCACCTCATGCAAAGCCACCAGTGGAGGGTTGCATGTTACTATGGTGCTAAGCACAACATTTCCAGTGATCCATATCTGTGCCCATTCCAAAGAAAGGGAGCCCATAGAATGCAGAAATTATTGAACAACATCACTAACATCACACACAAGTAAAATTTTTCTAAAGGTAATTCAAAAACAGCTGCACAAGCACATCAACAAGGAGCTGCCATAAATTCAAGCCAGAAAAAGATCTGATGACATGGAATGAGGAATATCATTGCTGATTTCATATGAATCTTAGCTGAAAGCATAGAATACTCAAAAGATGTTTACTTGTGTTCTTTATTACCTATAAAAAGCATTTAACAGTGTGGATCACAACACACTATAGATAACATTACAAAGAATCAGTATTCCAAACACTTGATTGTGTTCATGTAGAACCTGTACATAGACCAAAAGGCAATCTTTCAAACTGAATTGTTTAAAATCAGTAAAGATGTGTGGCAGGGTGGATCCTAACACCATACTTACTCAATCTGTATGTTGAGCAAATAACCCAAGAAGCTGAACTATATGAAGAAGAACATGGCATCTTGGAGAAATGGTTGAAGGGAGACTCATTAACAATCAACAATCGGCAATCTGCTGTTGACACCTTGCCTGCTGGGAATGAAACCTTGAAGCACTTCTTGATGAAGACCAAAGACCACAACCAGCCTTCAGTATGGGTTACACCTCAAGGTAAAGCAAACAAAAATCCTCACCACTGGACCAATAAGCAACATTCTGATAAACACAAAAAAAGACTGAAGTTGTCAAAGTTTTCATTTTATTTGAATCCATAATTCATGCTCATGTACACAACAGTCAAGGAATCAAAATAAGTATTGCATTGGGCAAATCTGCTAGAAAAGACATTTTGAAAGTGTTAAAGAACACAAATGTCACTTTGAAGATTAAGGTGCACCTGATCCAAGCCATGGCATTTTTAACCCCCTCATTTGCATGTGAAAGCTGAACAATGAACAAAGAAGACTGGAGAAGAATGGGTGCATTTGAATTATGATGTTCATGAAAAACATTAAATATATCATGGACTGCCAGGAGAAACGAACTAGTCTGTTTTAAAAGAAGTACAGCCAGTTTGACATCATCTCTTGTACTTTGCACATGTTATCAAGAAAGATGAGTCCAGGATTAAGACATCATGCTTGACAAAGGGTAAGGTTAATGAAAAAGATGAAGCCCCTCAATGAGATGGATTGACACAGTGAATGCCAACAATGGACTCAAACATGGCAATGATTGTGAGGATGGCTTAGGATTGGACATGGGGTTGCTATGATTTGCCGGATTCAAAGGCGCCTAACAACAACAAGAATGATGTTGAATAGGCTTCTAGACTAAAGGAAACTAGGAGGCAAGGCCTGGCAATATTTTTTGTTTTCGTTTTTGTTTTTAATCAGTCAATGAAGACTTTGTGGGTCACAATGATCTGATCTGCAACATATCATAGGGATAGTTCAAGATCTGACAGCATTTCCTTCATTATGCGTGATGTCACAATGAGTCGTTGGCCAACTTCAGATCAGTTAACAACAACAGCATTAAGTCTCAAGGTTTTATGAAGGTTAGTGTCTTTCAAAGGATACTACTAGTACTCATTCCTTCTTAGGCTGGTAACTTTCACTCATGGACATATTATTCTGTAGCTGATTCTTGAAAAGCAGCATTTAGCCACTGTCAGGAGTAATACGGGCACATACAGGCTTGGGATTTACTACAAATATGTTTTTAATCCACAACTCATCTATCAGTGTGTCATACTGTGGTGGCTTGTGCATTGCTATGATGCTGGAAGTTCTGCCACCATTATTTTATATACCAGCAAGGTCACTCATGTGGATAGCTTTCAACTGAGATTCCAGGTTAAGACAGAGTAGGACGAAGGAGAAACAGACCACTTCTGAAATGGTAGCTATGAATAGTAATGGAACCTTGTCTGACATAGTGCCAGAAGATGAGCTCATTAGGTTGGAAAGCATTGAAAATATGACAGGTGAAGAGCTGCCTCCTTAAATTATAATGATATGAATGGAGCAAAGCTTTCAGGACCTTCATTTGCTGATGGGCACAACTCAAAATTATGCAAAACAGCTACAAACATCCGTTAATAATCAGAACACAGAATGTATGAAGTATAAATCTAGGAAAACTGGAAGTTGTCAGAAATGAAATGGAACACATAAAGATTGGTATCGTAGGCAATAGTGATCTGAAATGGACTGGGATTGCCCATTTTGAATCAGACAATTATTTGGTTTACTATGCTGGGAATGCCAAATTTATGAGGAATGGCATCATATTCTTCATCAAAAAGAACATTTCAAAATCTATTTTGAATTACAGTGTTGTTTGTAATAGAATAATATATATACACCTACAAGCAAGACCAGTTAATACAACTATTACTCAAATCCATGCACCAACCAATAAAGCCAGTGATGATGAAACTGGGGAATTCTACCAACTTCTTCAATCTGAAATTGATCAAACATACAATAAGGATGTATTCATAATTACTGGCAATTGGAATGTCAAGGTTGGAAACAAAGAGGAAGGATCAGTAGTGGGAAAATATGGCCTTGGTGATAGAAACAATGCTATCTCATGATAGAATTTTGCAAGAGCAACAGCTTATTCAATGCAAATACCTATTTTAAACAACTTAAAAAGCAACTATAAGCATGGGTCTCACAAGATGGAATACACAGGAATCAACTTTATTATATCTCTGGGAAGAGACAGTGGAGAAGCTCAATCTCATCAGCCAACACAAGGCCAGAGACAGACTGTGGAACAGACCATCAATTGCTCTCATACAAGTTCAGGCTGATTTTGAAGAAAATTAAAATAAATCCACACAAGACAAAATATGACCACATCCAACCTGAAAATATAACTATATCCAACCTGAATTTAGAGACCATCTTAAGAACAGATTTGGTACATTAGACACTAATGACTGAAGGTCAGAGGAATTGTAGGATGTCATCAAGAACGTCATACATGAAAAAAGAAAATGTCATTTAAAAGACAAGAGAGACTAAAAAGACCAAAATAAATGCCAGAAGAGACTTTGAAACTTTCTAAAGTAATTGGAAGAAATGTCAAAGTAAAAGAACTGAATTGATTTCAAAGACACCTTGAGTAGACAAATTTAAGTATTATAATAAAATGTAGAAAGACCTGAAGTTAGAACACCAAACGGGAAGAACATGCTTTTAACATTTCTCATGCTGAAAGAACTGAGAAAAATTTCAAGACTCAGTTTGCAATACCGAAAGATTCTCTGAACAAAATATTGAATGATGCAGAAAGCATCAAAAGAGGAAGGGAAAAAATTACATAGTTATAGTACCAAAAAGAATTGGTCAATGTTCAACCATGTCAAGAACCCATGATATTGAAGGAAGATGGCCAAGCTGCACTGAAGGCAATGGTGAAAAACAAGACTCAGAAATTGACAGAACACAAATTGAAATATTTCAACAAACTGATACAACCCTGGAGGCACTCAGTGGTGTATGGCAAGACTTTTGGAAGATAGCTACTTGGCCGATTGTAAGAGACACATATTTGTGCCCAATCCAAAGAAAAATGACCCAATGGAATCTGGAAATCATCAAATAATATCATTAATGTTACATGCAAAGGCAATCTTGCTGAAGATAATTCAAAAACAGTTACAACAGAACATGGACAGGGAGTTGCCAGAAATTCAAGCTGGATTCAGAAGATGATGTGGAATGAGGGTTATCACTGCTGATGTCAGATGGATCTCGGCTGAAAGCAGACAATATAAGATAGATGTTTACTTGTGTTTTATTGACTATGCAAAGACATTCAACTGTGTAGATCATAACAAATTATGGAAAGCACTGTGAAGAATGGGAATTGAGAATACTTAAGTGGTCTCATGAAGAACTTCTACATGTGTAAATAGAACAAAGGAATACTGAATGGTTTAAAATCAGGAAAGGTGTGCTTCAAGTTTGGATCTTCTCACCACATTTACTCCGTCTGTATGTTGAGCAAATAATCAGTGAATCTGAATTATATGAAGAAATGCTTGACATCACGATTGTTGTTGTTGTTATGTGCCGTGGAGTCGGTTCCGACTCATAACGAACCTGTACAGGGTTTCCGAGGCTGTAAATCTTTACCAGAGCAGAAAGCCTCATCTTTCTCCTGCAGAGCAGCTGGTAGTTTCGAACTGCTGACCCTTAGGATAGCAGGATTGCACAAAGATTAATCAGCAAGCTACAATATGCAGATGATACAGCCTTGCTTGTAAATTAAAGAGAATTTAAAATACTGATGAAGATCAAAGACCACAACCTTCAGAATGGATTTTGCCTCAATGTAAAGAAAATGAAAATCCTCACAACTGGACCAATAAACAACATCATAATTAATAGCAAAATTATTAAAGTTGTCAAAGACTTCATTTTGCTTGGATCCATAATCAATAGTCATGGAAGCGGCAGTTAAGAAATCAAAGAATGTATTTCATTAGGCAAATCTGCTGCAAAAGACCTCTTGAAAGTGTTAAGGAGAAAAAAATGTAAGTTTGAAGATTAAGGTGCGCCTGACTTAAGCCATGATGTTTTCAAAGGTCTCATATGCATTAGAAAGCTAGACAGTGTGTATTGCTGAGTTTTTGGTGTACACAGCAAGTTGTTGTGTTGTTGTTAAGTGCCTTCAAGTCGGAGCCGACCCATAGCGACCCTGTACAGGGTTTCCGAGGGTGTAAATCCTTACGGGAGTAGAAAGCCTCATCTTTCTCCCGCGGAGCGGCTGGTAGTTTCGAACCACTGACCTTAAGGTTCGCAGCCCGATTCGTAACCACTACGCTACCAGAGCTCCTAGGAAATACTATGGAAGAGTCAATACATTTGAATTATGGTGTTGGCAAAGAATATTGAGTTTACCATCGACTGCCAAATGTTTTACAAGAATAGCAGGATTGTTCTTTGAAAGCGACAATGATGAGACTTTGTCTCTTATACATTGGGCATGTTATCGGTAATGATCAATCCCTGCAGAAGGGGATCATAATTTGTAAAGTGGAGGAATTTGTAAAGAGGAGCATAAAAGAGGAAGACCCTCAATAAGACATTGACACAGCACAACAACAATGGGCTCTGCCATAACAATTGTGAGGCTGGCGCATGACCAGACAGAGATTTGTTTTGTTGTGCATAGGGTCCCTATGAATTGGAATGGACTTGACATCACTTAACGATGGCAATGTGTTTCGCTTAAGTTTCTGTTGTCTTTGGTGATGGAAACTAAAGTATTTTGGCAGAATGCTACTTAAGAGTTAAAATTTTTCTTACTTTGGAAGAAACAGAAGAAACCTTTTTTTGAAGAAATAATTTTAGTCAATAATTGAAAAGATTATGGGTTTAGAATAGTCATGCATTCCTTTCAGAATATTTTTTGTTGTTGTTAATCACTATTTAGAAGAGAAAAATCCATGTAAATACATAGTCTACATTTTGTAGAAGCTTGTTGTTGTGAAGTGCCATAGAGTCGGTTCTGACCCATAGCAACCCTGTATAGGGTTTCCAAGGAGTAGCTGGTGAGCTTGAACTGCCGACCTTGCAGTTCAAATGACTTTGCAGTTCAGTGCATTAACCCACAGTGTCACACTCTAGGGTACTCACCCTTAAATAATTCAATATATGTGTTTCAAGAAAACTACCACTATGTTGAGTCTCCTTGTTTAATTAGTTTGAATGCAATCATGAGGCAGATCACTTAAATATAACGTGCATTTTTTTCCCTTTAAAATGCTTATTTGTGGGGTATCTTCCAGGATTCTTCTCTTTGTCTGCATCTCATAACTAAGAATAATACTATAATAAGAGCCTGAGTGTCATTTTTATTTAACATTTAGCTTGTTTTATACAAGATGTCAGCTTGAGGACTGAGGTGCATCTGACCCAAGCCATGGTATTTTCAATAACCTCATATGCATGCGAAAGCTGGACAGTGAATAAGGAAGACCATAGAAGAAGTGATGTATTTGAGTTATGGTGTTGGAGGAGAATACTGAAAGTGCCATGGGCTGCCAAAAGAACAAACAGATCTGTGTTGGAAGAAGTGCAGCCATAGTGCTCCTAGGAGGCCAATATGGCCAAACTTCGTTCTCATACTTCGGACATATTGTCAGGAGGGACCAGTGGCTGGAGAAGGATATCATGTTTGGTAAGGTGGAGGGTCAGAGGAAAAGAGGAAGACCCCCAGCGAGATGGATTGGCAAAGTGGCAGCATCAATGGGCTCAAGCGTGGCAACAATTGTGAAGTTGGCCCATGATTGGACAGTGTTTCGTTCTGTTGTACATAGGGTCTCTATGAGTTGGTACCAACTTGATGGCGTCTAACAACAACATACTTCTTCCTTGCCTGAAGTTACTATGCTTCATGATGTCTCTGTCTAACACTTTACATTGAGGTGTTCCAGCTTATATTTGGTTAATAAAAGACTGCAATGATTAAAAAACTATAAAAGTAAGTTAAAGAAATGAAGAATGAATCTAAGATACAACCAGTAAGGAATGATGAGGAGGTGGGCAATTTTACCAACTACCAGTTGCTGCCGTGCTATTTTCAAATCTTGGTAACCCCCTCTGTGTCAAAGTAAATCTGTACTCCATAGGCATTTCTATCTTTTTCCCCTATACGTTTTCCAATGGCTGATTTGAAGGAAGTAGATCATTAGACTTTCTTCCAAGGTGCAACTAGGTGATCTTGAATCTCTAACCTTTCAGCTAGCAACCAAGCATTTTAATTATTTGCACTACCCAGGGACTCTTTACCATCTTGTAAAACTGTTTGAAATGCAATCAGCAGGATTTCAAGAAAGAAAACATCTGTTTCAGAAAAGTGTCTCATTAGAACAGTGATGGATTGTGAACACATTTAACTGCATTCTTCCTAGAAAGGATTTGAAACTGAATCCTCCATAAGTATTCCAGGACCAGTATAGGCATTATTGCAAATTTCTTTCAAGACTGTAACAACTCTGCTGTCTTTGCTGACCTTGGGTAAATCATTTAAGTGTATAGATTCAGTCACCTTGGGTTTGGTGACGGAAACTCCAATAATAATATTTCTGTTATCATTTCCAGAGATTTGAGAATGACAAGGGGGTTTCTCATTCCAGTGACTGGGATAATGTGAAACTACTTATTTGATTAGGAAACACAACACAAACACAAACCTGTTGCCATTGAGTTGGCCCCCAATACATCATAACCTCATGTGCCACAGAGTGGTGGCGTGTTATCAAATCTTCACAGGAACAGAAAGCTATCACAACCTCATGTGTGACAGAGTGGTGGTGTGTTATCAAATTTTCACAGGAACAGAAAGCCTCAACTTTCTTCCGTGGAATAGCTGGAAGTTATGAACTGCTGACCTTGAGGTTAGCAGACTGACTTGTAACCATTACCCTACCAGAGCTCCTTATATATGTTGTTGTTATGTGCCTTGGAGTCAATTCCGACTCATAGAGACCCTGCCTAGGGTTTCCGAGGCTGTAAATCTTTACGGGAGCAGAATGCCTCATCTTTCTCCCACGGAACATCTGGTAGTTTCGAACTGCTGACCTTGCGGCTCGCAGCCCGATTCGCAACCACTATGGTACCAGAGCTCCTTATCTCAGGTATATCTAGATATGGCGTCCTGCTGTGGTGCTTCATTGGACCACAAGGTAAGTTTGAACCAAAGGTCAGTGGTTCAAACTCACTAGCCACTCCTCAAAAACCCTATACAGGGTCACTATGAGGAATTGACTTGACAGCACTTAACAACAACATATCTATATAAAGATCTTTAAAATATGTCAATAAATGATAAAGCTCGCTTTCAGGATAGTGATTATCTTAGAGAGGAGATAGGAAGAGGAATTGGATAGGGGAGGAGTAGAGAGTAGCTCAAGAAATCTTTAGTGTTTTCAAGTTTATAATGCATTCCACTGGCATTTCATACCTCTGAAAACCAAAATAGTGTAATTCTTAACTCAAAGAAATTAGTATACACAGTATGCTGTAATCGTATTTTATGCCTTTATTCACTAAAAATAAACATCTTTAATAGTAAGCCCATAAATTTTTGGACTCTACCTTAGCTGGGCAGAGAAGGTAGGCAGGTTCTAATCTCTGAAAGCAATGGTTTGTCTACTACAACTGTATGTGGCAACAGCAGCATTTTAATTCTCTATAAAGTTTCAGAGTTGTCTCCTTGATTTCCTGTTGACTCAGCTATCTTCTTCCCACATTTTGGGGTTTGTGGTAAATGAAAAATTTGTTTTGGCCTCCTGGAAACAAGGCCCTTGAATAAGCTGAGAATCCTGTGGGTCCTATGATTTTTCTAAATTATCTTCTTTTCTCATACATGCATCAATAGTAATAAACATACGTATGCATTTGCTGAAAGTGGGGTCTCAATGATTAGGAGAAAGCTTAACTCAACACTATATAAAACACACTTTTAAGATTCCCAACTTCCTTGAAAATCTTTCAAAAACATTTTAGCTCTAGTGAATGATACACAAAGTCTTATTTTATTTCTACAACTATTTTCTCTCTTAGGAGGCAATAGGTCTCCACCAAAGGAAGAAATACTTGAATTTATAATGATAAAATTACAAGTCATCTATGCAGATCCAACTGTATACTGCAAAGTACTTAATGTACAAATTATTCACTGAATAATTGTGATGAAATACCTTTCTGTTTCTCTTTCATATTTCTTCCCTTATTCATTATACAATTATAAAAAAAAAACCTTTAAACATGTAAATGCTTACAATTTTCCATTTAAACTTTCCGAATTAGAAAAATTAACTTCTATTTTAATCATTTGCCATTTTCTTTTAAATATCAAATTTAAAATTATGATTCAAAAGAATTGTCCTAATTCCCACTACAAGACTGGGAATTGGAGGGTGGGACGCTTGGGTCAGGTCTCGTTGGGGGTGATTAGAATCTTGGGTCCAACTAGCAGAGACCTGTTTTAAGTATAAAAAATAGACAAACGTGTGAGCAACTACAATCAAGGTCTCTACCTAGAAGGTAATTAGTTGTTGTTGTTAAGTGCTGCTGAGTCATTTCCAACTCAAAGCGACCCTATATAGGGTTTACAAGGATCAGCTGGTGAGTTCAAACCACCAATGCAAACTGACCTTTCAGTTCAGTGCTTTATTCCACAGTGCCTCACCAAGACTCCAGAAGATAAGTAACATGTGTTAAGTCTTTTAGACTTAACACATGGGAGAATTAGTAGTGAAGTCACTAGTGGTGAAGTCACTACTAGTGCACCTAGTGGTGCAACAGTTAAGCACTCAGCTGCTAACTTTCCAGTAGCTCTGCATGAAATAGACCTGGCAATCCGCTTCCATAGAGATTATGTAGCTTAGAAAACCCTATAGGACAATTCTACTCTGTGAAATGAGGTTGCCAGGAGTTGGAATCCACTCGATGCCACCTAACAAAAAGCCATGAAGTTAGTGGCAAAATCTCTTCCAAGGTGGAGAAAGAACAAGATAAGAGGATGAGGAAGTTCTAAAATAGATTCTTAATGATTTATCATCCTGAAGCAGAATCCTAAGTGTGGCACTGTAGGATAAGCACTGGGCTGCAAGGTCGGTTTGAATCGCAAGGTCTATGATTTAAACTCAACAGCCATTCCTCAGAAACCCTATACAGGGTTGCTATGACTTGTAAGAAACTCAGTGGCACTAACAACAAACCAAAGAGAACAATCACCCTGGAATCTTTTTGATTTGCATCCTTTGTGGCTATAGGACAAGAGTTTCTGGTTTTGTTTTTTTAACTTCATTATGGATGAATGAAGGTTCACAGAGCAGATCATCAGTTTTGTATCCAACAAATCATGCACTTCAGTTCATCTCAGTTGCAGTCCTCTCAGTGTAACATTTATCACAAATCCAAAGCCTCCCTGTGTTCTTATTCCCATTCCTCCTTCTTTCCCCTGCCTTCTGAATTTTGTTCTTAGGTAAATGATGCCCTTTTGATCTCAAATGATTGACCATTCTCTGGTGTGCATACCTCACTATTGTTGTCCTCCCTACATACCTAGCTATTGATTGGTTGGAAATTCAGTTCTGGAGCTGAAGGGTGACCAAGGTTCGTAGTCTTAGGGTTCCACCAGACTCCATCTACCAGTATTCCTGGTGTTTTCTTTTTATTATTTGAAGTTTTGATCCCACATTTTCTCCCACTTCATACAGGATCTTCTAATGTGATCCCTTTAGAGCAGTTGGTAGTGGTAACCAGGTACCATCTAGTTCTTCTGGACACAGGGTCATGGAAAATGAGGTTTACCAAGTGAACAATTTAGACACCTGCTCATGAACTTTTAAGATCCCAGTTGCTGCTCACAAAAACAGGATGCAGAACATTGTCTTTGTGGACTATGTTATGTCAATTGACCATGTTGTCTTCTGAAACCATGATTCTGAGCCCCCAGGCCCAGCAACTCATTACTTCAAGGTGCTTGGTAACGTCTAAGAAATGTTCATACTTTTTCCCCATGTATACTCTACCACATTCAGGGATATGTTTGCAACAAAGATCATAAATGTTGTTGTTTGTAGGGGCCATCAAGTCAGTTCCGACTCATAACGATCCTATGCACAACAAAAGGAAACAGCGCTCAGTCCTGTGCCATCCTCACAATTATTGTGATATTTGGGCCCACTGCTGTCGCCACTATGTCACTCTATCTTGTAGGAGGTCTTCCTCTTCATTGACCCTCCACTTGACCAACCATAATGTTCTCCTCTGGGAACTGGTCCCTTCTGATAACATGTCCAAAGAATGAGAGGTCAAATCTTGCCATTCTTGCTTCTAAAGTGTATTCTAACTGCACTGCTTCCAAGACAGATTTGTTTGGTCTTCTGGAAGTCCATGGAACTTCCAGAAGACCAAACATCAAAATTCCTTTTCAACACCAAAATTCAAGTGCATTAGTTCTTTTCTGGTCTTCCTTATTCATTGTCCAGTTTTCCCATGCATACGAGGCGATTGAAAATATTATGGCTTGGATCAGGCACACCCTAGTCCTCAAAATGACATTTTTGTTCTTTAATGCTTTAAAGCGGTCTTCTGCAGCAGATTTGCCCAGGGCAATACATCATTTGATTTGTTGACTGTTCTTTCCATGGTCACTGATTGTGGATTCATATAAAATGAAATATTAGTCAATTTAAATCTTTTATCCATTTATCATGATGCTGTTTATTGATTCAGTTGTGAGTATTTTTGTTGGAGGTAATAGTTAGAAGTATCATGTACAATTTTTCAGAAGAACAATATGAAACATTAAATTATTTCAAAGATGCAAAGATACTGCAGACTTTTAATTCTATGCAGTATCTTTTTCATTCAACACACAACTATATTCTTAGCATTGAATATGAGCCCGGCTCTGGGGGTAAGGCTATGAAACAAGGACTGTCTTTTAGACTCAGAGATATACATTTGAGAATGACTTTTGTAAAGCATGGCCTGAGGGTAAGGTAAAGGAGGCTGGGGAACACATTGTCATTCATGGAACGGGCAAAGGAGGAGTTCTCAAAAAACTGCAAGAGCCCTTGGAGGGTGTCTTTGACATTCAGACTCCATTTCCCTCATCTTCCCATCAAGGGCACATGGGACATCTTCCATGCCATGAAGGGATGATGGAGAAAACTCAGCTGTCCTCTACCTAAACATGCCATTGTTTCTTGATGCCCTGCCATTCCTTGCTACTGTGAGGAACCATCCTTTCTCAAAGCACAAGATGAAAAACCAGTTTCCATTGAGTTGACTGTGACTCTGACAACCCCATGTGTGTCAAAGTGGAAGTGTGCTCCATGGAATTTTCAACCATTGATTTATCAGAAGTAGATCTCCAGTCTCTCTTCCAAGGTACCTCTGGGTGAATTCAAACCTCTAATCTTTTGTTTGGAAGCCAAGTGCTCTTACCATCTACACTATCCAGGGACTCCAGAAATTGAGAAGGAGTACACAAATTCTTTCAGTTCCAGAATTCCCAAGCCTCCTCAGAAGTCTGTCCTCCTCCCATACCCTCCATCCTTATCTTCTCTCAGGCTTGTATCCAAACTCGTGTCTCAACTCCCATGTTCCTCTGCCTCTCATCAAGACACACCTATCAGACTAGGAAGATTTCTGTTTGTTTGTTTGTTTTTATTTGTTTGTTTGCTTTATTTACTACCTGGTGTGGTGCTGTGGGTTAAGCACTGAACTGCAAGGTCAGTTTGAACCGAAAGATCAGCAGTTCAAGCTCACCAGCCACTCCTAAGAAACCCTACACAGAGTCACTTCGGGTCAGAACCAGCTCGACAGCACTTAATAACAACAATTATGCCAAGAAACCACAATTCATATTTTATCATTCCTCCTTCCCATTCTATGCTTATCTCTATAGATTATACTCCAGTTCTCTCTTTTGCTTTCTTGGAACCCACAAATCCTTTCTTCTTGCAACAAAGTCTGACTTGTGAATGAAAATCTTGGTTTCCACATCTATTTCCCTTAAAATAAGTTTCAGAAGCCTATCTTGGAAGTCAGAAGCTCAACACTGACTCTTTTGTTCTTGATTGGTTTCTACTGCCTTCTCCCAGAAGCAAGGGACATCTTACACTTTTATAGATGGCAAGATGAAATACTGGGAAAGACAAATACATCTCATAATATTTGAAATTATTATTCTATTATAAAGCACACCCGGCAGCCACTGAGGTTGGAAACTTTGATGCTGAAGCAACACTCATTTCACAGTTGCACGATATTCTCTAGCAACACTCAAAACGATTTGGGCTGATCTAGACTGAGGCTTTGAAAGGCAAGTTCTTATGAAAAACAAGAGGCAACGGATTGGCAAAAGAGTGATTGCTAGATAATGAAAGTAAAGTCATAAAGGGGATGGAAAAACTATAAGGGTCAATAAATAGGCTAGAAGCTTTGGTGAATTTGAAGATAGGCGGATTGGGATGTAACCAAGTAAGAGTGGGTAGCTTACCTAAAACATGATGCATTTATTCCTTTTCAATTCCCATTGGAATTAAATTGTAAACCACCTTGGATTGTTGTTGACACCATGAAAGGATTATACCAAAGGCTTTTCAGTATTCTGTGTTTTTACCATTATTACCTTATTTTTACCTTGTGGTGGCAATGGTGGTGGTCGTGTGCTGTGGAGTCAGTTTCGACTCATAGCGACCCTGAATAGGGTTTCTGAGGAGCAGCTGATGGGTTTGAACCATTGACCTTGTTGTTGTTAGTAGTCTAGTTCTTATCCACCACCACACTAGCACTCCATTAGTTACCTAGAGCTGCCTAATAAAGTACCAAAAACTGGTGCCTTAGTTAAGAACAGAAATGTATTGTCTTAGAGTTCTGGAGACTGAGAGTCCAAAATCAGGATGTTGCCCACGTTGATTCCTGCTGAGAGTTCTAATGGAGCATCTGTTCTATGCCTATCTCCTTGTTTCTGGTAATAGCCAGCAATCCTGGGATGTCTTGGCTTGTGACGTATCACTTCAATCTCTACTTTCATCTTCACATGGCTGTCTTCCCTCAGTGTTTCTATGAGTCTATCTCCTCTCCTTTCTTATAAGGACACCAATAATATTAGATTAGGACCCCACCTACTTCAGTATGGCCTCATGGTAACTGATTATGTCTTCAAACTCCCTATTTACAAACAAGGTCATTTTTATAGTCACCAAGAAACGGGACTTCAGTATATTTGGTGTCAGTCTTTGGTAACACTGAGTTTAGTTTTTGCTGGTCTTCAATATCAGGTGGGTCTTCACTGCTTAATATATTGAAAACAGTTTGAACAAATAAATAATAAAAATTTTAAAGACTTCTATAATTTTAAATTTAGTGCCTTATCTCTATCTTATTAACCTCTGTGACATTGTTATAGGAAATTGAGGATTAAGATAAATTAGGTCCAAATTCACAGAAATAATCTTTCATCTTCATCCCCCAGACCTGACCCAGGTACCACATCTTCCTCTACCTTGTGCTCCATGATTCACCTTTGCCCTCAGTTATCTCCTGGTCTGTACATAGTCTGTACAAACTGCCATCTATTTTATACATGACCCTTTTTTATGATGTAATAGCTCACCTGTCTGTACACTATATTTGTTGTTATTGTTAAGTACCATCAGATCGGTTCTGACTCATAGTAACCCTGTATAGAGTTTCCAAGGAGAGGCTGGTGGGATCTGTCAGTTAGCAGTCCAATGCTTATCCTACAATGCCACACACCTAGTAAAGAGCATGGCTCCTGACAACCTTTCACATGAAGCTCTTCAGCGAAGAAGGGCCCAAACTTGGAAAGATTACAGAAACAAAAGAACATGTGTGAATAACCACTGTTTTCCCAAATTTCATTTGTTGACAAGCCCCAAGCTCTCAGAATTTTCCAGTCAGCATGCTCACAAATTGATTGGTAAAAAGGGAAGGCTTGAGGGCTTAGATTGACCAGCCCAAGTACATTGTCAGTGATACTACGGGGGAGATTGGCATTTAGGAAATGGAGGTTTCGTAGGCAGATAATCTCTCCTGGACCTTTGGGTCTGAGGAAGAAAAGGGCAGGAAGGAGAACAGAATTTTTATAGCCTTGTATATAAAGATCTTCTTGTAAAACCAAACATCAAAGGGATAGAGAATATCGCTCTTTCCAAGGAGTCTCATTAATTATCACAGCATCTCTGCAAGGGAAGTATATTGGGAGGGATAGTTCTCAAAGGAAGAAACTGAGTGTGAAATGGCTTGATTACTGGCAAACCAGAAAAATACAAGCCAATGCATTTCCAGACTTCTCTTTCAATGTGCTAGCCACTTAGTCACTCATTAGAGGCACATTTATGGGGATCCTGCTTTATGCCTTTATGCCCGGTACTGTGACAGGAGGCAGGAACCACAGACCCTGCCCTAGAGGATTCCACACATAATGTGGTCACCAGTGAAGTTTGCAAATAGTCTAAAAAGGCAAACAAATATGTGCTAAGTACTAGCTATATAGAATTTACTAAGCTAGAAGTATGAGCAAAGAGCAAAGGGAAGGTAGAGAGGAGAATGATTATTCTTGCCCAAGAAGATTATAAGTGACTTCAAATGAAATCTTTAGTTCATCACAAGATTTTGAGAGCTGGCAATAGCAAAGTTCTGGATTAACAGTTGAAATGAAACTCTAAAGGGTAGACAAACCCTCCCTACATAGTATTATGCCTTCATAATCTTACAGAACTAGTTACACCCCCACCAGCAATTGAAATAAACTATGTAGAAAGTTGCCAATATTTACTCAGCACTTACCATGTGCCACATATTTTGTTAATGTTGTTATATGCATTATCTCATTTAATTCTCACAACAAAATCTATCAGAAAGAAATATTAGGAACCCAATTTTATGGATGAGGAAATGAACCTAAAGGGATTAAGTCAATTGCCCAGATCCTGCTGTATGTAATGAACAAGGGTGATTAGTTGTTTTGGGTCAGATGTATATTGAATTATATAAATTAACATTACTTTTTGAAGCTCAAGTATTAACTGACAACATTCATTTAATTAAGTAAAATTAACATTAACCTTTCATGCAAATTTACCCTTGCTGCTTTTCTTGAAGCATTCCCCTCCACCCCACAAAAAGACCCTCTGAATAGAAATGCAAGTAATATAATTATTTGTGTGTCATTTTATGGGCCACATAGTTGAGCCAATGGACAGTGGTCACACAAGTACAGAACCAGAACACCTTTCATCTAATGAAATTCATTAAGTGAATTATGCTTAAAGAGATAGACTTTTGTGTGTGTTTTTTTTTTTTTTTTTTTTAAGCTTCAGCTCAAAATATCCTTGACTGGGTGTGTTAAACCCAAAGTACCTAATTAAGGCTGATTTAGAGTAATACTTTTCTTTCTTACTTAATATCCTCTAACCACGAAAATCCAAAGGTTTTTGCACACAGAAACCTCAGGAACCACAGAAACCTCACTTCTAAGGGCAGGATAATCACTCAGTAGGCTTTTAGCCTCCTGAATTCAGACAATGGGAGCTCCAAAACTCATCTCTCCTACTTCTATAATGGAAAATTCTTGATTACCTCTCTCTCCCAGCAGAGTTAAGTAAAGTCTCCACAATAGGTATCCATTTGGAGAAAAGTGACTTGGCCAATGAATTACTTACTGAGATACAAATGACATTTAAATGCTTTACTTTTAGCCTCCAATTGCCTAGGTTTGAATCCCATTGCCTCTACTTACTAAGTGTGTGATCTCAAGCTAGTCACTTAAGCTAGTGAAAGCCTAACTTTTCGCATTAGTGAAATGGTAGGCATTGCAAGTTACTCAGAGACCTGATGGTTTTAGTTAAGATTTAAAAGAAGTCTGAACATCTATAATTAAAATACCAGTACCAAGGCCAAAACTCATTCTCACTCTTTCCTAAATAGAATGATAGTTACATATTTAAATGATCACTAATGGAATATGAATAAAAACTCATATTCTTGGTCAGGGCATAGGAATGTTGAAAGAGCACTCCTCCATGCTGTCTTTCCCCTTCCTCAACAATCACGGAAGCCAAACATTGCAGGACCACCCTGCTTTCCTGGGTCCCTGATTGACTATGTGGAGCAGAGGCATATGCATGAAAAAAATACATTTTTAACCTGTTTGATTGTCATTAAGTTTTTTGGTTATCTATATGATAAAACCAAAGTAAACTGTTGCCTGCAAGTTCATTCTGAATTCTGGTAACCCCATGTGTATCAGAATAGAACTGTACTCCGAAGGGTTTTCGGTGGTTTGTTTATTAAAAATAGATTGCCATGTCTTTCTTTCAAGGTGACTTTGGGTGGGCTAGAACCACCATTCTTGAAGTTAACATTAACTGTTTGTACCACCCAGGGACTCTGTCTATAGAGTAATATTGTTGTTGTTGTTAAGTGCCATGGAGTCAGCTCTGACTCATAGCAACCCTGTGTAGGGTTTCAAAGGTTTTAAATCTTTTGGGGAGCAGAAAGCTTCATCTTTCTCCCATGGAGCTGCTGGTGGGCTCAAACCGCCAAACTTTTGGTTCACAGTCCAGTGCTCATCCTATGGCTCCACTGCACTTGTTGTTGTAAGTGTCATCACGTCGGTTCTGTCTTATAGCAACCCCTGTATAGGGTTTCCAAGGAGTGGCTGTTGGGTTTGAACTACCGACCTTGTGGCTATCAGTCTAGTGCTTACCCTGTGGAGCCAGTGTGCTCCCCATAGAGTTGTTGTTGTGGTTAAGTGTCATCGAGTCAGTTCTGACTGTTAGTTATCAGTCCAGCGCTTATCCTAATAGTAGGTAATTATAAAATTGTTATAAGGATTAAATAAAATAATGCATGTACTCTGAACACAATGCCTAGCATAGTTGTTGTTGTCATCAGTTGCCATGGAGCTGGCACTCATAGTGACCCCACACACAATTGAACAAGATACTGCCTGATCTCATTTCATCTCCATTCAGAGGACTTTCATTGGCTGATTTTAGGTAGTAGGTTGCCAGATCTTTCTTCCTATTCCGTCTTAGCGTGAAAGTTGACAGACAGGTGTTAACTGCACTTGAGGTCCATTGACTGGGAATCAAATCTGGGTCTCCTGGTCACCATCAAGTCTATTATGACTCATAGGGTTCCAAAGACTGTAAATCTTTATGGGAGAAGAAAGTTTCATTGTTCTTCCCACAGAGTGGCTAGTAGGTTTGAACTGCTGACTTTTGGGTCTCCTGGTCTCCCACATACTCATTGCCATCGACTCTATTATGACTCATAAGGTTCCAAAGACTGTAAATCTTTATGGGAGGAGATAGTTTCATTCTTATTCCCACAGAGTGGCTGGTAGATTTGAACTTGGCTTTTGGCTAACAGTCCAGTGCCTAACCTGCATAATTGCTAGGACTCCTTGGGTCTCCTACACGGACAATAAGAATTCTACAGCTGCACAAGTAATTTCTCTCCTAACATATACTAGTGTAAGATGCTGTTGAGTGGATACTTGTTCACAGCAACCCTCTGCATAAGAGAACAAAACCTTCTTGACCTTGTGACATCTTCACAATCATTGCTGTGTTTGAGCCCATTGTTGCAACCACAAGGTCAATTCATCTCAATGAGATTTGCTATGACTTAACCAAGCTTGATGTCCTTCTCCAGGGATTGATTTCTGCTGATACGTCCAAAGCAAGTGAGACCAAGTCTTGCCCACCTCTTGTAAAGACCATTTTGGCTGTACCTCTTCCAAGGCACATTTGGTCATTGTTCTGTCAGCCCATGGTATATTCAACATTCTGTGCTAACACCACAATTTAAAGGCATCAATTCTTCTTCAGTTTTCCTTATTCATTGTCTGGCTTTCGTAGTCATATGAAGCAATTGAAAATACCATGGCACACCTAAGACTTCAAAGTGATGTCTTGACTTTTTAACACTTGAGGTGTTTGGCAGCAAATTTGCCCAATGCAATATGTCATCTGATTTTTTTTTATTGCTGCTTTCAAGTAAAATGAAAATTCTTGACAACTTCATTCTTTTTCAGTTTATCATAATGCTGTTTATTGGTATAATTGTAAGGATTCTTGTTTTCTTTATGTTTAGGTATAATCTTCATCAGTAAATACTTCAAGTCCTCTTCACTTTCAGCAAGGAAGGTTGCTTCATCTGTATATCACAGGTTATTACTGAGTCTTCTTCCAATCCTGATGCCACATTCTTCTTTCTGCATGTAGTCCAGCTTCTCAGATTAGTTGTTCAGCATAGTTATTGAATAAGGTGAAAGGACACAACACTTGATGCACACTTTTACTGATTTAAAACTACGTTAATGTCTGCTGCAACTGTTTTTTATTTATCTTCAGTAAAATTTTACTTGAATTTTGTCTTAATGATAGTGTTCGGTGATTTCTGTGTGCTGGTCCATTTTTCTTTGGAATAGGCATATATACAGAACTTTTCTAGTCAGTTGGTCAGGTGCCTATCTTCCAAATTTCTTGGCATAGACAAGTGAGCAGTGTCACCATTTCATCGGTTTATTGAAACTTCCCAATTAGTATACCATTTCCTAGAGCCTTGATTTTCAACAATGCTGTCATTGCAGCTTGGACTCCTTCAAGAAGTCAGTTCTTGATCATATGCTACCTCATGAAATGGGTGAATGTCAACCAATTCTTTTTGGTACTGTGATGCTGTATTCCTTTCATCTTCTTTTATGCTTCCTGCATCTTTTTTTTTTTTTTTGCCAGTTGTTGTCGTTGTGTGTCATCAAGTCACTCAGTTCCAATTTAGGGTTTCAAAGGAGTGGCTGGTGGGTTTGTTAATAGTTTGGTGCTTGTTCAACGGTTCCACACCCGGACTACTTTTGCCAGTAGAATCCTTCAATATTGCAACTCAAGGTTTGAATTTTTTTTTTCTTTAGTTCTTTTAGCTTGAAAAATACCCAGTGTGTGTTATTCCCTTTGGTTTTCTAAGTCCAGGTCACTCACTGTACACTTCATTACAATACTTTGTCTTCTCAAGCTGCCCTTTGAACTCTTATTTTGGCTGTTTTACTTCATCATGTCTTTCTTTTACTTTAGCTCCTTTATAATCCAAAGCAAATTTCAGTGCCTTTTCTGATACCTGTTTTGGTCTTTTCTTTCGTTCCCTTGTTTTTTTAAATGAACTTTTACTCTTTTCATATATAATATCCTTGATGCCATCATACAGCTCTTCTGGTCTGCCTTTGGTCATTGGTGTTTAATCCATAGGCAGCATTCATAAATATTAGTTATGAATGGGAGCTCTGAGCTCAGAGTGAGCATTCAAATTCTTATTCTGTTTTTTAAGAGCTTGTTGAACCTGAGAGATGCTTTGTAATAGAGATAGGAAAAAATGAGAATTGTCTTTCTCATGCAGTGTCTGTCAGAAAACCTGAGGGCAAAGCACAGAGCTCTGCATTATTGCTGTGGTGCCAGTTCATTTGCTCAATGAAACTAAGCTAGTGCTGAGCATTAAGCACAGAGACTCAGAAGCTCTCCTGTGACCCAGAAAACCTCCAGCCAGATTAGAGAAGCACAAGGTCAAAAGATAAGAATCTAAAAGCCTAAGAGAAGTTTCTAATTAATGCCAACAATCTGCCCTTTCCAACTTCAGCTTGGTCACCAGCTATATGACGTTAGCTATAGTTCATTTCCTAGTATAGACTACTTACAATAAGACACAATAATGATGGGGAGTAATGGTAATGATGATTTTAAAAGAAGTTACTCCTCGAATAATTTCATTTGGCTTTGGAATTGTGTGACTGTAGCATGTGTATGCATATTTATAGTTTTATTATCTACACGGAGTCCTGGAGTGTTGCTCTAGGATAAGCACTAGACTGTTAACCACAAGGTCAGCAGTTCAAACCCACCAGCCCCTCCTCAGAAACCCTTTCCAGGGTCCCTATGGATCAGAATCAACCCGACAGCACTTAACAACAGCAACATTATCTACAGAGGGACTTGCCACCTCCTTCTCCCACCAGAAAAATTAGGAACCATTGGTATATTTTTTTCCCCTTCTGTTTTTGCGATTAACTTTACACAGGACTAAAGAAAATATTTGCTTCATTTCAAGAGTAATTATCATTTCTGATGTTAGTATTTTATCTAAACACTTTTGTACCTTTTGCATTCTAACTAAAATGTTAAATATATCCCTGCAACACAGTAATAAGCTCCAGGAAACTCTGGCTGAGGAACAGTGTCCAGGATGCTGCTGTCCTGTTCAGCTAACCCCTCTCTGCCTGTTCCCTCTGCAAATGTGCCCTGTTGTAAAACTCAGGTCAATCTACATCCCTGCTATTCTTTTATGAACCATTTTCTGTTGGATACTTTATTTTTAGGAGCTTCAATTTTAGTGGGGCTCCTCAGGAAGAAGGGTATTTAAAGACTATAGGGCACTACTTGTGTCCTAACCTTTTGACCCAAGTTTGGTGTCTGGTTTTCTGCAAGCACATCCTATTGTCAATAAAGGGCGATACCAGAACCACAAGCAAAGAGAGGTTAATTAACACTGGGAGGGGATAAAAATAACCCACACTCCATGCCGGCTGATAAGAAAGCAGCAACATCTTCTCCTAAATTAGCTCCTAGAAATTCAAAAAAAAGTTGGACTAGTAAACCTTATTTAATGTATTCCCTTCCCTTAAAATACTGCTGATTAACTCTCATATTCTGATGGTATATCAGGATCACTGATTGTTGTTATTAGTTGCCATTGTGTTGGCTCCAACAACATTGCTGGGTCCTGCACCAGCTTCACAACTATGCTTGAGCCCATTGTTGCAGCCATTGAGTCTTTTGAGTGGTTTTCAACCACGGAGGGTTGCCGTCCACCACTATGGCAGAGAATGTTCTTTGTGATCCATAGAGTTTTCAGTGGCCAATTTTCAGAAGTTGATGGCCAGGCCTTTCTTTCCCAGTCTGTCTTTGTCTGGGAGGTTCACTGAAACCTGTCCTTGATGGGTGTCTCTGCTGGCATACAAAATATCAGTGGCATAGCTTCCAGCATCACAGCAGCATGAACATCACCACAGATGGGTGGTGGGTATACCCTTACAAACACCAACCTCAACAACTCCCAGCAACCCTACAGGACAGAGTAGAACTGAACCACAGGGTTTTCAAGGCTGTAAATATTTATGACAGCAGAATGCCACTGCTTTCGCCTTCAGAGCAGCTAATAACAACCTTTTGATTAGCAGCCAAGTATTCTTCATCATTAAGCCACAAGGGCCATCCCTTAAACTAGAGGTGGGGGACCTTTTTTCTGCCAAAACTTATAACATCACTCAAGAACCATACAAAATTACCAACTTGGTGTGGCACTGCTGGATAATGCACTGGACTACAAGGTCAATAGTTCAAACTCACCAACCACTCCTCAGAAACCCTATACAGCTTCGCTGAGTTGGAACCGACTCAACAGCACTTAACAACAACAACAAGTGTGATGGCTGGAACTTTGGTTGCCTTGGCAGGGCCAGACCAATGATTTCGTGGGCCTTATACAGCCCACAGGCAGGGCGTTCCCCATCCCAGTCAAAGTAGTTCACTGCCATCAAGTAGATTCCATATAGATAGTGACTCTATATGGAGTTCCCAAGACTGTAAATCTTTACAGCCTCATCTTTCTCGCAACCTTGCAGTTAGATGTTCAATACTTATTCCACAGCATATATATATGCTATAGATGCATATAGATGCATGCCTATAGCATCATTGTTTAAGCAGGGAAATCTGAAAAGAGCCTAAATATTACCAACAATAAAACAAAAATGAATTCATGTCATGGAATTCTCAACTGCAATATATATGAATCCATTTTTACTTATAAAATGGATAGATATGAATAAATATTGGGGGGAAACCATAAGATTGAGTGAAATGAGCCTGTGGTTTGTTTTGATTATGTTGTCAGATGCCTACAAGTCAGTTCCAACTCATAGAGACACCACGTACAATTAAACAAAACACGGCTCAGTCTTGCACCATCTTCATAATCAGTATTATGTTTGAGACCACTCTCACTGCCACTGTGTCAATATATCTCATTGAGGGTCTTCCTCTTTTTCACTGGCCCTCTATTTTACCAAGCATGATGTTCTTCTACAAGAATAACATGGTCCTTCCTGACAACATGCCCAAAATATGAGAGATGAAGTCTTGCTCTCGTCACTTCTACGGAGCAATCTGGCCATACTATAGCTAAAATAGATCTGTTCATTCTTCTGGCAGTCCATGGTATAGTCAATATTCTTGGCCAGCACCATAATTCAAATGCATCGATTCTTCTCCAGTCTTCTTTATTCATTGTCCAACTTTCATAGGCAAATAAGAAGATGGAAAATACCAGACTCATTTTAGTCCTCAAACTGACATCTTTTTTCTTTAACACTTTAAAGAGGTTTCTTGCAGCTGATGTACCCATTGAAATACCTCTTTTGATTTCTTGGCTGGTACTCTAATAACATAGTGGTTACCAGTTGGACTGCTAATCTCAAGGTCAGCAGTTTGGAACTACCAGTGGGTGCATGGGAGAAAGATGAGACTTTCTGCTTCATAAAGATTTACCGCCTTGGAAACCACATACAGGGTCACGATGAGTTGGAACTGACTCCACAGCTTATAACGGCGATGGAGATTTCCATGAGAGTTGATTGTGGATACAAGCAAAATGAAATCCTTGACAATTTCATTCACTTCTCTGTTTGCTATCATGTTATTTATTGACTCAGTTGTGAGGATTTTATATTTTTTACATTGTGGTGTAATGCATACTAAAGATTGCAGTCTTTGATCTTCATCAAAAAGTGTTTGAAGTATATATTGCAGATTATTAATGAACCTTTCTCTAATCCTAATACCACGTTCTTCATACAGTGCAAATTATTTGCTTAGCACACAGATTGAGTAAGTATGGTAAGAGAATATAACCCTAAGACATACCTTTCCTGATTTTTTTTTTTAAATAAATGTTTTATTGTGAATTATGTGATAGTTTACATGGGAGAACATTAGTTTTACATTCATTCTATCATATATCGTTTCACTGCCATAGTTACAAACCCATCCATGCATCATCAACCAACTAAAGGGTATACCCTGCAAGCCTGCCACCATCACCCCCATCTCCCACCCCACCCCACCCCACCCCACCCCTCCACCCCCGGTCATCAGCACACAGCTCCTTTCCCTCTCTGGAACTCAAGTCCCCAACCACTCCATCTCACCGCATCATCGCCTCTGCCTCCAACTCAGGCGTCACTGCCTCTCTGGATGGGGTCCCGCTCTCTGCTATTCTCCATTGATGATCCCAGGGACCTCTGCTCCTAGACTGAAAAGTTAATCACTCCCCTACTTGCTGTAAAAGTTCCACCTTTACATTTCCATCCCTCACAATCATTCCTGATAACAATTATTCACTATTGCATCACAAGAGATCCATCTGTATTTCATTTCATCAGGCCTTCCTAGACAGGTTGGATACCACTCACTAGAGACTCTACCTTCCTCCACGCCCTCTGGATCTAGGTTCCCTCTTGAAAGCTTGTAAGCCAGTCACTTCTTGCCCTTGTAGCCACCACCACCACCCCCATTTTGGGTAGCCAATGTCCAAGTTGCCCGTCCCTGTCTACTCTTTGTGTGGAGGGGTGGGAATGATTCTTGCAGTAAGGATCTGTTTCCTTTTTTGAGCTACTGCATCCATAGGTATAGGTCAAGTTCATCAAATTGTATCAGATGATGCTTTTTTTCCTCTTCTTTCTTCTTTGGGTTGAGCTCTGATCATCCAGTAATTGGAGCCAGGTCAAGTGGGTATTATCTACATGTGTGGGTGTTCTTGCATCTATCAGCTCTCTTCTTATCAGCTGGACACTTCATTCTCCACTCTAGTCCTCTGTGGCTGTGTCACTGACTCTGAGCCCGTGAGTCCCCAGGTCTTGCCACATTGCTGGCCGACCAGGTCTCCACCCAGATTCACAGGAGTCTATTGAATGTTGTAGGGCTTAGCTCACCACTTCATTACTGTTTTTCCCTCACTTCCCGTTATGGGTGACGTGTTTTGTTGTCAATCAGAGCATGTATTCCCATTGCGTCTTAATCTTGGAAGAGGATTTGCACTGAGGGGACCTGACCACTTGCCTTGATGTCTCCTGGACAGGCAACTTGCTTGTTCTTGTAGTAGTAGTCAGTCTGCCTCTATTGTTTTGTATTTTTCCTGTAGATCTTTCTTTCAAGAAGTATCTTCTGTTTTTCTAGCTGCTCCAGGCTGATCTGCTGGTCCTTTCAAGTGGAAATTTCCCATTTCTGAAGGTCTGGATGTGGTTCAGGCTTCCACTTATAGTCTTATGTAATGCAGAGGCTCCTCAGGCAACCTCCTTCACTGGGTACTTTGTAGCCCCACTTTAGGTATTCCAATCAGTAATAGGCAGAAGGTGGACTTACAAGCTTTCTGTGGTGATATTTCTGGCTATTCCTTTCTCTCCCCCTCCAGTGTCTATTTTGTAATATAATGCACTGAAACCAAGATTCAAAAGACATCCAAGAGAGAACAAACAAGATGACAGATTAGGTAGAAGTGCAGTAAAGAGCTCCTCCAGAAACAACACAGAATACCCGACCAAGAAGGCTCAGGGGATTGTCCCAGAACTCTAAACCACGTAAAAAGTAACCACGGAGATAAAGGTGTGGACATTCTTTTCTTTTGGTAGCTGTTCATTGGTCCCTTGCTGTCTGTGCATCTCCATTCTGGTGACTATAGAGGTGCCTGAGCTCCTGGGCACCCCAGCCCACCCTTGGAGGGTTCTACTGCACATGCGCACAGATCTCCTCAAAATTAAAAAAGACAGTTTCCAATTAAAACTAAATAGCAACAGCCAGCCCTGAACTGTTTACAACTAGAAAAAAGGCCCGAATGGGGATTGTGGACCAGGACAAGCAGACTAAAAAGGAAATAATCCAAAAATTAAATCCTAAGTTACATCAAAATGACCAACAGTGTCATCTTGAAATTTCTCAAGAAGAAGAGTGAAAAAGGAAGCTCATTTCCTGATCACATCTACCTGGAGGCAATCAGAAAGCATAAAAAATACCACAATACATACCCATCTAAATATTAAGTCCACAGATAACCCCTGAACATGTCCAAAAAACAGAAGCAGATGACCATATCTGCACATGTCCTGAAACGAGATAAAGTGAAAGCAAATGAGCTCGAAGTAGACCTATACTCCATACTGGAAGATGGGCAGGCTTTGGAAATGCCTGAGAAGGAATTCAGAAAAATGATTATAAAATATATCAAAACACTATACAATGGATTTGAGAAAAATAAGGAAGACGTCAGGAAAGCACTACAGGAACAATCAAATAAGATAGATACAGCATTGGAAACAATCCAAAACCTACAGAAAGAGGTCCAAATGATTAATAATAAAATATCAGAAATAGACAATACACTGAAAGGGCAAAGGAATAGAACTG
>NW_006408647.1:5321690-5323714 GCF_000296735.1 Chrysochloris asiatica
CCTACATCATTATTTACTTCTGTCCCATTTAGCCCATTCAAACCTGCCTAATTGTTCTCCCATCTGCTTTGTTCTTCCATTCCCCTCTCCCTTCTTATATATTGCCCCTCTCCCCAACTCTCAAACTTTCCTGTCTATTCCCTGCCCTGTGCTCCACCTTCCCCTCCCTCCCCTAACCCTATTCCTATGTCCCAGTAACCAGCTAAGAATCCACTTTGGTGGATTAGTGTGGGTTCTTTTTCTTAGTCTTTTACAGTAGTGGTCCTATGCCGTATTTCTCCTTTTATGACTGACTAATTTCACTCAACATAATGTCCTTAAAGATCATCCATGTTAGATAGTGGCAGGTAGCTTCCTTGTTACTTTTCAAGGTAGCATAATATTCCATTGTGTATATGTACCATGCTTGTTTATCCATTCTTCAGTTGATGGCACTTTGGCTGTCTCCATCTTTTTGCTATTGTAAATAGTGCAGCTATGAACTTAGGTGTGCATATATCTTCCCGTGTTGTGGCTCGTTTTTCTTGTGTGTAAATACCAAATAGGAGGAATTGGCTGGATCATATGGTATTTCTATTTTCAACCTTCTGAGGAAGCGCCATATTGCTTTCCAGAAAGGTTGGACCATTTTGCAGTCCCACCAGCAACTCCTGAGTGTCCCAGTCTCTCCACATCCCCGCCAGCATTTATTGTCCTCAATTTTTTGATCTTTGCTGTTACTGCTGGTGTGAGATGATATCTCATTGTTGTTTTGATTTGCATCTCTCTAATGGCTAGTGATCATGAATATTTCTTTGTATGTTTGTTGGCTGCCTGGATCTCCTCCCTGGTGAAGTGTCTGTTCATATCCTGTGCCCATTTCTTTATTGGGTTATTTGTCTTGTTTTTGTAGATGTGTAGTATTTTCCTATATATTTTAGAAATGAGTCCCTTATCCGATATGTCATTGCAAAATATTTTTCCCAGTCTATAGGTTCCCTTTTTACTTTCTTGGTGAAGTCTTTTGATGCACACAGGTTTTTTAATTTTTAGTATGTCCCACTCATCTATTTTGCCTATTTTTGTTTGTGTACTTTTCAAAATGTGTGGCAGTCTGTATATGCACCCTCACATTTGTCCCTATTTTTTCATTGATAATCTTCATAATTTTGGGATTCACATTTAGATCTTTAATCTATGTTGTGTTCATTTTTGTATAGGACATGAGACAAAGGTCTTGTTTCAGTTTTTTGCAAGTCACTTTCCAATTCTGCCAGCACCATTTGTTAAAGAGACTGTCTCTTCCCCATGCAATGTGCCTAGGCACTTTGTCAAAAGTCATTTGGCCGTAAGTGATTAGGTTAATATTTGGATTCTCGATTCTGTTCCATTGATCAATGTTTCTTTCATTGTACCAGTACTAGACTGTTTTGACCACTATAACCATGTAGTAAAGTTTGAAATTGGGAAGTAAGAGACCTCCAACCTTGTTCTTCCTTTTAAGCAGTGCTTTGCTTATCTTGGGACTCTTACCTTTCCATTAATTTAATAACTGTCCTTTCCATCTCTTTGAAGAATGTTGTTGGAATCCAAATTGGGATTGCATTGTATGTGTAAATTGCTCTGGGTAGTATTGACATTTTCACAATGTTGAGTCTTCCTAACCAGGAACATGGTATGTTCTTCCACTTCTGTAGGTCTCTTTTGGTTTCTTGTAGTAGTGCTTTGTAATTTTCTTTGTATAAGTCTTTGTTTCTCTGGTTATGTTTATTCCTAAGTATTTCGTCCTTTGTGTGGCTATTGTAAATGGTATTGCTTTCCTAATGTTCTTTTCATTGTTATTGCTTTTGCTATAGATAAATGCAACTAATTTTTGTATGTTAATCTTATACCCTGCCACTTTGCTGAATCTTTCAATGAGGTCTAATAGTTTTTTTGTTTTTTTTTTTACTGAGTCCTTGGGGTTTTCTATGTATAGGAATTTCTATGTATACAAATTCTATGTATTTCATATCATCTGCAAATAAGGAGAGTTTTACTTCCTC
>NW_006408647.1:5324517-5330443 GCF_000296735.1 Chrysochloris asiatica
AATCCTGATGCCACGTTTTTCTTCATAGAACCCAGATTCTCGTATTATTTGCTCAGCATACAGGTTGAATAAGTATGGTGAAAGAACAGAACCTTGTCGCACACCTTTCCCAATTTTAAAACATTCGGTGTTCCCATGCTCTGTTTGAACAACTGCTTCTTGGTGCAGGTTCAGATTCCTCAGAAGTACAATTAAGTGTTCTGGAATACTCATATTTCTCAATGTTGTCCAGAGCTTTTCATGATCCACACAATCGAAAGCCTTTACATAGTCAATAAAGCATAGGTTAACATCTTTCTGATATTCTCTGCTTTCAGCCAAGATCTACCGGACATCAGCAATGATATCTTATGCCGTATAGCTCTGGCTAAAACTTCCAGCACAGTATTGAATAAGAGCAGTGATAAAGGGCATCCTTGTCTGGTTCCTGTTCGTACGGGGAAGGCTTTCAGTTTCTCTCCATTGAGCATGATGTAGGCTCTTGGTTTTGTATATATGCTCTTGATTATGTTGAGGAATTTCCCTTCAATTCTTGCTTTGTTGAGTGTTTTTATCATGAATGGGTTTTTGACCTTTCCTGATTTTAAAGTACTCAGTGTCCTTTTATTCTATTCAAAGGACTACATATAGGTTCCGCATGGGCATAATTAAGTATTCTGAAATTCACATTCTTCACAATGTTATCCATACTTCATTATGATCCACACAGTCAAATGCCTTTGCATAGTCAACAAAACACAAGCAAACATATTTCTGTCACTCTCTGCTGTCTATTTAAATGAAACCCAAAATGTATAAAACAAAACCAAATATTTCTCATATGTAAATTATATCTACATATTAATTTTGTTAAATGTATAGAAATGATAAAGCTCCAATTCAAGATAATGGCTATCTTGGAGCAGAGATGGGAAGATAAGAAGAGAAATCGGATCAAGGAGAGATACAGAGTAGCTCAACAGATTGCTACTGTTTTATTTCCTTTAAAAGGATCTGAATAATCATGGAAAAATATTAAAATCAAAGGTCTCTGTCACATACACGAGTACTGATTATATTATTTTCTAGATTTTTCTAATACATAAAATTTAGATTTTTCTAACATGGTGTTGGAAAGATACGAATGGATGGACATGGCTGGGTATAATTGCATCATTTATGTTTACAACAAGAAATGTTGATCATTGCTTTTTACAGATAGCACAGCTAAGGATAGACCAGCATGCAGTTGAGATAGACTCACTACTATCTTTAACTGCAATGGTTAAGCTAGCATTAGCCAGAATTAGTAACCATTAGCTAACGTTATACAGCAAGCATTTACCATAGGCTGGACTTAGTGGTTGAGGGCATTGGTGTTTCAGTGGTAGAATTCTCACCTTTCATATTGGAGAGATAGGCTCGATTCCCAGCCAAATGCACCTCATGCATAACTACCACCCATCTGTCAGTGGAGGCTTGCATGATGCTGAACAGAGACAAGAAAGAAAAAAAAAAGGCTCAGCTATTCTGAAAGTTAATCAATGAAAACACTATGGATCATACCAGTCTGATGCTCAACCAATCATGGGGCTGGTGCAGGACTGGGTAGTGTTTTGCTCTCCTGTACGTGGCATCCTAATAGGCCAGGAACCAACTCTATGACACCAACAATAATAAAACTGAGTCTTTAACTTTCACTCACTCATGTTCTATTTATTTTATTGATGAGAAAACCAAGTTTTAGAAAGTAACCTGTCCAAGGTCACATGGTGAGTTGAGAAGACAAGATTCAAGCCAGACCTTTAAGGATTCTAATCATGACCCTATATTACCTCATTGAGTTTGGTGTCCTTTGTTTTTACAAATAATTATTTTCCAGTTTTTCAGTTTAAAAAAGTCCCTAACTTTCCCAATACAGAAGACCTAAGAATCATTGCATAGCATCCCCCTGGCTGGGGCTCCAAATAGAATCATCACTGCTTCATACCTGCCTAGCCTAGCTGCCCTGCATGCTACCAACAGCAACCCGGGTGAGCTTGAAAGCTCTCATGCCAGCAAGATCTTGACACGGAGGCATGGTGGTTCAGACTTCTAGCAATGATAGCTCTGAAGGCAGCAACATTCATTCACAGTTTAGACCTCTTCAGCAGCAGGCCTGAAACAGAGACATTGTAAATCCCATGAAAATCTCCTCCATTATGTGACATAGTTTGTTAGAACAGAATAAGGGGTTCGGCTCTGTTGGACCAAATCAAGTCGGTCTATGTGGAGTATCACATTTTAGATTCAAATCCGTGTTAAACCCTCTGCTTAGACTCATGGTTAACAATATTTTTGTATCTGTCTGCAGAGATGACAGGCAGCCCCGTTCTTGAGTGGAGGAACCGGCAGCCTCAGCACGGCTGTTTTTAGGGCAGGCTCCATAGATGAAAGGCAGAAATCCCACCACCCTAGTGTCTCCTGATTAGCCCGGAGAAAAGCTGAATGACAAACATGTTTCCAATCTGCCTGGCCCACGCAGGGAAATGGGGCAATCTGGCCTGAAAAGGGATTTAGACTTTTGTTGTAAGCAAGGGAGGTGGGGGCCAGGGAAAAAAAGCTGATTTAAATCCATCTACAATACTTTCCCACTTGGTGATCTCTTAGATAAGAAACAGCCTGGCTGGGGCTCAGACCCCTACTATGCCCTTGCATCTTCCCTCTGCCTGCCTCTCACTATATAATCTTGGTCCTCTCAGACAAAGCCCAATACTATAGAGAATACTGCAACTGGTAGGTAGTTTCAGGGCATGTTCTCTTTGGGCCAGAATCTTCTGATGTGCTTTATGATTAATAGAAGTAGCTTACAGAAAAATTCTCTGTTGAACTTCTTAGCTTAAATAATCATCAGTAAGAGGGTCTCCATTACCTCATTAGCCATTCAGTTACTCGTGTGAGTCATATTATGGTACACTCGTTTCAAAGTCATATAAAATGCTACATAAAATGATTGCAAAGCTCCTGGGACTAATGTGAAGTGTTAAATATGTGATTTACTTATTGAAGACACTGCGTTAAGACAGAATATTTTCATTCCTCTCTTCTCAACAGAGAGAAGAGCCCCATAGATATTGCAAGTACGCAAAATCGCCAAAGAGCTTCTTTGAATATATCTTGAGGTGAACAGTTTGGATGCCCAATATTGTTTTTAAATCCACATAGATGGAAATGCTATGCTCCGGTAACATTTATTTTAGAGTCAAACAAGTCCTCATTTTCCCTGTTCAATGGCACACACTTGTGTACTGTTAGTATTAAGCTGATGGAATAAAGAGAAGGTTTTGGGAAATCTATCCCCTCTGAGAGTTACTTCCCTGGGGTGTAGATATGAGGAGAAGAGTACCTATAAGATGGCTCCCTGCTAAATCTCGGTGGCCGCCTGGATAAGTCCAGGGGCGTCTTGCTGTTGGCATGGGTACAGTGCTTCTTCAAACACAATTATCAAGACAGTCTTCAGTGACCTCTTACTGCTGCCGTATTTGGGAAACAGCATTCAGATGCAGATTGGCCTAAATCCCATCAATCCATTCAACCGTGTGTGTGTGTGTGTGTGTGTGTGTGTGTGTGTGTGTGTGTGAGCACACATGCGCCTTTGTGAACACCCATCACACATGTATTTGCACATACATAAATTCTCCCTAGAGCATTTCAACTCCAAAACTAAAATTACCAAATGAGGAGAAATGCTTGTTTTCCCAAGCAACTTTGTCAATTGCTCTTGTGCTGTTCTTATAAATATTTCATAGCAAATATTTAACATGATTCTTCCCCAATCAGATCAGCTTTGAAATGCTCCTCAAAATGAATTCTCCCCTAACAATAGCTTGATGCAAAAGCTCCCTCTCTCTCTCTCTTTCTTCTTTTAAGCACAGGGTCTGCTGCCATAGCAGCACAAATAGTTCTTATTTAATGGAAAGAAAAGATACTTTACATTAATTCAGTGGTGGGCTTAAGTGGGGGCTGCAGAAGGCAGAACACATGCGTACCTTGTGCTTCCAATATGGAGGCACAGCCTACCTTGACCACCCCTCCCCCAGCAGGCCTGCGATTACTACCCAGCCTACATTAGAACCGTAATGGGAAGTGACAAGTTTATGTAAATGATCTACATACGGATTTTGCTCTTGTAAAACAGAGCAGTTAGTTTGGGCTTTCTAATTATTTCATGCCTTGTGGTTCTATGATGGAGCAGAGATGACTCTACTGTACTTGAGCAGTACCCTGTGATTGACAGACTTCTCTCCCCCTGGAGCTCATTAGGGCTTGGGCTTTGGAACATGGGAAATAACCCTACCGGGCACCAAAAAGAAAAGAAATCACCCCAGCACCACTGATTCTATAGATTCATTTGTCCAGTTTTATGTTTTGTTGGGAAAATAGTGTTATTAGGAAGGTGCACCATTGCCTTCCTGATTCAACCAGACTCTTTTCTTTGATGCTTTTGATTTTTAAAACCTGTGTTTTCATGGGCTGTATGATGTGGAAACTTGAAGGGCTGAAACACCAATAGGATTTTTCACAATGAACTGTTCTCAAGAAAGAGCTGGGGAAGACAAGGAGGCTAAAAGAGCAATATGCCACATGAGGCACATACAGAGTCTCACCAAAGTTTAACCAACATTGTCACCTTGCAGGTTCAACATAACCTGTCCCTAAGTCATGGAGTAATGAGACAGACTGCAAAGCTATTTGAACTGCAAGGTCGGTGGTTCAAGCTTACCAGCTGCTCCTTGGAAACCCTATACAGGGTTGCTATGTGTTGGAACTGACTCGATGGCACTTAACAACAATGACAACAAGTTAAATTAGCAGAGAAATACATTGAGGGAACAAATAAAATAGGACTGTTAATTAGGGAAGTCTGACTGCTTCTTCATACACCCTGGAAATAACAACAAGAAAAGTACTGGATGGGAACAAGATTGTGAAAAAAAAAAAAAAATTCCAAAAACCTTAAAGAAACTTTTACTGTCTATTTACTTCAGTGTTCCCATTTTATGGGTTAGAAAATTGAGGCAGAACAGTTACACAGCTAGTGATCAGTACAGTTGGAATTCGACCTGAGCTTCCTATTCAAAACACATTTCTCTGGAGCAAGATTCAAAAGGGGTAAAATCTGGGGAGTGTATATAGAGGGTCAGAGATAGAGAGGAAGACCCCCAATGAGATGGATTGGCATGATGGTAGAAATGATGGGTTCAGTCATAGCAACAATTGTAAGGTTGGCCCAGGATCAGGCAGTGTTTCATTCTGTTGTGCATAGGGTTGCTATGAGTTGGTACTGACTCGATGGCACCTAACAACAACAACAACATGACATGAAGTCTGCCAATGTGTGAGATTTCAATGTGAGGAAGTCACAATCTATAAGTCCAAATGATACTAGTTGTGTTGAGTCAACTCAGATTCATGGCAACATATGTGTAACAGGATAAAATGTTGTCTGGTCCTGTGTCATCCTTACAATCATTAACATGTTTGAGTCCATCATGACAGCTACTGTGCCAGTCCATTTCACTAATGGCCTCCCACAATCCTGTTGACCCTCTACTTAACCAAACATAAAATTCTTCTCAAATGAATGACCCCTCCTGATAACATGCCCAAAGCAAGAGACTCAGATACTGTTCTTGTGATCCATAAGGTTTCATTAGCTACTTGCCAGGAGTATATCACCAGTCTTCCTAGTCTTCCTAGTCCAAAATGTTGGCTAAAACCTGTCCACCAGACTGCTGGTAATATTGGTGGCATCATTTCCAGCATTACATCAACATGTAAGTCACCACAGTATGACAAACTAACAGATGAGTGGTGGAGTCCAAATGTTGTTGTTGTTGTTGTCAGGTGCCATCGAGTCGGAACCGACTCATAGCGACTCCATGCACAGCAGAACGAAACAATGTTC
>NW_006408647.1:5332268-5338143 GCF_000296735.1 Chrysochloris asiatica
ATCTTTTCCTTCTTTCTTGTCTTCTTAATGACTTTTTGCTCTCTTCATGTATGATATTCTTGATGTCATCCCACAACTCTTCCGGTCTTTGGTCCAAATGTAGCAGGGTCATATTTTTATCCACTGCACTCAAATGTGTAAAAATTAAGCAGTCTTTATTTTTCTATAACTGAGCTTACTTTCAAGCTGCCTATTAATTAGAACCAAAGAGGGGAAAAAATAAGTCAAACCTCCTCATTGAATTAATCTCAATGTCTTAACATTTTAAAGTTTCATTCAGATTGGTTTATTTTCTTTTGAATAAATAAATATTCAGTCAAGTTCAATGTCCAAACTTCCTTTGGTCTCCTCTCAAAGTTCCCCAAGCCTATTTCCCAAAGTAGGCGCCTGGGTATATTGTGTGTCTTTGTAGTGACTAGAGGAACTGACTGGCTCAAGTTCATGTCCTTGGACTGTTCTCTGGTTCTTTGATATGTTTCATCTATGTCCTCTATCAAGCAGACCCACATGCAGTTAAGCCAACTTCTCTTCCCGACATCACCGTAAGTGCAGAACATTTCCCTTGAGCTCAAGAAGCTATCCTGGACGTCAGACTGAGAAGTGAGAATATTGCTTCTAAATGAGATTGCATTAAAGTATTTAGAAGACACTAAACTACTTTGTTTCTTAGTGTTGTGATAACAAAGTACCACAAAACAGGTGATCTATAAGAACTGAAATGTATTGTCTCACAGTTCTGGAAGTTAAGAGGTGTCTGTCACCTTGATTCCTTCTGAAAACTCTAAGGATCTTTTCCATGCCTCTCTTGGCTTCCTTCATGTTCCAATCTCTGTCTTCACAGGGCCATTTTCCTTCCACTTAACTCTGTCCTTTCCTTTCTTTGATAAAAACATCATTCATATTGGATTGGGACCCACCCAACTCTAGAATGACCTCATGTTAATTTAACTGATAACATCTTCAAAGACCATTTCCAAACAAGGTCATACTCACAGATACCAAGGGTTAGGACTTTAATATATCTTCTAGGGGAGATATTATTTGATCCATAACAATCCTTTTATATAGTTTACAAAATTTAGTACTGCCATATGTCTTTATATTTCCCTTCCCTGCTGCTTTCATTGGCAATAAAAAGTTCATGAGGAAGTTTGGGACCATTAATTGCAAATCTGAACCAAATAATATAAATTTGATCCCTGCTATACACAAGTAGAAGTCCTGGTGTGGCACTGTGGGGTCAGCACTGGACTTCTAACCACAAGGATGGTAGTTCAAACCCACAAGCCACTCCTTGTAAACTCTATACAGGGTCATTGAGTCAGATCTGACTTGGTGCCACTTAACAACAATATATATAAGCAACACAGACAAAGAAAGAAAGCATAAATTTTGAGCTTGAGATGAAGCAGTAAATCAGGGGTCAGAAAAGCAAATAAACCAAACCAGGTAAAAGTAGATGGAAGCATGAGATTGTAAAGAAACCCATCCTGAAGAATGACATGCTATCAAATTTCCAAGGAGCGGATCATCTGTACGTTATGCAAAATGTTGAAGGATATAGAGAAGGAAAACTGCCCAACTCATTTTAGGATGCTAATAAAAACATATAGAGACCTGGTGTGGCACTGTGGGTTAATACGCCAGACTGCAAAGCCATTTGAACTGCAAGGTCAGTGGTCCAATCTCACCAGTTGCTCCTTGGAAACCCTATACAGAGTGGCTATGGATCAGAACTGATTCAATGGCACTTAATAACAAGCAACAACAATAAAACATTGATCCTAAAATGAGTATAGACAGTATGTGAAAAAAAAAAAAAAAAAGGAATATTTCACTTATGAACATAGATAGAAAATCTTATATAAAATTTTATCTATGTGAACCCAATAATGTATATTAAAAGAAATGCAATGGTGAATAGGGTAGAGATGCAGTGAAACTCGCCATCAGCAATACCACAGAATACCAGGCAAATTTGGTTCATGACAGAGATCCAAAACTCTGAACCACATAGGCAAGAATATTTTAAAATTTGAAGGTTTATAGCTAGTGGAACTTGTAGTGGAAGTAAGAAATCACATATTGTTTAATCTCCCAGGCTCAGCAGCCTGGAGCTGACAACATGGGTGAGACCAAAGGGCAAGACTAAGCGGGAGGAACAGACCCACTATGGAATAATGCCACAGGAACCTTAGAGCAAAGTTGGACAATACACTTTGTTGGTTTTTGTTTTTTTTTTTGATAACTGTTAATTGGCCTCCCACTGCTTGTGCACCTCTATTCTGGTGACTAGAGAGGGTGCCTGAGCAAGTGGACACCAACCCAACCACCACCACTGGTGGGTTTTTCTGCCATGCATGTGCACAGATACTCTCAGCCCAAGAGCTGGCCCTGAACTGGTTTTTAATAGGGAAAAGGTGAGAACAAGGGGTTTGGAGAGGGAAACAAAGTTTAAAAATAAAACAGGCCAAAAATTAAATTAAATCCTGAGGAACAGCGTAACAACCAACAGTGGCATCTTGAAATTTATCAGGCAGCCTTGAAGGCAAGAAGCTGAAAGAGGACATTAAAGTCATACTCTTATTAGGCTACAGATTTTTTTTGTTTTTCTTCTCTTCCTCCTCTCCTTTTTCTGTGATTATAGCCTACAGTATCCAATCTTGTTTTTGTTGTTGTTGTTGTTTTTTGATGGTTAATTGTTTCGTTTTGTTTTTTCCTTGTGGGTTTTTTTTTTTTTTTTTTTGCTGTTTTGGTGTTTTATGCTCCCCCTTTTACATTTGGCAGACTTTTACTCCCTATAATACCCAAGAAGAGACAGCAACTGCTGCCATATAGTCAAGCTACAATCACACTCTACAAAACACCAAAATCCAGGCAAGAACCAATACCAACTGCCATACACCAGGGAGGTAGACAACGCCTGTGAAAGTTACTCTGAGTTAAGCAATAAGAAGAGTGAAAAGGGAAGCCCTGATGAAAAGTGACTGGGTAGTAGAAGAAATTAAACATAAAGTCACAAAGTTCCTAGAAACAAATAAGAATGAAAACACAACATAGCAAAATCTTTGGGAAATGGCAAAAATGGTGCTAAGAGGACAATTTATTGCAATAAATGCACACATCAAAAAAGAAGAAAGAACCAAAATTAACACATTGACACAGCATCTAAAATAATCAGAAACAGACCAATAGAGGGAACCTACAGCCAACAAAATAAAAGAAATAATAAAGATTAGAGCAGAAATAAATGAGATAGAAAACAGAAAAACTATAGAAAGAATCAACAGGATAAAAAAACTGGTTCTTTGAAAGGTTTAACAAAATTGGCAGACCACTGGCAAACATAAAAAGGAAAAGAGGGAGAAGACACAAATAACACGCATTACAAGAAAAGATGGAAGGAATATAGAGTCATTGTACCAAAAGGAAATGGTTAATGTTCAACCATTTCAAAAGGTTCCATATGATCAAGAGCCAATGATACTCAGGGAGGAAGTCCAAAGTGCACTGAAGGAATCAGCAAAGAATCCAGCAACACATCAAAAAGATAATACATCATAATCAAGTGGGATTCATATCAGGTATGCAAGGATGGTTTAATATTAGAAAAATGATCAATGAAATCCACAATATAAATAAGAAAAAAGAAAAGAACCACATGATCATATTGATTGATTCAGAAAAGGCATTTGAAAAAATCCAACAGCCCTTCCTGATATAATAGTTCAAAAAGTAGGAATTGTAGGGAAATTCCTCAACATAATTAAGAGCACATATACAAAACCAACAGCTTACATTAGTCTCAATAGAGAGAAACTGAAAGCTTTCCCTCTCTGAAAGGGAACCAGACAAGGATGCCTTTTGTCACCACTCCTATTCAATATTGTGCTGGAAGTCTTAGCAAGAGTTATATGGCAAGACAGGGAAATTAAAGGCATCCACATTGGAAAAGAGGAAGTAAAACTCTCTTTATTTGCAGATGATATGATCCTATATGTAGAAAAACCCAAAGACTTAGTAAAAAAGCTACTAGATTCAGCAAAGTGGCAGGATATAAGATGAACATACAAAAATCAGTTGGATTCCTCTATACCAAAAATGACAGTGCTGAAAAGGACATTAGGAAAGCAATACCATTTACAATAGCCATCCAAAGGATGAAATATCTAGGAATAAATGTAACCAGAGAAACATAGGACCTATACAAAGAAAACTACAAAACACTACTACAAGAAACCAAGAGACCTACAAAAATGGAAGAATGTACCATGCTGCTGGATAGGAAGACTTACCATTGTTAAAATGTCAATATCGCCCAAAGCAATTTACACATATAATGCAATCCCAACCCAGATTCCAATGACATTCTTAAAAAAGATGGAAAAAACAATTACAAACTTTATATGAAAAGGAAAGACACCCAGGATAAGCAAAGCACTGCTTAACAAGAAGAATAAGGTGGAAACTTCTCATTTCCTGACTTCAAAATTTATTACATGGCTACAGTGGTCAAAATGGCTTGGTACTGGTACAGTGAAAGATACACTGATCAACGGAACAGAATCAAGAATCCAGAAATCAACCCATCCACATGCAGCCAACTGATTTTTGAGAAAGTACCTAAACATATCACATGTGGGCGGGGATAGTCTCTTCAACAGATGGTGTTGACAGAACTGGAAGGTGATATGCAAAAGACTGAAACAAGACCTTTACCTCACGCCTTATACAAAACCCAACTCAGCATGGATTAAAGACCTAAATGTGAATCCCAAAATTATGAAGACCTCAATGAAAAACTAGGGACAAATGTGAGGGCACTAATTCAGGGAATACGCAGACTACCAAACATCTTGAAAACTACACAAACAAAAGTAGACAAAATAGATGATTGGAACATACTATAATTTAAAAATTTATGTGCATCAAAAGACTTCACTAAAAGAGTAATAAGGGAACCCACAGAATGGGGAAAATCTTTTGCAATGACATATCAGACAAGGGCCTCATTTCTAAAATATATAGGAAACTACAACACCTCTACAAGAAAAAGACAAATAACCCAATAAAAAATGGACAAAGGACATGATCAGACACTTCACCAAAGAGGAGATCCGGGAAGTCAACAAACATATGAGGAAATGTTCATGATCACTAGCTATTAGAGAAATGCAAATCAAAACAACAATGAGATATCATCTCACACCAGCAACAACATTAAAGATCAAAAAAGTAGAGGACAATATATGCTGGCAAGGATATGGAGAGACTGGGATGCTCTTGCATTGCTGGTGGGATTGCAAAATGGCCCAACCTTTCTGGAAGGCAATATGGCGCTTTGTCTGAAGGATGGAAATAGAAATACCTTATGATTCAGTAACTCCTCTACTGGTATTTACCCACAAGAAATACAAGCCTTAATACCAGTAGATATATGCACACCAATGTTCATAGCAGCACTATTTAAAATAGAAAAGATGTTGTTATTGTTGTTCAGGTGCCATTGAGTCAGAACCAACTCATAGAAACCCCATGCACACAGCAGAACTATACAATGATCGATCCTGGGCCAACCTCACTACCTCTGCTACACTTGATGCCATCAATGATGCCACCTGGCCAATCCATCTTGTTGGGGGTCTTCCTCTCTTTCTCTGACCCTCCATCTGACCCAGCATGGCATTTTTCTCCAGTGACTGTTCCCTCCGGACAATGTGTCCAAAGTATGAGAGACGAAGCTTAGCCATCCTGGCCTCCAAGGAGCAATCTGGCTGCACTTCTTCCAAAACAGATCTATTGGTTCTTTTGGCAGCCCATGGCTCTTTTAGTATTCTCCTCCAACACCACAACTCAAAGGCATCAATTCTTCTAC